>NW_026652280.1:19068115-19441138 GCF_009828535.3 Hylobates moloch | reverse complement strand
TTTTTTTTTTTTTTTTTTTGAGATGGAGTTTTATTCTTGTTGCCCAGGCTGGAGTGCAATGGCCGATCACAACTCATCGCAGCCTCCGCCTTCTGGGTTCAAGTGATTCTCCTGCCTCAGCCTCCCGAGTAGCTGGGATTACAGGCATGTGCCACCACGCCCAGCTAATTTTTCTGTATTTTTAGTAGAGACGGGGTTTCACCATGTTAGCCAGGATGGTCTTGATCTCCTAACTGCAGGTGATCCACCCGCCTTGGCTTCCCAAAGTGCTGGGATTACAGGCGTGAGCCACCATGCTCGGCCCAAGACCTAAATATTTAAAAAAAAAAAAAAAAAATCTGTATTCCCAGTCACGTGCCCTCAGACTCCTTGCAGCCAGGGATGGAGGTGAGACCCCCCCCAGTAACAGAGGGGGTGGCAACTGCTGTGGCCACTGGATTTCAGCCTCTTCCCAGCAGCAACTCTAAGAAGCGCAGGGAAACTCGACCGTATCCAATCCAGTTAGTTACTTCCCTAGAATCGTAGCTTCCACATACACCTTCTAACCACCATGGCAACTTCCTCTGAAGAAGTTTTGCCGATTGTAAAGAAAGTGCGTCAAAAGAAGCAGGATGGAGCTCTGTACCTCATGGCAGAAAGAATTGCTTGGGCACCTGAAAGCAAAGATAGATTTACAATCAGCCATATGTATGTGGTTATTAAATGCCAGGAAATAAGTCCAGAAGGAAAAGCTAAAATTCAGCATCAGCTGGACCTACATGCAGGAGATACAATTAACTTCCATTTTTCCAGTGAAAACACAGCAGTGAAAGAGCAAGATGCAGTAAAGGACCTTCTTCAGCAGCTGCTGCCCAAATTCAAGAGGAAAGCAAATAAAGAACTGGAAGAGAAGAACAGAATGCTACAAAAAGATCCTGTTTTGTTTCAGCTTTATAAAGACCTTGTTGTGAGCCAAGTGATGAGTGCTGAGGAATTCTGGGCCAATCGTTTAAATGTGAATGCAACAGAAAATTCTTCCACATCCAATCATAAGCAGGATATTGACATTTCTGCTGCATTTCTGGCTGATGTCTGGCCCCAAACCGATGGCTGTAACGGTCTGAGATATAATGTAACTCCTGAAATCATTGAGTTCATATTTAGGACCTACCCAGCAGTAAAAATGAAATATGCAGAAAATGTTCCCCACAACATGACAGAGAAGGGATTCTAGACACGTTTTTTCCAGTCCCATTATTTTCACAGGGATCGGCTGAATACAGGGTCAAAGGATCTCTTTGCAGAATGTGACAAAATAGATGAAAAAGGCCTAAAAACAATGGTTTCATTAGGAGTGAAAAACCCACTACTAGAATTAACAGCTTTGGGAGATAAACCATTAGATGAGGGCTATGGCATTTCCTCTGTGCCATCTGCTTCCAATTCTAAATCCATAAAAGAGAATAGTAATGCTGCCATCAAGAGATTTAACCATCACATTGCCATGGTCCTAGCAGCTGGAGTCAGGAAACAAGAAGCAGAAAATGAACAAAATAGCCCAGCAGCGTGGATGGAAATTCCAGAGATGCAGACTGCTTTCAGCCAATAGTCAAAAGGGTGAAATGACAAGAGTCCAGTGAATATGAAGACTTGGGGAAAAATAATTCTGTAAAAATGATTGCACTAAACCTCAAGAAGTCAGATAGGCATTATCATGGTCCAACTCCAATCCAGTCACTACAGTATGCGACAAGTCAGGACATTATTCTTTTCAAATTATTGGGTAAGAAATGGAAGCTTATACACCCAAGTTAACTGAGGTTCTCTTGAGTAGTGCTGCCAGTAGTACCATCACAGCACTGTCACCTGGAGGGGCACTTATGCAGGGAGGAACACAGCAAACCATAAACCAGATGGTGCCAAGTGATATTCAGTCTGAATTGAAACACTTGTATGTAGCTATTGGAGAACTTCTACAGCATTTCTGGTCCTGCTTTCCTGTTAATATACAATTCCTAGGAGAAAAGGTAGTGAAAATGTAATTTGGAACGATTCCAAGTTACGAAGCTCTGCCCATTCCAAGAAAAGATTCGGAGACAGTATTTAAGCCCACATTTGGTAAGTCACATAGAGATACTCCAGGCAGCCTACAACAAGCTCCACACATGGCAGTCATGGTGTCTGATGAAGGAAAATGTGAGGTGGCCATGATGCTCACAGCTTTTGTGCGACTGAGAGAACTAGGACCTGCAGCAACTCTGGAAACCTGGCCTATCAGACAAGCAGATGGCCTCACAGGAGTGATAAGAAACATCTGCTCCACGCCGACTCCCAGAGCTGATGCTACTGTACTTGCACACTGGGGACTGAAAGGAAAGAAGGGACTAAATGCTGGGGAGGTAAATTAGGGCAGAACCAAATGAGCTAAGTTGCAAATATATATATGTATACACACACATACACACATATATGTAAATGTGTATGTACATACATATATTTTAAAAGACTTTACTGCAGTTCGGAACTGCTTTTGATTCACATTAAGCTGCTTTCAGAAATTAAAACCACTTTTTTAAAGGGTGCATTGATAAAATCTGAGGCTTTTTGGTTGTTGTTTTTTTTTCTGTGTAAACTTTTTTTCCTAAGTTTGTGGCACAGGGTAGACCTTAAGTTTTTCTTCTTCATCCTTCATCCTCCACCCTCCATCAGATCCTCAAGTTTTACTGAATTCTATCTTCCAATTTTACTGAATTCCAAGCTAAAAAGAGTACTTTAAAGCAAAGGGAGACTGCTGCTCAACCATCAGGAAACAGTTGTCAGAAGACGTCATTGGTCCTGTGTTTCCTACGGAAATAAGAAACAATAAATATTGCACTGAATGTTTGTGGTTTGGAGTCCCTGAATAATAAAGAGGGAACATATTTGCAGAAAGTTGCATAGGGGGCGGGGCGCGGTGGCTCACGCTTGTAATCTCAGCACTTTGGGAGGCTGAGGTGGGCGGATCACGAGGTCAGGAGATCGAGACCACAGTGAAACCCCGTCTCCACTAAAAAAAAAAAAAAAAAAAAAAAAAAAGTTGCATAGGGTTTTTTATGTACAATTTTGTCAGAAGACAATGGTGCTGCATGTTTTTCTTTGAGTGCAAATGTACATTGCTAATATTTTTTTAAGATGGCATGTGCTTTGAAAAGACGATATTGCATTTTTAAGAGTTTAAAAATCTTACGAGTGAGAAATATAAAAAAATCTTATTTTCACCTCTTTAGAAGAAATAAAAGATATTTCTCCTATCTCTTTTCCTCTAGTATTTGACTGTTACCGTCCTTGGCGCATCGATAATCATTGCATAGAGACTGAAAAGCCTAAGTTCAAAAAAAAAAAAAAAAAGATCCTGTTTCTTGAATTCGTGCCATATTTTGTTCCTGATGGGATCAACTGACTAAGACTTTGGATGTCTTGTATTAAAAATTACACAAAAAAGTGTAATTTTTTATACTTACTCCTTTAACTCTTAAAAAAAAAAAAACTCTGTGTTCCAAAATCCTGGAGGCAAGAAATTAGAAACTCATGCAATCTTGACATGAGTGGGGATGCGTAGGAAGCATAATTTATGAATACTAAATTAATTACCATATTAATATTAATAATGTGTCAACATAGAATCCTGCTAAAAGATTTTTTTATCTGCACCTTAAAAGTGCAGGGGTGATTTTGTGGCTTTTCAACACTTCTAATGGCCTTCCTTCAATTTCAGCTTTTTCTTTCCCTGAACATGGCCTGCCATAGGAATCTGAACTGATGTTAAAACAAGAAAGAATATCTTAGTACATTAACCAGATGCCTCTATTCCAATTAAGGACTGAAGTGGGCATTATAAATGCAAATAACTCAATACACTTGTCATATAGACACCATAAGGCTTACCTGATAAGAAGCATAAAATCCTTGAACCATAGACCCAAGAGAAGAGAAAATAAAATGTTTTGATGGCCATAAAGCTGCATGAGAAGAGGCTTGTGATGAAAAAACAAATGTGACAGCTCTGTGTAGAGGAGGCTTATGCTGAGGAGGACTGTTTCTGAATGTTGGGTTACATGACTTGGAATCTTGATGTTTTTGCCTCTTATTTTGCATTCCTTATTAATTCAGAACATGTTAATGCACTTGTACTCCTTACATTTATACAGACAAAAAAGAGGAAAAAACTAAGCCATGTGTTAAAAAGCATGCCTTCATATGTTTTTAAATGATGCTAAGGGAGGTAGAGAATGAACCTTTAGTGAACATTTCTATGTATTGGGCTCTTGCAAGTAACTTCAAATAGCTTATTTAATCCTCGCAATGAGGTATGAGGGAGGGATACATATTCCTATGTTACAGAAATGGCAAACTAGGCTCAGGTAGGATTAGTAGATACTCCACACTGTATTGATGTTCAAAATGTAACATTTTGACTTCGCTGTTTTTCAGTCCTGCCCATTCATTTGTAAAGTGAAAGATTGTGAAGTTATAGTGTGTTATATACTTAGATGTTCCATACTTAAGTTTAATTTGTTGATTTATAATCCTAGAATCAGACTGAAGTTTCCCATTCATACCTGGCTGTAAAGATCATAAATATTAGTTGTGGTAGTTCCTAAAAATAGATATTTGGGGAAGACCTACTGAATCAGACTCTTCAGGTGATTCTTAGCATTGTCATCATCAGACTGGTTTGCACGTGCTGTCTTGGGCACCAGGCTGAGTGCTACGAGGCAAGGGCCATGGTTATAATCCTGACACCTAAAGCCTCCCACCCTCACTCACCCAACTGATCCCTATGCAGCTTCAATGGGCTAGTAAACGGCCTTATAAATGCTGTCTTAACACACTGAGTTTGCTAAGTTTCAAGTAGAGTATGTGAAACTACAAACCTAGAACCTCTAATGTTTAGTTATGAGAAAGAGAATTTCTAGGTGAGTCTAGTGGTTTCCTTTGGGTTTCCTTTAGTTCATTGATCTGACACCACCTCCGCCCCAAGAGAATCACGTGCTTCTCATCAGCAGGTGTTCCAAGTGGGAACTCTTTCCTCACATTTCTTTTAAGATCAACAGGGTGGGGCTTCCAAAATGGCTATTCTCATAAAAAGGAATGAGTTAATGGCATTTGCAGCGACCTGGATGAGATTGGAGACCATTATTCTAAGTGAAGTAATCAGGGATGGAAAATCAAACATCACATATTCTCACTCATAAGTGGGAGCTAAGCTATGAGGATGTAAAGGCATAAGAATGACACAATGGACTTTGGGGACTCAGGGGGAAAGGGTAGAAAAGGGGGGTGAGGGACAGAAGACCACAAAAAGGGTGTAGTGTACACTGCTTGAGTGATGGGTGCACCAAAATCTCACAAATCACCCCTAAAGAGCTTACATAATCAAAAACCCCTGTTCCCCATAACCTATGGAAGTTAAAAAATTAAACTGATAGTATGGGATAAAAATCCGTTTTCATGAAAAACAAAATGACTTTTCTAAAATCTAAGAACAAAAGGAGGTGGAGGGCTTGGAACAAGAGGATGTAGGAATAAAAGTATCTAGCATATACCATTAATAATGCAGGTATATACCGAAGTTCCATTTCCATTCAGTCCCACTAGATCATTCCCAGGACACGCAGAATTATTCCATTCCATACGCTGCCTACAACTTGAATTTTGAAGAGTGCTTACAACTTTTCTAGATTTCTTTTTTACCCTACCTTCCTACACTGTTTTATGACCCTGAGTTAGGAATGTGGTCAGCACCTTTTCACTTGGTGACCAAGACAAAGAGAGTCCTGGGGCCCTTGGCTTTCTCACGTTGTGGACGACTCTGGACTGAGGCACATGTCTTATCCCCAGTTGACTTCCATGTGAAAGGTCTCATTCTCTAGGGGTGTGCCAGCCTTATACATCTAAGATCTGTACTCTCCTTTGCTCAGATATACAAAAACGTTAAAGGCACTGGAAGTACCATAAGTATAGTGCTATTAGGCCCCGGGAGAGGGGAGAAGCATTCCTCCAAGGGCGCCTTCTTCCCTCCTGTTGATTATGGTGGTTTTCCTTCTGATTGTACCCTATGAAAAGACCATCTATTCACTCTTTCCTCAACAGCCTGTCTTCCTCAAGAGAAATTACCCTTGTACTGCTGAGGTTCTGGAATCTAACCTCCACATTGTCCATGAACTCTAAATAGTGCTACTGTTGAACTCCTCGTTTAACAAAGCCATTTCTCTGCCTTCTCCAGGCTGTAGGACTAGTCACAGATGGTTTTCAACTGTCTTTCGCTTGGGAGGTTTCCAAAAAGTTGTCTGAGCACAAGAGAACCTTGCTGCCTCCTGTCCCATTCCTATTGCTTAACACCAAGGAAAGTTGACAGGTCCCAGGACCTTAGGGAACTGTGTTACCATTGTGGCTGCCTCTGCTGCAGCTGAGCCCTCCTATGCTGCCTGGCGGCTGTCAGAGCCACGGTTACTAAAGACCAGGGGAACTTTATCCTTTAAGAAATGACCTCTAAGTAAACAGTCACCCAGTTATACATCAGAGAAGTGACAGAGAAGTCCTTATTCCATATAAGTTTAACCTCAAATCAGCTTTGTGCCTGCATGCTCCTTGCTACCCTCTTGTCTGTTGTGGTCTCTTTCATTGCCCATTTGCTTCTACTGTCTAATTTTGCACCCTGGCTGATTAGGCTTCTCTGGTTCTTAGCCCCTGCTTCCCTTCCTTGCTTCTTCCCTATTTCATTAACTACTAAATCAGTTTCTTCTATTCTTATTCTTTCAAATCTGTATTCTACACTATGACTGGTACAATTTTTCTGAACTTCAAATTTTCAAGTGTAAGCTCTTGTTCACAATATTTACATGACTCCCTTGTGCCTGTAAGGTGAAGCCAAAGCTCTTTTATGCATTGCAGAGTCTTCCTGGTCTGGCCCCTCCCTAGTGCCCTGTCGTCTCCCTTCCATGCTAATGTGTGAGCCATCACTTCCTCTTGTGAGTTCTCACCACGCATTATTGCCATTGTATGTGTTCTTGTCTCTTCCTAGAATGCCCGTCTGTCTCCTGTCTTCCTGGAAACACTGTTCATGATTAAATCCCTGCTGAGGCATTACTTTTTAAATGAAGTGCTCCCTGCCTTCCAGACTCCATTAATTGTTTTCTCCACTGTACCAATTGTGAATCTCATAGGCTTTTTGGCTTTTTTTGTGCATTGCACATCACAGTTTTATTTGTTTACGAATCTTTTTAAAAGTCTTTTTAAACATCTATTTTGTGGGTACCTAGGTGTACGTATTTATGGGTACATGAGATGTTTTGATACAGGCATACAATGCATAATCACATCAGGGTAAATGGGGTATCCATCTCTTCAAGCATTATCCTTCATGTTATAAACAATCTTTAAAACTCTTTATTTTTAAATTATAATAAATTATTGACTGTAGTCACCCTGTTGTGCTATCTGTTACTAGATCTTTTTTATCTAACTATATTTTTATATCAGTTAGCCATTCCTCCTTACCCCTCCTGTCACCAACTACCCTTCCCAGCCTCTAGTAGTTATTCTATCTCCATGAGTTCAACTGTTTTAATTTTTAGCTCCCACAAACAAGTGAGAACATGCAAAGTTTGTCTTTCCTTGCCTGGCTTGTTTCACTTAACATGACCTCCAGTTCCATCCACATTGTTGGAAATGACAGGATCTCATTTTGTTTTATGGCTGAATAGTACTTCATTGTTTATAGTATGTCTACCACATTTTCTTTATTCATCTGTTGATGAACACTTAGGTTGCTTCCAAATCTTGGCTCTTGTGAACACTGCTGCAATAACCTTGGAAGTGCTGATACCTCTTCAATATACTGATTTCCTTTTTTCTTGGTATATACCTAGCAGTGAGACTGCTGGATCATATTACCATATAATCTATTTTTAGTTTTTTGGGAAACCTCCATACTTCTCCACAGTGATTGTCCTATTAGGTTGGTACAAAAGTAATTGCGGTTTTTGCCATTAAAAGTAATGTGTCAGCCTCTGTGATGTGTTGGTGACCATTCAGAGGCATAAGTGAGAGGAGAGAAGGAAGCATTTCATTTTCTAATAGTTCTAGCACCCAACATTTAAGGAATTCTGGGGAGTAGTTGTTCAGCCCCATCCACTGCTTAGTGTATATTGGCAAGAAGATAGGAGGAGGTTTTTGCCCTTAAAAGTCATGGCAAAAATTGCAATTACATGTACATCAACCTAATGATTTAGTCAGCAGTGTGTGAGGGTTCCCTTTTCTCCACGTCCTCACCAGCATTTGTTATTGCCTGTCTTTTGGGTAAAAGCCATTTTAACTGGTGTGAGATGACAGCTCATTGCAGTAAAATCTGTCTGTGTTATCAGCCTTTGTCTATGAAAGTGGAAACCATGTCCCCCTCAGCATGGGGTTGAGCAGGCTGCAGACACTGAACTAAACTTCAGTAGCTACTCCGTGTTGAACTGAATCCCAGGAAGAATGCCTGTTTTCCAGCCCTCGCTCTGGGCACTGAAACATCTCTCCTTTCCATTGTGACTTCAAGACCTGACCTCTAGCAGGCAGACCTGTGAGGTATCAATTGGTATCTCTCATTCTAACCCTCCTCCTTCCCTCTTGCCAACATATACTAAGCAGTGGACAGAGCTGGACAACCTCTCCCCAGAATTCTTGAGATGTTGGGTATTAGAGCTATTAGAAAGTGAAATGCTTACTCCTCTTCTCTTACTTATGCCTCCGAATGGTCACCAACACATCACAGAGACTGACACCACTGCCTTTATTCTCAACTGTTTTCAAATGCTATTATTTTTATGGACATTCTAACTCTATGTGTTTTGTACATCTATTTATGCTTCTCTGTAGATAAATATCCTACTGATAATTTCTGGGCAGAGCATTGCTGTCCATGGGCTTCACAAGGTGGTCTTGTGTTGTAAATCTATTACTTATATAAAAGTGGCTAGTAGGTATTGCAGTAATGTGGTCACTAGGACAGCTGGACTAAGAGCTCTACTTTCTCTGGGCCCTTGAAGTAAAGCCACATATTTGTCAAGCCGGGTTAGAAGATTCATTGTGACTTTTTGGGGCTGTCTCTTTCCTCCTTTATGGAGTATTCTTAGCCTGTGTTCTTTTCTTTCCTTCTGTTCAAAATTCTGATAGCTCACCTCAAGCTGCACATTGACCTGCCAAATCACCCTAATGTCTACTTTGTGCTTTTGGTAACATCATGAACTCCTAGTTTTACCCTTTGCCTGTCATTTTGTTTCTTAATTTCCCAAAGCCTTTATAGAGACTGATATCACTGCTCAAAGTGTAAGCTCTCACAGATAATACATACAACTTAAAAAGTCTTCAATGCTTAATCCAAGGGAGTGTCTAGTGGTGGGACAGTATCTAAGGTGGGAATACCTTGTGGGATGGGCAGATGTTGGGCAGCAGTTTTTGTTTTTTTCGTAGGAAGTAAATTCTAATTACCTTTATATTATGGGGAATAAATCATTTCCCCTAAGCGTGTTTAGTGACGGTACCAACAGAAAATGACATTGTTTGCACGTAACAATGTGCAAACAATAATGATTTAATTTTATTAGTTTTCTTAGAAATGTGGGCAGCCATGATATTTCATTTGTAGATTTTGGGGGAAAGATTTAGAAACATGTCTTACAAGAAATCTCTAAGTATGATCAACTTTGAAAAGAGAAATGTCTAAAGCAAGATTTTATTATGGAACAAGATGATCTCTGAAAGGTAGTTGTGGAATGAAGGGCAACAGATTCTTAGGGGTTGTTTTAGAAAACTGAGCTGGAACCAATGGTTTACAGTTAAATAGAGAAAAAAATGTAGGCTCTATATATTAAAAAAAAAGAACAGAAAGAAACTCGGAAGTGGACCAGGTTATCCTGGGGTAGTGAGTACCCCTTTATCTGAAATACTTATGAAGTAGCTGAAAGACTAACAGGGATTCTGAAGATAACTTACCCAAAGCGTGTGTTTGGTTGATGTCCGTGATATCTAAGAGCTTCTATGATTCCATCAATTGTCACTTTAGTTTGGTGGATGTAACATAGCATATATTGATTGCTGATTGGTGGTGAGTTGTTTCATGTTTTATTTGCTAAATCATTTATTTGTAGATGTTTATGAAATCTACCAGTGTTTCTAAAGTTCAATCATCTTAGCGTTAGAGGATATATGAGAAGGAAAAGATGAGTTAGTGGTGACAAGAAATTGGAGAAAACATCATGAGAAATATAATAACAAATAGATTTTGAAAAGTAAGTGGTGCAAAAACAATGAGTTTTGTTAATTATATATTGACCAAAGGGAATGATAAGAGGTAAAACATTTTTATTTAAAAATTACATTTGTACATTTTATTTTTCAGATGTCAAAAGTCATCTTCTGTAGAATTTCTACTGTTTGGTCAGCAACTATTATGATGTATCAAACATAAAACTATTGATCAAATGTCCTGGAGAAACAACAAACTTCTTAGTATACATGGTGAGCTGCACTGATGCATGGTTAGTTACAAGCACAGGTAAAAGAGAGCTTTCCAGAATACAGGATGATTGAAATAGGGCCCTCGTCTCTCCTGCTCACATGTGTATTTCTAAAGCCTAGCATAAGGTTTGAGATAGAGAATTGCTCAATAAATTTTTGTTGAACAGATAGGTAACACACGGTGTTCCTGTGTGCACAGGTCAATTGAAAAAGCCTCCAGTTATCTTTCCATAATTTCCACAGTTTGCACAACATCTTGTCTCCAGCAGAAATATTTTCCAAAGTTCCAGCTTGGGTTCTGCCTTTTCCTTGACTGTCTTAATACTCATCGATCTCCTTCTTTGAATTCTTACGCATGGCCTCAATCATTTCGTTTAAATTTATCATATAGTTAACATTGTCTTATTTCATTGTCTTTGCCATGTTTGTATTGGACCCAGAACTAAATTATCATTGCCCTGCTGCTAATAATATCTTTTTTTTTCCTAGTAACAGGGGACAGGGCATTGAGTAAATGCTTACTAAATATGTGTTCATTCGATGGCATTAAGAACCTAGAAGTATTTGGCAAAAAGGTAGGCTTAGAGAAACCCCCATTCATTTTTTATTTTTATTTTATTTTTTGAAACATGGTCTCACCCTGTTTCATCCAAGCTGTAGTGCAATGGCATGATCACAGCTCACTGCAACCTCCACCTCCTGGGCTCATGTGATCCTTCTACCTCATCCTCCCGAGTAGCTGTGACTACAGGCATGTGACACTGCACATACCTGTAGTCAAACTTTAAATTTTTTTGTAGAAATGGGATTTTGCTATGTGGCCCAGGCTGGTCTCAAACTCCTGCCCTCAAGTGATTCTCCCACCTCAGTTTCCCAAAATGTTGGGATTACAGGTGTGAGACACTGGGCCTGACTAACGCCGATTAATTTAAAACCACCATAGAAAACTTATTACCAGGCTTGCCACAGAGATTTGATGGATCTTTGATGTGAAAAGAGGAGATAAGAGTGGGAAGATGAGAAGAGAAGTAACGGTGGGTTCTCCCCAGAAATCCTGATCTGAAATAAGAGGTAACTTCCCCCCGCCCAACATCCATGGAGTTGACCTCATTCAAAATAAGGTGGCTGAAGTAAGCTTCCTGTCCCAATATCACCCCCAAAAGGCTTGAAGTTGACCGTATTTAGAGTATCTAGTCTCCTGCCATAAGACAATTAGAAATCTGGAGGTTTCTTCCAATCCACATTCATCAGTCATTTCAGTGGAAGTGGAGCCTCCTCAGAAGCTGTGTAGCATGGTGGGTGTCAATGACACAGAAGAACAGTGCAAGGCAACAGGCCAAATAAAAAAAGATGATGCTTATGGCCTACTATGCCTTTGTTAAATCTACTTTAGCCAGTCCCCTCTCTAAGGTCACTTGTGCCACCAGAAGCAATGCAGGACCACTTTTCTAGAGAAAACATACTTCAGTAATTTAATATGCTTTCTATCTAGAGAAAATTCTGTGGCTGTGTCTGTTTCATAGATGCTGCTTTACTGGTTCAAGAATATTTAAAATCATAAAAAGTAGCTTCTTGTGACATATCGTTAAGTGACAATAAATCAGATAGATAAATAGTATGCACAGTATGATTCTAAACTAAACCTTTCTGCACAAACACACCTGCATAATTTATTTATTGTTCTGTATTTTTATTTAGACGAAAGCTGAAAGAACATGCATCAAGTTTAGTATTGATTATCTCTAATGCTTTGTGTTCATCATAAACTTTTCCCGCATTCAGACAATTTTTTATGTTTTTGCAACCAATAAACAACACTGTTCGCAAGTGGCTTTAGTCAGCAAGAAAATAGGGCTGGGGATAAATCAAAACTGCAATTACTCTTGCTTTTTAAATGTAGAAACTGGAGATCAAGCCAGGGTCGTCATTACAACGCAATAGGGAAGAGGATATTCTAACTCCGGGGCACTCCAAACATGCAATAGATATGAACCAATTCTTTGGGTTTAATAAAGAAAGTAGGAACTGAGTGACATATAGCAGGAGCTGTCTAGGAAATAAGTTTGTCTTGGTTTGTAACCAGGGAAGCTGTGGAGATAAAAAGTCTTGTTCTACACTTGATATTTTCCTTATCCAGGGAGCCTCAACACTTCATGTGAGACGGTAGAAACTTGAAGAATTCATAGGGAGTGACAGAAACTGAACTACAGGTCACAGCTCTTGGAATGGGGAATGTGAAGGACTCGGGACAGCTCTGAGACCTGGAAGACACTGGCACAAGCAAGTGTGCCCCATAGATGCAGGTCAAGCCCAAATGATGAGAAGGGCTATGCAGACTGCAATAAGGGGGCTGGGTGTTTTTGCTTCCATTTTAGTTCAATCTTCTTTTCAATCCAGGGTTTTTGTGTGCGTGTGTGTGTGTTAACTTCTCACGAGAAGTCATTTACCTTTCATTTGAATGTTTCTAAGATTGTTGTTTACTAATGCTAGATGTAGCCTGTTATTTTGTTAGCTAGCCCACTAGATACTATTGCTCTTGTGAAAATCCCGCTCATTCCTTCTAATGCCCAGGTAAGTTCTATCTTCCTCCTCACAACCCTTTATGCTCTTGTAATTGACTTTTTTTGCCCCTTCAATACTCAACTTCAACTTTCTTCTCTCTGGCTTGAGTCTACTGTCAAGACTGTAAGAGCTAAAGTCTTGATTTCCTGGTCTCCCTTGCAATTAGGGGTGCCCTTTGACATAGTTCTTGCCAATGAGATACATGTTGAAATTTATAATATAATCTCTTCCCTTTTCTTCTTCCTGTGAACACAGAGCCCAAGCAGCTATGTGGAAACCACAGAGAAAAGTCATGATAACTTTGAGTTACTAAACCTAAGCAGACAACTGCTTACTTCCAGACTTCTTCATATGAGAACAAATCAACCTCTCTTTGCTTAAGCCACCATAATGAGGTTTTTCTTTTACTTGTAGGCAAACACAGTGGTAACTGATGAAGTTTCATGTTTAATGCCCCAACATTTTCTTATGTACTGTGGATGCTAACAAATGATGTCCCTCATCCCTGACAGGTCTTAGCGCTTTCCTACTTCTGAGTAAACATACCCTTTTCTCTCTACCTGAAGGCTCTTCTCTCTTGACCAGGGTCTACTTATCCTTCACATCTTTCTTAGATGCAGATCCCCAGCTAACAATATTTTCTTATTTCTTACACTGAACTCCCTGCAGCTTTCTGAAGTGCCTCTCTCTTGCTGCTTTCCCAATTCTGCCATAAATCCTAGTTACTTGTATATTTATCTTCCTTATGCACTCCTGTGATGAGATTAAAGCTGCTTTAATGCTGACTGTACCTCCTTTCTCTGTATCCTCCTATCTCTTAGCACAGGTTGAGCATCCCTAAAATCTGAAATGTTCCTTAATCCAAAGTATTTTGAATACTGACATGACACCACAAGTAGAAAATTTCACACCTGACCTCATGCGATGGGCTGGAGTCAAAATGCAGTCAAGGAGAAAGAGGAGCCCTCATATGCTATTGGTGGGAATGCAAATTTGCACAGTCACTGTGGAAAGCAGCATGGAAGTTCCTCAGAAAGATTTGGCGAGTGTTTAAATTCAGACCAAATACTTGATTATACAAGAGACTTTATTTCCTTCTTATAAAAATGTTATTTAATTTGATTCTTCGGGGAACTAGACAATCTCAAGGGCAAGTCTTCAATATCATCTGAGTTTGGTTAAACTGAGTACTCTTTAAATCAGGCTGTTTTTCTTGAGCTATTGTAATATTGAGATAAAACATACTTAAGGAGAAGAAGGGGAAGATGGGAAAAGAAGCAAACTGATAATGATATGAGGGGAGAAGTAGCTCCTTCTGAGTTTGGATATGTGCTCACTAAGGTAGAATATTAGAGCTGAACTGATTAGAAAACTCTGCTAATAAATTTTACAGTGAAATGTCTTATGTGGCTTAGGGGCTGAAAGCTCCCTAATGCATAGTACTGTTCTGTGAATCCTAATTCATTTTAATATTAATTAAAGTTCATTTGTTACCATTTATTTTAATATTTTAAATCCAAACTTAAACTTTTCAAGTTTTCTTTAAAAAATAAAAGCAACTAGTACAGGTAGAGAATGAGATATGAAATAAATCAAGCAAATACAATACTGGAAACAAAAACATATAACTAAACCAATAGAGAAGGACTTCCGTTTGCTGTCTAATTATTTTGAATATACATTAAGTTGTGCAAGAATTAAAAGGAAAAGTGAATTTTATTTTACTGCTATCAAAGACATTGATAGCTGCTATTTTCAAGTTTGACCTATTTATACCTGTCTAAACATGAAATATGAATAAATCATGATCTATAAAAATATAGTTTATCATCTCTTGGTATCAGGTGCTTTTAAAAATATTTTCGATTCTCTAATCAGATGTATAAACACAAACCATTTGAGTCAGTTGAGAAGTATTACATAGAAACATAACCATGTGTCTTCATGGTTTATGTATCTTTAATATATCTAATTTAGAACAATAATGAATATAGATGCGATTGTTGCTTTGGCCTGGAGGAATTCATCTGATAGAAATGGCCATTGTAACTGCATCTGCATAAAATTAATCTCAGATTTGAGAGACTTGACTGATTAAAATGTAATCACTGAGAGTTTAGAATACAAATTGTCTGGTTTACTTTAAAAATAGTTGTAAATATTAACTGTTAAAAATTAACTGTAAGGAAAAGGCATTATTTGAAAATAAGTAGGTACAAAAATTTACTGTTTCATAAAATAACCAGGCAGTATTTTTACAGGATTTGAGGAGGTCGTAACCTGAAAAACCAGGTAAATAACACAAGAGGCTACATGACTGTATATAAATAAATGAGGAAAATTCTAGATGCTAAAGTGGCTAATGAGAATTTCAGAGCTCTGTAAAGACTGAGCATTTATAGCTAAACTGTAAACTTCTCAATAAAATGATTACTAAACACACATACATTTACACAGACTAATATATTTTATTATGTACATATTTGATATATATTCTTTATCAGCTAATATTTTGAAACTTCAACATATATACATACATATATATGTATATGTATAAATTTACAAATTATATACAAGCTCTGTTATACTGGTTTTATAAAACTTACACAAATAGAGACATTTTAAGAAGTATAGTGTAAAAATGGCAAAACCCGTAGTATTTAACTTTTCTTATTCATTTATGGTACAAAAATGATTTTTCTCCTACTCAGATCTTATCAGTGGTGTTCTGGTGGCTTCTTCAATGTCTTGCTCATACTGATAGTCTCATCCAACTATAGGCTATTTTTTTGAAGGCTGAATATGCACTTAGTGTGAAGCTTATCACTGGTTCTGCTGGAGGCGAATTTATACTTTAAATAGTCTTCTTATTATCAGAGTTTGAGGATCTCATCTTTTCTCACTGGATGATTATAATTTTACCTTTGAATTGGGGTTCGGGGATGGTAAAAAGAGCTTATTTTTTCAGTAGGAGAAATATCAGCTCTTCTATTTTCTTGTTGATCACATGTACCTTGCATTATAAATACTATCAACCTGTGGTTTCTTTGTATGCAGGTTTTTAAGCTGTGTGTCCATTTTGTTAGAGTTGAGTTAAAATAGTTCAAATAATATATTCTATAAATACATTTTCCAGAAGTCTACTTTGTAATATTTTGATGACAAATAAGGAGTAAAAACCACAACTTCAGTGAGCCTTCTGGTAGAACTCCACTCCTCCCTCAGATTTCTCCTGTGTCCTCCTTGACATTTGACTATATGATATATATATATCAATCCATACAGTAAATGTTAGTAAGGCCTAAACTTAATCTGAATTTCCAAGAAGTCTACTACTAAAGCATTACTTTTCCTCATGCCTCAGTGGATTATCTTGGCACATCCTGGGATGAACACACTCATGGCACTGTGGAGGCTCTGATATGTATGTGTAAATGGTAAGTAAATTAGCTTTCTGGGGAAAGACAGCTATTTGGGCTGCCTGTATGCAAATAGCATCTTTAATTTATCCTTTTTTTTCTAAATAGAGGCACACAAATATTTGCCAACTCAGGAGTCTTGTCTTGAGTAAGTACGGTACATCAAACACACTGACCATTGCTCAGACGAATGCTCTATATTAACACAGGGGACAAGGAAAGATCGTGATATGGTTTGGCTCTGTGTTCCCACTGAAATCTCATGTCAAAGTGTAATCACCACATACTAGGTGAGGGAGCTGGTGGGAGGTAATTGAATCATGGGGGCAGACTTTCCCTTTGCTGTTCTCGCAATAGCGAACAAGTTCTCACGAAATCTGGTTGTTTAAAAGTGTGTAGTGCATCCCCCTTTGCCCTCTCTCTTCTGTCACCACATGAAGAAGGTGCTTGCTTCCCTTTGTTCTTCTGCTATGATTATAAGTTTCCTGAGGCTTCCCAAGCCATGCCTCCCGTACAGCCTGCAGAACTGTGAATCAATTAAATTTTTCTTCATAAATTACCCAGTCTCAGGTAGTTCTTTTTAGCAGTGAGAGAACAGACTAATACAGCAATGATTGCTTGGCTGGATTCATGCTTGGATACTCTGTGCTCTTCTATTTAGTAGAGTCTACCACTTTATTTAGTTTAATTCTCTCTCCTTGGTTATCTCCAGTTCTGTACTTATTAGATTCAAAGGCACATAGAATCTTGAAGTTTAAAGGCATCTAAGGTATCTCTAATCTAACTCCTATGCAAAGCATAAATCCTCTCAACGAATGCCATAAAGATGGATATCCAGTTTCTGGGTTTCCAGTTATAGCACGAGCTTCTTATTTCTTCAATAAGTTTTGTGTAATGGCTCCCATTATGACTTCTAATCCTCTTCAGGCCAAATATTCCCAATTCTTCAGTTGGGACAAAGATAACAAAAAGTTGCCAATATGCTGCCGTTTCTCTTTTAGAATCCTGTGGTTTACTTTGCCAATATTTATAAAATAAGAAATATGTGTGAAATAGACAGGAAACAATAACCAAAAATATTCCAAAGTTTTTGTACAGAATAAAGTTGATTCTGTTAGGTCCTTTGATTTGCTCATTGTACTGCTATTAATGTAGACTAAAAACACAACCACTTTTTTTGTGCAGCAGACAGAATTTGATGATTGTTCAAAATCCATTAATCCACCAAATATGTCTACTTTTCCTATTTTAAGAATTTTTATAAGCATTCCTGCTAAGAGGCATCCCTTTCTGTGTGAGCATCTGACTTTTGGAAAGAATGAAATCTCAGAGCTTTTTTGTTTGTATCTAACTGTCACTGTGGTCTAATTATGTGTTTTTGAATTTTTATTCTTGTCATCTGATGAATTGGCTCTATTTAGTTTTGTATCTGATTAGTTTTGTACCATGTTTATAACTTTTCCCCTCTGATTTGATTTTAAGTTTTCTTGTAAACAGAGACCTTAAATTATGCATATTTGGCCGGGTACAGTGGCTCATGCCTGTAATTCCAGCACTTTGGGAGGCTGAAGTGGGCAGATCACCTGAGGTCAAGAGTTCGAGACCAGCCTGGCCCACATGGCGAAACACTGTCTCTACTAAACATACAAATTAGCCAGCCATGGTGGCATGTGCCTGTAATTCCAGCTACTTGGGAGGCTGAGTCAGGAGAATCACTGAACCCAGGAGCTGGAGGTTGCAGAGAGCTGAGATCACACCGCTGTACTCCAGCCTGGGTGAGAGAGAAAGACTCTGTCTATTAAAAAAAAAAGCCTATTTGCCAAGACACATAGTGTAATATTTTGTAATATTAGATTCTTAATTTGTTCTGATTTGGTTGTCAGATAGAAAATTATGTTGCAGCAGGATTATCCTTTTCTAATTTGAAATCAGGTAAGACTGGCTGGCCACATGTTGCTAATAAAGGAGGGAAGTGTTGAAAGACAGAGAACATGGGCGGCAGTTGTTACGATGACAGCATAGAATTGTGAAGAATTAAAGTCCAAGATGTAGGTACAATTCCAATCCAGAACAGCTAGTTCTGGTGACCTAGCATATTCTGAAGAAGACCTGTCTACATGGTATTTGTACAGAGAAAATTTGAATATTAGACTCATTGGACTTCTGTGCCTATGAGTATTTTCTTTTTCTCCTGTAGCATCTCTAACCCAAAGACTAGCCTGTGCAGATATCACTTATGCTTAGAATTGCTGAAGAAGGGCTTATTCCCCAACCCCATTGCCCATGCATACATGCAACTCTTACGCCTCCCTTGATATCGGTTAAGACACTCTATGGGCCTGGTGATAACATAGGTTTTGTTAGCTGTTTGAACCTTAGAGTGGATTAAATTGAGGTAGGTTTTCATTGATGAATCCCTAATTGTCCATGGGAATGCCACAGAGAAGGTATGTATTATGGGAGTTTGGAGCCTCTGTAGCCCAATAGTTGTGGTATTAATCTTTCTTCCTGGGGTCATCTTACCTATTAGAAACTTCCAGACTGGTTATGAGGCCTGGACGATCACTTCCTGCTTCTGTTTCAGAAAGGCACTTGAAGCTTTAAAAAAGTAAAAAGTTGGTCAGACCTCATCAGAAACGTAAGCATAAACCTTTCCTAAATGTTTCCAACAAACAACAGCAACAAAATGATAGAAAATGTAACACTCTTCTACTTACAGAAATGGCTTTCAGAAAAATAAATGTAGCTTTGTGTCTGCCTGTCTGTCATGCCAGGACTCACTGGGTGCCACCAGAGTTGTGGTGATCAAGGGCCAAACAGACAGATCTTAGATTTGTTGCAGAAAGGTCAGGTTCAAATAATGTGAAGGGACAGAAATCAGGGATTTTTCTCTACAGAATCGCCACATAAGGCAATTCGGACTTACTTGATCATTCGTCTTTTTGTCATTGCCAGGAACTGAGAGACAGTATTGGTCTGCTGTTGCTAGGAAGTCTGCCTACTGGTCTAAAATCTCAAAAATGTGGCAATCTTGTGTTCTGAGACAATATTAATACTCCAGATTTGGTCAATACAGGTCATGTCTTAATTCTGTTGTCATTAGTTCCAATTTGTTAAATGTTTACAGTGTGGCAGGTATACCAAGCACAGTTTCAGCAGAAACTGAGACCACAGGGTAGAGCTCATACATCCTCAAGGCTCAGCTGCCGTCCCCAAAGTCCCCACGCTATTTGACCAGTGTTGCTCTATTCTCTGAATTACATGTTTCTTACTGTTGACATCACCATCCTGAAAAAGTGTTATATTTATTAAGCTCCTACCAGGTAGCAAGTGTTGTCCCAACTAAACAGATTATTTCATCTACTACCAGAGTTAGATACCATTATTATCACAAAACTATCATTATCACCATCTGAGGTTATCCTGACCCAGAGGTATCAGGTCGCCTGTCCACACTCATATAGCTATTAGGTGGCAGAACCTGGAACAAAGTGCAGCTCATGCTCCTTGCCATTCTGCTTCTACAGGTGTGCATAGGAACCAGGTGAAAAGAAACCACGACTAGGGAGATGTTTACTTCTAAAATGTATTTTAAACTTTTACATGAAATATCCAAACACATTGTTATGATAGTTGTTATGGCATAACAATTATTCAACTGCCTAAGAACTGTCATGGTTTAGCCCAAATCCTAGCAAGTGGTTAGGGAGATCAGCATGCAAAGCATGAATGAGTGATGTAAGACTTGAAGTTAAGAATTGATTCAGAGGCTTGCTGACTGTATAACCTTTGAAATAATATATTTCTATATTTTATAATGCCTGTCAATGTTAAGAATATTGTCTTACAAGCTAGCATATTTGTTTTGTTAATAAGCTTTTTTCTTGTCTATGCTCGTGGATTCATTTTGTTGTCAGCATACTGAAAAGTTTTACCATGTACTGCAGCCAAATTAATTCAGAAAACACTAGTCTGTAACATATATTCTCACACAGGATTATTCATCAACCAACAATTATGAACTTAGAATCTAATATGTATTTATAGCTACACTAAATACACAGGAAGGTAAAAGATTTCCTATTTTGTTGGGAGCAGCTAATACTGTTCTCCACTTGTCTTTTACCCATACAATTTTCCCTGCTTTTGGAGTACAAGAATAATATCTCCCACTGATTTATATTTCACTGTATTGGAGATACAGTGAACATACAATAAGTATATTCTAATAAGAAGCTAAAATAAACAGAAATCAATCTATTTGCTTTTTAAAATTGCCAACCATTTATTCAGTGTGACTATGAAAATGAATTTTCAGCCACATTGAAACATTTTAATTAAGGCTGTGTCCTCACTCCAGCCAGGTTGATAGTTCTGCCTAAATTGACTGAATCCAGTTAATCATGTATAGCCGCAGTTGGTGGCATTTTAATTTAGAATTATTTTGTAGAATTTGAATAATTTCTCACTAAGATTTGTACCCTGACTACTTAATTGCTTTTTACTGTTATCATGTCTTCTACCCCAACAGATAATGGGAATCTTAAAAAATAAAGTACCTGTGGTTTGCTTTTTGCATTTGCAGTACTGATGAATTTTGTAGAATGCTTTTCACTCTTTCTCGTCAAATGATATATTATAACTTAATGAATCCTTATTAAAATCTCAGCATGTCACATTACAGTGATAAAGGAGAAGAATAGTAAGAGTGAAGATCTGAGGGATGGAGAACAGAGAGAACAGAGCTGGTTTCTAAATAGTTCCATGCTAGGTCATTGGAAGAGGCTTCCTGTTCTTTTATAAACATTCTAACATGGAGACTGGCAAAGCAGAGTTTTTGCAAGAAAAGAACTGACTTAAAAAAGGTGGCTTCTTAGGGTGATGTGTTCTAACTTTGTCTGCTGAATCTAAAGAATAGGGAGAGATCATCAGCAAAGTAAATGGAATTGGATATGGTTCTCTGGATTACTTGGGGGTTAGTCCAGATTATTTCGGTTCTAAGCAACAGATGCTGACTCTTACTAAACAAAGCATGAACAAACAAAGATTTATCAGAAGGATGCTTGTTACTACCTGTATTCAAAGGGAGAACTAGTCGAACCTCAAAGGGGCCAAGGCCAACCAGGACCAACCTAGCAGGGCTGACATGTCTCCACTCCGCCTATCTTCAGATGAGCATTTTGTTCCTTTAGGCAAGTTTTTCCAGGTGGTAGTGGGAATGACCAGGAGCAGCTCATGAGCTCCATCTGTGATTCAGAGAGGACGGGACTCTTTCCCCAGCTCAGATTCAAACACTCCTCGAAGAGACCCTGACTGGCTTAGGTTTGGTCATGTGTGCCTCCTTCATGGAGAACTCAGAGGGTTATGGCTAAAAGCACAGGCTCTGGAGCCGGAGCATCTGCTTCCTACCTCTGTGATCTTGGAAATGTTGCTTAACCACTCTTCACTTCAATTTCTTTATCTGTAATGGGGTGTTAATCAATAAGCTTTTAAAATGAGGTAAATTTGTAGACCTGGGCAAAAGAAGTTCCTCTTCAGGTCTTACACTGAAGAGGGTTATGATGGGCTGCATTGTGTCTCCTTCAAATTCATATGATGAAGCCCTAAATCTTCCTACTTCAGAATGTAATTTTAACTGGAGACAGGGTCTTTAAAGAGGTGATTAGATTAAAATAAAGCTGTTAGGTTGAGCCCTAATCCAATTGGCTGGTGCCCTTTTAAGAAGAGGAAATCTGGACCCCTGAAGAAATGCCAAGGATGTGCAGGTGTCAGGGAAAGATCGTGTTACGACAAAGGGAAAACAGCTATCACAAGCCAAGAAGGGAGGCCTGAGAAAGAAAGCAACACCGTTGACTGACACCTCAACCTCAGAACTCTGCCCTCCAGAATTGTGGAAAAAAAATGTCTGTTGTTTAAATTACATAGGATATGGTTTGGCTCTGTGTCCCCATCCAAATCTCATTTTGAGCTGTAATCCCCGTGTGTAGAGGGAGGGAGGGCGTTGATGGAATCATGGGGGTGGGTTCCCCCCATGCTGTTCTCATGACAGTGAGTTCTTACAAGATCTGATGGTCTTAATAAATGGTAGCTTTTCCTGCACTCACATGCTCTGTCCCTCTTGCTGCCTTGTAAGATGTACCTGGTTTGCCCTCTGCCATGATTGTAAGTTTCCTGAAGCCTCCCCAGCCATGTGCAACTGTGAGTCAATGAAAACTCTTTCCTTTGTAAATTACCCAGTCTTGAGTTTCTTTATAGCAGTGTGAAAACAGATTAATAGACCTAGTCTGAGGTATTTAGTCATGGGAATCCTAACAAGATAATACAAGGGCTTTGCAAATATAGAACTTTGAAACTCTCTGGATTTTTGTTTTTAATCTCATAGAAAGGCTTTGAAACATCAATAACAAAATGGGCAAGTGAGAATTAGGGGAGAGGACCCAAACACTCAGGGGAGTGGGCAGAGCACTAAGGGGCTATGCACAGCCTCTGCTTTGAGAAACCAGGAAGGCTGCTCTTGGTTTGCCTCGGATGCTCCAAACGAGGTGGCAGAGCAGACCGGGTTCCCCAGATGATAGCACCACCTCCTCCTTCCCTTCTGCTAGGGTGATATGGTTTGAGGAGTCTTTTAGAGTGGTCTGAAAATTCTGAATGGGAAGTGAGATATTAGAGAGGAGTTTGTGCGCTCCTGTTCCCTGGGGGCACGTTTAGTCCCTAATTTGGTTATGGGTAAGTCCTTTCATGTTAGGCATAGGATTTATTTATAACATTAAAATTAGACATAAAAAATGTAGCCTCCATTTTTATTCTCGCCTGGGACCTCACAAATACTAAGGATGAGTCTGAATGAATTAATATACGTTAGAACAAGGCTTGGCCCATAAAAGCATTTGAGAATTTTTATTTTATTATCATGATATTTGGACCAATTCCTGTGGCAGGTTTTGAGGTCTATGATGGCCACCTCTTCAGTCATCTATTCTGCTCTATGGTACAGAAGTTGATTACTATAATTAGCAACCCTCATCTGAACTAAATGGATTATAGAGTACTTTTCTATAGGACTGGAAATGCTCTTTTTAGAAAATGAAATTTTAATTTTAGAAAATGACATTCTCTAAAATAAGGAGTTTATATATTTTTCTCTTTGATGTATAGAAATGATTTTATATTTACTTTATTCCAATTTTATGTGGAATTTTAATAAGCTCCTTAAGGCAATTTGCAGCCTCAAAATTTAAATTTAACATTATAAATGTTGTGCTTGAAACCCAAATTTTAAGACACTAGGGAAGATGAGATAAATAAATTATCCAATTTATGTAATTGCACTCCCTCATTTTCATAGAACATGTTTTTAAATGGAGAAAAAATGTTCTTTAATCTAGATTAAAGTCCCTGAAGTATCTTTACCACCTTAAACTTCTGGGGAAGCAAATCTGCAGAACTTTTGAGAAAGGATAAGAAAGCTATTATTTCTGATAAAAAGAGTAGGAATGTAGAAAACATTTTGTATTATTAACATTCACCTCTTTCACTGTATTGCAGGCTGTTACCCTGAATTTCCAAACCACAAATTCATTCCAGCCAAATCACTAAGACACCTAGTGCGTGGGTTGGGGGAAAGCTGTATGACATTTAAATTTGGCCTGCAGTGATAGAAAACATGAAACATAAGTAATAAATTGTACATTGGATTTAGTAATTTATGAGATGTATTTTATTTTCCTTTTCCACCTAAATTTTTTTTTATTGTACTTTAAGTTTTAGGGTACATGTGCACAACGTGCAGGTTTGTCACATATGTATACATGTGCCATGTTGGTGTGCTGCACCCATTAACTTGTCATTTAACATTAGGTATATCCCCTAATGCTATCCCTCCCCCCTCCCCCCACCCCACAACAGGCCCCGGTGTGTGATGTTCCCCTCAAAAGCATTTTATTTTATATGAAAAGAAAGTATTCTCTCTTCTCACCTGCGTCAAAATTGCCATACAAAAGATCTTTCATACTTTAATCCAACATTTTGCTTTTTAGGTGGACTTTTGAAACTTACTCAACTGCAAGCAATATAATTTTTTTAATATTGATATGTAATATTTGTACATATTTATGAAATACATGAGATATTTTGTTACATGCACAGAATGTGTTAATGATCAATTCAGGGTATTTGGGGTATCCATGACCTCCAGTATTTATCATTTCTATGTGCTGCGAACATTGCACGCCCTCTCTTTTAGCTATTTTGAAATACACAATACATTATTATTAACTACAGTCACCCTACTCTGCCGTAGACCATTAGAAACATATTCCTTCTATCTAACTGTACATTTGTATCCATTAACCTGCTTCTCTTCATCCCCTAACCCACTGACACACCCTTCCCAGTCTTTGGCCTCTATTGTTCTATTCTCTACCTACATGAGATTGATTTTTTTTAATAGCTTCGACGTATGAGTGAGAACATGCATTATTTGTCCTTCTGTACCTGGCTTATTTTACATTACATAATGACATCAAGTTACGTTTATGTTGCTGAAAATGGCAATGATTTTATTCTTCTTTGTACCTGACTAGTAGTATTCCACTGTGTATATCTATGAAATTTTCTTTATCCATTCTTCTGTTGATGGACACTTAAGGTTGATTCCATATCTTTGCTATTGTGAACAGTGCTGCAATAAACATGGGAGTGCAGGTATCCATTTGATATACTGATTTCTTTTTCTTTGGAGATATACCCAGCAGTGGGATGCTGGATCATACGGTAGTTCTATTTTTTTTTTTTTTTTTGAGAAATCGCCATACTGTTTTCCACTAGGCTGTACTAATTTACATTCCTATTAGCACTATGCAAGAGTTCCGTTTTCTCTGCATCCTTGCTACCATCTGTTATTTTTTTGTCTTTTTAATAATAGCATTCTAACTGGGGTAAGATGACATTAGTGGTTTTGATCTGTATTTCCATAACGTTAGTGATTTTGAGCATTTTTCATATACCTATTAGCCGTTTGTATTTCTTCTTTTCAGAAGTGTACATTTGTGTTTTTTGCCCACTTTTTAATGGAATAATTATTTTTGCTGTTGAGTTGTTTGAGTTCCTTATATATTCTGGATATAAGTCCCTTGTTGAATGACTAGTTTGTACATTTTTTCTTTCATTCTATAGGTTATCTCTCCACTTTGTTGATTGTTTCCTTTGATTTGGAGAAGCTTTTTAGTTTAGTATGGTCTCATTTGTCTATTTTTGGTTTTACTGCCTGTGTTTTTGTGGTCTTAGCCAAAAATGTTTTGCCTAGAACAATTTTCTGAAATGTTTTCTCTGTTTTCTTCTAGAGGTTTTCTAGTTTCAGGTCTTTGAATTAAGTCCTCAATCTATCTTGAGTTGATTTTTGTATATGATGAGTGATAGAGGTCCAGTTTCATTCTTTTGCATATAGATATTGAATTTTCCCAGCACTATTTATTGAAGGGGGTTCCTTTTCCCTTCTGTATAGTGTTGATGACTTTGTTAAAAATCAGTTGGCTGTAAATATGTGGACTTATTTCTAGGTTCTCTATTCTGTTCCATTGGTTTATGTGAGTGCTTTTTATACCCAAACCATGCTGTTTGGGGTACTTAGTCTTATATTTTGAAGTTGGGTAGTGTGATGCCTCCTGCTTTGTTCTTTTTGCTCAGGATTGGTTTGGCTATTTGGGCTCGTTTTTGGTTCCATATAAATTTAGAATTCTGTTTCTATTTCTGTAAAAAATCACATTGGAAATTTGATAGGAATTGCATTGAATCTACAGATTGCTTTGGGTAGTGTAATCATTTTAACTATATTCATTTTTCCAATCCAAGAACATAGGGTATCTTTACATTTCTTTGTGTCCTCTTTAATTTATTTCATCAGTGTTTTATAGTTTTTCTTTTAGAAGTTTTTCTCCTCTTTGGTTAAATTTATTCTTAGGGGTTTTCTTTTTTTTGGTAGCTATCATAAATGGGATAGATTGCTTGTTTTCTTTCTCAGCTGGTTCATTATTAGTGTGTAGAAATGCTACTAATTTTCTTAGCTGATTTTGTATCCTGAAACTTTACTGAATTCGTTTATCAAATCTAAGTTTTTGGGGAGTCTTTGGGTTTTTCTAGATATAAGATCATGTAATGTGGAAACAGGGATAATTTGACTTCTTTTCCAATTTGGATGTCTTTTATTTCCTTCTCTTGCCTCACTCCATGGGCTAGGACTTCCAGTACTGTGTTGAACAGGAGTAATGAAAGTGGACATTCTTATCTTGTTCCAGATTTTAGAGAAAGGGCTTTCAGCTTTTTGCCATTTATTATGATGTTAGCTGTGGGTTTGTCATATATGGCCTTTATTATGTTGAGGTACATTCCTTCTATGTCCAGTTTGTTGTGAGTTTTTTTCTGTATTTTGAGTCTTATATGTTTTTGTCTAATTTTTTTTTTTTTTTTTTTTTTTTTTTTTTTGAGAGAGTTTGTCTGTCACCAGGTCGGCTCACTGCAAGCTCCGCCTCCTGGGTTCACGCCATTCTCCTGCCTCAGCCTCTCCGAGTAGCTGGGACTACAGGCGTCCGCCACCACGCCCGGCTAATTTTTTTTGTATTTTTAGTAGAGACGGGGTTTCACCGTGGTCTCGATCTCCTGACCTCATGATCCGCCTGCCTCGGCCTCCCAAAGTGCTGGGATTACAAGCATGAGCCACCGCGCCCGGCCCTAAATTCTGTTTCTGTGATGTATCTCACATTAATTGATTTGCACATGTTGAACCATTGTTGCATCTCTGCTATAAAGCCAACTTGAAAATGTTGTATTATCTTTTTGATGTACTATTGTAATTGGTTTGCTAGTATTTTGTTGAGGGTTTTTGTGTCTGTGTTCCTCAAAAATACTAGCCTGCAGTGTTCTTTTTTTGTTTGTCCTTGTCTGGTTTTAGTTTCAGGGTAATGCTGTCCTTACAGAATGAGTTAGGGAGAATTTCTTCCTTTTCAACTTTTTTGAAATAGTTTAAAGAGAATTGGTGCTAGTTTTTGAAAATTTGGTAAAATTCATCAGTGAATTCATCTGGTCCTGGAGTTTTCTTTGTTGGGGGACTTTTTTTTTTTTTTTTTTTTTTTTTAAGAGTCTTGCTCTGTCTTCCATGCTGGAGTGCAGTGGCACGATCTTGGCTCACTGCAACCTCCACCTCCCAGGTTCAAGCAATTCTCCTGCCTCAGCCTCCCCAGTAGCTGGGACTACAGGCCCATGCCACCACGCTTTGGGAGACATTTTTTTTTTTTTTTTTCCCACTGTTTCAATCTCATTATTCATTATTGGTCTGTTCACATTTTCCATTTCTTCCTAATTCAATCTTGGTAGATTGTATGTGTCCAGGAATTTATCCATTTTATCTAGGATTTCCAGTTTGATACTGTATAGTTCATAGTAGTCTCTGATAATCTTCTTAATTTCTGTGGTATCACTTCTAATATTTTTTTTTCCATTTTTGATTTTGTTTATTTAGATCTTCTCCCTTTTTTTCTTGGTTAGTCTACCTAGCAGTTTATCAGTTTTGTTTATCTTTTCAAGAGAGCAACTTTTTGTTTTATTGATCCCTTGTATTTATTTTTAGTGTCTATTTTATTTGTTTTTCTATTTTGAGTTTGGTTTGTTCTTGCTTTTCTAGCTACCTAAGGTTTATGGTTAGATTGTTTATTCAGAACCTCTCTACTTTTTGGTGTAGGCATTTATTGCTATGAACTTCCCTTTAACCACCACATTTGCTGTACACCATAAGTTTTGGTATGTTGTGTTTTGATTTTCATTTGTTTCAAGAATTTTTAAATTGTTTCCTTTTCTTTCTTGATACAATTCTGCAGCATGTTGTTTAGTTTCTAAATATTGTAATGTATTTGTACAGTTTTCAATGTTCTACTTGTTAATAATTACTAGTTTTATTCCTTTGTGGTCTGAAAAGGTAGTTGATATTATTTCAATTTTAAAAAATGTTTTATGAGTTGTTTTATGTCCTAGCATATGGTCTATCATAGGGAAGGCTTCATGTGCTGATAAGATGCATATTCTATAGCTGTTGGATTAAGTGTTCTATAAATGTTTGTTAGGTCCACTTGGTTTAAAATGCAGTTTACATCCAATTTTTTTTTTGTTAATTTTCTGTCTAGATTATATGTCTAATGTTGAGTACATGTTGAAGTCCCCACCTATTATTGTATTGGAGTCTATTTCTGTCTTTAGATCTATTAATGTTTGCTTATATATCTGGGTGCTCCAATGTTGGGTGCAAGTATGTTTAGAATTGTTGTATGCTGAATTCCTTTATCATTTTATAATGACTTTTTTCATCTTTTTTTTTTTTTACTGTTTTTGACAGCATATGTTTTGTCTAAGTATAGCTGTTTCTGCTCATTTTTGGTTTCTGCTTGCCTGGAATATCTTTTTCTATCCTTTAAGTTTCAGTTTATATGTGACTCAGGTGAGATGAGTTTCTTGTATGCAGCATACGATGGGGTCATAATTTATTAATCCATTTATCCATTTTATATCTTAAGTGGTAAGTTTAGTTTATATTCAACATTATTATTATTTATGGCATTATCATTAATAGGCCATTTTATTAGTTGATTTCTGGTTGTTTTATATGTTCCTTATTCCTTTCTTTCTCTTATTGTTTATCATTGTTGTTTTGGTGGTCTGTAGTAGAAACATTTGAGTACTTTCTCCTCTTTGTGTGTTTGCTTTACCAGTGGGCTATACATTTTCTTGCATTTTCATGATAGTAGATATTGTCCTTTTTTTTTTTTCCAGGTATAGGATTCCTGTAAGCATTTTTTGGTTGGCTTAGTTTAACGGTGATGAATTCCTCCAGCTTTTGCTTGTCTGGAAAAGATTTTATTTCTCCTTCATTTATAAAAGATAACTGCTGGTTATAGTATCCCTTGACTAGCAGTTTATTTTTTTTCTTCTGGCAACCTGAGTATGTCATTCATACCATTCTCTCCTGGCTTTTTAGGTTTCTGAAGAGCATTATCCTGTTAGTTTGATGGGAATTCTTTTCTAAGTGACAGCTTTTCCCTTACTGTTTTGGAATTCTGTTATTGACTTTCGACAGTTTAACGTCGTGTGGCGAAGACATTTTTTGAATTGTATTTTTTGGGGGCATCTCTGAGCTTATTATATCTAAATTTCTAAATCTCTTGCTAAATTTGGAAGTTTTCAGATATCATTTTGTGAATTAAATTTTCCATCCCTTCTGTTTTCACCTTGTCTTCTGGGACATCAAGAATTTGAATATTTTGTTGCTTTATTGTATTTTATATGTCATGTAGGCTTTGTTTATTCATTTTTTAAAATTCTGTCTCACTGAGTTATTTCAAAAGACCTGTCTTCAAGTTTTGAAATTCTTTCTTTTGCATGATCTAGTTTATTGCTGAGGCTTATAAATGTGTTTTGTATTTCATTTAATGCATTCTTTACTTCCAGAATTTCTGTTTAGTTCTTTTCTATGGTATCTTTCCCTTTGGTAAATTTCTCATTCATATCCTGAATTGTTTTTCTGATTTTTTTTTGCATTCTCTTATTTGTTGCTGAGCTTTTAAAATATTTTTATTTTGACATTTTTTCCTGGGATTTCATAAATATCTTTTTCATTGCAATCTGTTGCTGGAAAATTATTGTACCCCATTGGAGATGTCATATTTCCTTGTTTTTTAATGTTTCCTGTGTTCTTAAATGGATATCTGTGCATCTGGCATAGCAGTTGCATCACTCAATATTTTGAATTTGCTTTCATTGGGGAAGACTTTCCTGACAGTGTATCTATGGTCCTGGCTGGTTAGGTCACTTTGGCTTTGACTCTGGGTGCACGCAGTAGTGTAGTCTCCATGTGATTTCTCTGACTGCAAACAGCATCAATGGCATCTGTGGTTTTCTCAGTGGCTTAGAGTGTGGTTGTTAGTGGAATCCATGGTGAAATTTTGCAGAGGATGGGAGCACCAAGTGAGCCAGTTCTTGGGGCCCAGTGGTGGCAGTGGCAGGATGAAGATGATTCCTCGGGCAACAAGGTGGTGTACCTTGGCAGCGGTGTTGGTGGGTCCAGGTGGACTGATTCTTGGGCCTACAGGCAGCTTGTTTAGATGCCAGTAGTGGCAGCGATGGGCCAGGTAGGTGAGCAAATCCTTGGTTCCCTTGGCATTGGACATTGTGTGGTCGATGGCAACAGCAGGAATGGGACAACTCTCTAGCTCCCAAGCCATCTGTGCTGGTGCTGGTGGTGGCTGGAATGGGCTGGGCAGGCCAGTCCCCAGACCTGCAGATGGCACATGCAGGTGGGTGGCAGCTGTGGTATTAGAACCTGGTTGGGTGGGCCCAACCTCAGGCCCCTGGGAAGAATGCCCATATAACAATGGTGGTGGACTGAGCTGGCCAATCCCCTAGTCCTCACATGGCATGTCTGGGCACTGGAGGAGGTGTGGCTCCTGGCTGGTAGGACCTGTCCTTAGGCCCCCTGTAGTGCATGCAGGCACTGGCTGTGGTAGGAGGGGAGGAAGTGATCCTCAAGCCCCTGGTGGAATGCTTGGATGGGGTGATAGTGGCTTCACTTCAGCCCTGCTACTGGGGAAGGTGGGGTTGTTTTCAGTGGAAACAACTGTAGGCTTGTGGGTAGGGAGTTTGTTCTTCACTCGTGCATCAGCCCTGGCAGTGCCAGTCTACAGTGGTGGCAGTTACAGGTGTTGGGATCTGTCTTCGAGTCACATGAAAATGCATGGTGGCTCCACTGCTGGGGACAATGAGGTCATTGCCAAGGCTTGCACTTTGGCCCTGGCAGGAGCAGCCAGCTGCGGTGTTGTCTATGGATGAGGGATTTCAATGGGGCTACAGGGTTGCAGGAGACGCAGCGGCTGTTATGCCACAGGGCAGGATACTATCTGGTAGAGGCAGGGCTGTCAAAATGGCACCTTGCTATAGCTGCTTAGAACTTAGCGGGATGTGTGGGACCTGGCCTGAGCTTTCTTTTTAGGGCAGTGCCATCATGTGGTCTCCAGTCAGTCTCCATTGTTAGTCTCAGAGCCCATGAAGTTCAAGGGGCTCTTTTTGGCTAGAATTGCAAGAGTCCATGATAGGCATGTGGATGATTGGGTGTCTCTCCATTATCCTTTCCTTGCACTGGGGAACCTCTCTGGGTTCCCAGCTTATCCAAGCTGAGAAGGCTGTCTTATTTCCCTCTCCTTTCTTGCTTTAGGTATTTCCTGTCACTTCTCTGTTGAATTCCAGTGTTCCCCCTGAACTGATATATTCAAAATGTGATTATCTATGCTTTTGCTTCTTCTTTGTGGAGGGGGCAAGTATCAGATACCTCTAGGCAGCCATCTTGAAGCTGCTCCCCCATTAGTCAGCAATATAGCTTTAAATTGGTCACCTGTGTAAACAGGCAATGCTCTGTGATATTTGTTTCATTTTCATCTCTCTCCCAAATGTGGCATTTGTTCTGTCGTCTAAATGAGATGAACACAGGGCAAGAATGACATTCCAGAGGCTGAGACTTTTAGTTATGTAATTGGAAATCAAGTGCATCCATATAAATTGTTGTTTTGTTAATCTATGGATTTATATAGTTCATGTGTTAGGCCATTTTGTGTTGCTGTGACAGAATACCTGAGGCTGGGAAATTTATAAAGAAAAGAGATTTGTCTCATGGTGCTACAAGCTGCACAAGAAGCATGTTACCAGCATGGTGAGGACCTCAGGGAACTTACAGTCGTGGCAGAAGGTGAAGGGGGAGCATGTGTATCACATGGTGAGAAAGAGTGTGTGGAGTGGGAGGCGCCAGACTTTTTAACAACCGGATCTCACATGAAATAATAAAGTGGGAACTCACTCATCACTAAGGGAATGGAACCAAGTGATTCATGAAGGATCTGCCCCCATGACACAAACACCTCCTCCAAGTAGGCCCCACCTCCAACACGTTTGGATCACGTTTTAACATGACATTTGGAGGGGACAAATATTCAAACTGTATTAGTTCCTAAAGGTGGAATTTTAAGGCGTTGGCTTATTTCATTTCTAAACTCTAGGAAAGGCTCGTGGGGAGGAGCTAAAAGTAATATTAATGGTAATATTATAATTAAAATTGGTTATATTGTGTTAAAATAGTAGTATGAAAGACAATAACATTCTTCCATTAAAAATATTCATTGGGGTTTCACTATTTGTCAGCCATTGTACAGGGTGGTATTAAAACCAAGCTTGAGCTCTGCTTTCCTTGTGTTAACAGCTTCATGAGTGAAGCAGCATTAATTTAAAATGCCGTGTGACACCTGTTACTATGAAAAGTTCATGCCGTTATTCATGCCCATACTGTGGGTACTGGACACAGACAGGTGTTCCCAGAAAGATTTTTCTGCAAAAGTGACCCTGGAGTTCTGAAAAAGGAGAAGGAATTGACTAAGCTAAGTGGAAAGCAAAAAGCTTTCAGAGCATCAGGAACAGCATGAAGCAGAGCCCTGAAAGTAGGCCAGCAGACTAAGGCAGAGATAATAGAAGGAATCATGGTGTCATCTGAGGCTGATAATTCATGGTAGAGTATTAGTGTTTGGGAGTGAAAAGTCTCCATGTGAATTGATGTAATTTGCTGCAAATTCTGCAGATTACAATAGCAACACTAAGTTCTTAAAGGAGTGATATATTAGATGCACTGTTCTTTAAAAGGACTCTGTCTCTGCCAGATATACTACGTTGTACTGATGTCTGCTGGATCTAGATGACCCATTGAGCCAAACAATTAATGATTTTAGTTCTGCAATACTTGGCTCATTTTTTTCTGTGCAATGATCTATTATGTCCACTGAGGGCTATAGAATGTTAGAGACAGAGAAATTACAGGCATCCCATGGGAGATCAATCTTTTCTTCAGATAGAGAAACTAAGGTTGAGAGGAAGCGGAAACTTTCCATGGTTTTGTAGTTACTTAGTTATGAAGCCAATACCAACCTATAAATTGATTAAATGTTATTCTATAGCTTTTGTCCATCACACATAAATGATGATTACAGTGTTAACTGTTTTAGATGATTCATTATTCCCAGAAGAGTTTCTGTTTGTTCACTTTTCTGCAGCCTCCAAAAGAACATCATATGTGTGAAAACAGTTTAACACATTCTGACTCTGATGATATTGATGATGAGCTGTTATAATATTAACAATGCTGCATATTGTGGTGGCAGAAATCCAAATGGACAAGAGATTTTGGATATGGCTTGCTGCAACACGGAATAAATATTTTATACAAATGGGAATTCTTTAAAATCAGTCATGAAACCAGCATAAATTGGCTTCTTGTCGTGGGTGGTTTCTTATTGTGAGTAGGCAAGTTTGATTTAGAGGCGTGGTGCAGAAATTTAATGATCTACATCAAAATATAGCTTACAGATACTTTGATTCTTTATAAAGATCACATATGCTTGTCTTGAATTCACACATACATCCACTCAAAGCAACACATGCAATCATTTCCGTCACATTTCTTTCAAATTGGTGACATAATGCAGCTTTTGGGAAGCTGAACTTGAGCTGAAAACTACTCTATTAATTGCATATCACAAATCTACTTTGTTGTTTAAATAGAAGATCCTCAGTGCTGTGTTTAGTAAGATGGTATAGAGATTTCAAATGTGTTTTCATAATTTATTTATTTTAGAAAGACTAGAGATCACTTCGATTATTTTAATTCTTTATTTTATTTCTTTGATTAATTTTCTGTTTTTGAGAGGGGGAAGGCAGATGTCTTCAAACAGTAAAATTAGACTTGATGGGAGAGGCCACTGGAATATTTAATTGGCCTGAGAATTATTTCTACAAATAAAGCAATTGTGTATTTTTCTGTTTTATTTAAAGGTGAGGATTGTTTTCTATGCTCTTCGTTGCAAATGCAGTGTTTTGGTGAGATCATTTGCTTAATGCATCATTGCTCTTAGCTGGATTTGAGAGGCTTCTGTGTGTGACCTTCTCTCTCGTTTTCAGCCTCTCAGAGAGCTTGTTACATGCATCACAACACTGCAATGAGGTTTAAAAATGTTCTATTGAACTATAAGACTAGTAACCAATTTAAAGCAAATTTCTGTGTTGTTTCATGTCTAGTACATTTTAATAGATTTCCTTTCTTTCCCACACTGTATTTCTCCCAATAATATTTATATATCTTTGTCTTTTTTATTATGTGATAAGACCTTTGAGGACAAAAACGGTGTCAAGTTAATTTTAAATAAATGTATAATCCAAAATCCAACAAACTTATAAAACCATCCTTCAGCTGAGAGCTTCCTTACTATAGGTGCATGTGTGTATACATGCACACACAGCATCACACAATATGGTGCATCTGGATTTATATAAATATATAAATACAAGTATATATGTGCATATGTTTTATTTTTACAAATAAAAATGTATTCTTAAAACATCTACATTCATGTTGGCAAAGATAGGAACCAAAACATCTAGGTAGTTGTTAGTAATTTGTTCTACTCAGATTAAAATATTATTTTGAATTTTTACTTTGCCATTCATATTTCTAATTTTTTTGGTTCCTTTAGGAAAGGCATTTATTTTTTCATCTGCAACAAGATGAAGTTGGTAAACTTCAGGGCAGTAATAAGAGGATATTTGGAACAGTGTAATAGTGAGTGAAATATACATAGCAGCTTTCCCTGATGATATCTTTGTTGTTGTTCAAAGATCTATTTATTAATGATAGGTTCAAAGATATACTACATGACTTTGGGGGTTGGAAGAAAGTGGTGGTAGAAGCTGTTCTTTTTACCAGAACCTGTCTTTAGGAACCAAGTTATGAGTGGTTCTCTAGTCCTGGGAACAGCTATTTAATAGATTCTATTTACGTATTTCCAGAAATTTATCTCTAGTAAAAATTCCTAAATTAAAGGAGTGTGGAGATGACTTCATTCATTTCTTCATCTAGCATTTACTGAGCACAAATTTTATTCTTCTAAATGCTGTCTTAAACTCTGAGAATATAAGAATGAATTAGCTTCAGTTCTCCTCTTGAAGGACTCTCAGCCGAAGAGTCTGACATTCCTACACAGCAATAGATATTCCTATATATCAAACTGTAGGTGTTTGTGTGTGTCCATGAACTCATGCGTGTGTATGCATTTCATTTGTCTCATTTAGTTATGAGTATTCTTGTAGGAGTCTATTTTTTCCATGAAAATATATCCTAGGAGAAAATATCTTTGAGAAGCTAAAACCCCTGGTATCTACTCCAAGTCACCATAAGGAAGCTGTTTTGACTCCAAGTCACCACAGAAAGGACATGGGTTTAAAAATTAATTGAAAAAATTTGTATGTATTTATCATGTACATCATGTTTTACCATATATATATGTGCACACTTTGCACAATGGCTAAATCAAGCTAATTAACATATAAATATTTGAAGACTTGTGTTTTGAAGCCATAGAGACCTTGCCTGAAACCTAAGGTCTGGCAGTCACTATCTATTATGATCTTCAAGCCTCTCAACCTCTCTGGGCTTTGCCGATGACCTAGGGATGATAAAACCCCACTCCCTGTGACGTGCCAAGAAATTGAGATAATTTGGGTAAAGTGTCCAGCGTGTGGGTGGCACTTTATAGTTGCTTGGAATAATTTGAGTCCAATTGTAAATTAATACCATAATATTTTGATGTGGAAGAGCCAGTCTATCATTAGGGTCAAAAGCCCTATTCTGGAACAAGCCTGCCTAGGTTCTGATCCTGGTCCTGCTCCAGTTTATGTGATTGTGGGAAAATTACTGAATCTCTTTGGATTACTGTTTCCCCATGGTATTATGAAGGAATAACAAATGAGTTAGTGTTAAGAATAGAATGTTAAGAACAGCTCTTGATACATGGTAAGTACTATGTAAATGTTGGTTAAAATGAAATACGTGTGCTTTATTTTGCTCTATCGAATCTGTACTCATTCCTAAGTTAGATATAAACATAAACCTTTAATATTTTTGAGGCATTTAAATTTATTTTTTAACAATGACATGACAGAATCTGTCAAACTACTGATTAGATTATCTCTAGGCATGTATTTGATGTGTCTCTTAGTAATAAAAATTAATGAGTAGACTAAAAATGTTTCACATAAGTAATTTTACTTCCATTCTCATTTGGGATACTGTTCTTTGTTTTATTTAGTATTTTTGTTGCTAAATGTCTTCAAGCTTATATTTTAGAAATAAAATTCATAGAATTATGGATGTTCAGAATTTAAGAAGAATTTATTTCAATCACCATATTTCATTGCTGGGTATAATCTAATAAAATTCCAGGGTGATGAATTGACTTGTTGCCCACTCTGAAAATGTCTGAAGGTGAGCAATATCAAAATTAGTGGTTACAATGTGACTTTTCAAATTACCATGGTGGATGTCCAGATTTCTGCAACTTCTGTTGTTCATGATCACAAATACTGGGGCTGTTCATAGTTTCACAAGCAGCTTCACCAATATGACTCACCTGAAATTAACATTAACATTCTCTAGGTAAGGAGTCACAGCTGTCATCATGATATTGGACAGCCAGCTGTCATAATTAAGTTGCTAAAGATATTTGAGATTACAGCAGCAATATTGTTTTGGTGTATTACTAAATCAAGAAGCTATTTATCTTTTACTGCCAGTAATGTAAATGTCAAAAGCCTAATTTATGTCTCGTTTTTTCCTGCTGAAGACTTTAGAGGTATTTGGGAAAACACCAATAAATTGTAAGAAATATTTGGAAAAGATAATATTTATAATATGTGTTATCTATCCTTTTTAGATTCTAATTATCTAGTTTCTAATAAGAGATTCATTTGTTATTTAATTTTATCTCTCCCTGTACTTACTTTTTGAATGATAAGTAATTAGGTTTGCCACAAAAATATAAGATATCCATTCAATGTTAATTTCAGATTTATAGTAAATAATCGTACTATAAAATTATTCATTGTTTACCTGAAATTAAAATCTAACTGGGATTCCCATATATACATTTGCTAACTCCCGCAATCCAGATTTAGATTTAGCAGTGTGAAATTTGGAGTAAAGAACAAATTCATACACTGGTTTGGGTACTTTATGGCTTTTTGACAATATACAAATTATCTGAGCTTTCTAATTCTTAGTTTTTTGGTTTATTTTTATCTGCAATGTGGAAAAAATATGATCTATTTTGCATACCTGTTCTGTATGGAGCAATGTTGGTTTATCTTCCATTTGCCATCCTAAATGTTTGAAAACATGATTTACTCATATAAATAAACCTACTTTGTTCTTTTGGTTTAGCATAGATTACTTTAAAATTCTCATCAAAATCATCTTTTAAATATATATATGGTCAATGAAATCTGTTTAGTTTCAAATCAAACACCTAGGCTATACAATACAGGCACTGATCTGTGAAAATTTCACTACAAAAAATTTGTTTTAACAAATCAATTTAATATATAATTATCACGTTACATTTATATATTTCCTGAAAAAGTTGTATAAATCCATGCTATATGCTCATGACAGACTAGCAAAGCCCATTACATTTGAAGAATTACACCTTCATGAATGGAATTATTATTTTTCCATTTGTGCTAAAATAACCTTTGCAAAGTAGAATTCTGTGTCGAAAGCTTTGTGATGTGCAAACGCTGATTTACTTCAGGATGGAGAAAGAAATGCTTCAGGGAATGAAAGCCTCTACGTAAGTATATTTTCTAGGTAATTAAACTTCTTTAATATTTACATTCCTATAATTATAAAGGAGGTTAAGAATATTTTAAAATATTATGACTTATTTAACATGTGCAAAAAAGGTTAAAATATGATACAATGAATATATTTGTTCATACTATACAGTTCAGAAATACAATATTACCAACTTATTGAATCTCCCAGTATTTTCTTCCCTCATCATATTCCCCCTTCTCTTTCCATTATCTGAAACTTGGAGATGATCATATTACATATTCATTTTTAAATATAACTTTACCTTGTAAGTTTACATTTTAAGCAATATATGTAGCCTAGATTTGCATATTTATAAACTTTATATATAAGTGTTCACTCTTTTATCCTACTCTTTCCTGCTCAGTGTCATTTTAGTAGGATTCATCTATGTTACACATGTATCTCTAGTTCACTTTCTACAGCTGTTATACATTTGCCATTACTCAATTGACCAACCATCAGGTTATTTTCAGATTTTTTTTCAATTGCAAAAATTGCTGCCATACACATGCTTTGCTTATCTCTTGTGCATATGTATGTGTTTTGTTAGTCTGTATTCATACATATGAGTGAAATTTCTGGGGCATGGGAAATACATCTTTATGAGACATTGAACTGCTCACCACTATTATAGTATCAATTTAAACAGACCAACGATGTATAATAATTCCCTTTGCTTCACATGCTTTCCAGTCTGTGATTTTGTATGACTATTGTGTGTATAGTTGGATCACCTTGTGGCTAAATTTGCATTTCCCAAGTTGGTAATGACTAAAACATCTTTTCAAGTATGTAATCGCTGTTTACAATTTATCTTCTGTGAATGGCTTTTTTTTTTCCTTACTCTCCTATTTTTTTCTCCTTTTGTTATACATTTGTAGGAGTTACTTATACATGGTGAGTTATAATCATATCTGTGTGTCTCTGTATGTGTATAATTATTGACTCTGATTTTATTCTCTTATGTACAGAAAGTTGAATCTTAATATGGTTTATGTCTTAGTTCATTTTGTGCTGCTATAAGAGGATACCCGAGACTGGTTAAAAATTTATAATGAACAGAAATTTATTTCCCAAGGGTCTGGAAGCTAGGAAGTCCAAGATCAAGGGACTAGCATTTTGCAACAGCTAGTTGAGACAGATTCTTTGGCCACAAGACCCTTCTTATAAAGAAGATCAAAATTAAATTTTCTATACCTTTCAACCAAAGGTGTATTGGAACCAGCTTATCCAGCTTGCAAGAATTGACTGCCAAATTTTCAGAAATTTTGCAATCTGGTTGTTAAACCATCTGTACCTGGAATCAGTCATGGCGGGAGTAATTATAGCATAGAAATTAGCAAACACTGTGAAGCAGAGCTTCCCCTACCTTTCCCCTGTCTCTCTCCAAAGAGCCAGTTACTAAACATTTACTGTCACATCATTCCTTTCATTCCAGCTTTTTTCAGTCAACTCCCAGTTGTTAGACCTCTGGCACTTCCATCAAACCTTCACCTACTAGAGTGCCCAAAATAATGTTCAGCATTTTTGGCTACATATGCAGGTCTCTATCCATCCTATTCATTCTTTTCCCACCTCCAGATACCTCCATTGTGTCCATCACTCCTCCATTAGCAACATCCACTACATGATCACCCCGTTCCTTTTAGCATTCCTTTCCATCTCTATTCAAATATGACATTGCAATGATGATATCTAAGGATCTTATCCCAAATAGCTTTTCCAACCTCACCACTCTCCTTTGCTCTTTTTTTCACAGAAATTATTATTACTGATTATTATATTACATAATATGCATTCTTATATTTACTTTCTTTCTCCCACCATGGAAATGTAAACTTGCTAAGTGTGAGAACCTTGTTTCTCCCACTGTATTTCTCAAACTTAGAACAATTTTTGGCACATAAGAGATATTTGTATATTTGTAAAAGGAATAAAAGAAGAAAACAGAAAGGGAAGATAAATTTCCTCTATTTCTTTGCTGTAAGTAAAACTTTGTTTTACCGTGAGGACACAGGTTCTCCTGAATCTGAAGTGGTAGCTGTTGTTTTTTGATGTTCCACATTCACTGAGACTGGGAGGTGGACAACTATCTTTCTTTCTTTTCACTGCAATTCTGGGTTTTTACTCACTCAAGACAAAAAAATGTTCTTTTTTTTTTCCATTTGTTTTGTTGTTGAGATTCTTGACATTTGCTGTACCACCTTTTCCCGTCCTCACTGTTGCTACCCTGTGACATTACTGCCTTCATCTCCACCCAGTGCTCTGTCATCCTGGTGGTTGTGATGGTTAGCAATCATATGGCCATTCAGCCAACACCATTTTTTCTCGGATCTCTTGCCCCTGCCCTAATCCCTTTATCCGTCACTTCAACCATCCATTCCCATATTCACACCTTTGGATCTTGCCATTCTCAGTAATTCCTCCATTTCCAGAATCACTGATTCAATAATCTAACTCTCTGACCATAGCCTCTCTCCCTCCAACTTGCTGGAATAACCCCACTACGCTCATCCTCCAACCTCTTTAAGCTATCAAACCATTGATCTGCCTAATTTCTCCCAATTCTGCTGCTACCTGCTTTCTCCATTTCTCTCCTAACCTAAATTAGAAACCATGACCTGCAATTGCAGCATTACTCCTGACAATACCCTAAAAATGCCTGGTCCTTCTATTTTCTCCGCAGCTCACTGGAACAACTGTAATTTGGATGAATTTAGCCTTCATTTTTTTTTTTTTTTTTTTCATGACTGAGCTTAGTTGTCATTTTCTGAGTGCTCCCGGAGAAATTCACATAAAAGAGAACATTAGTTTCTGTCTATATTTATGTTTCATTGACTTCCAATGGTCGTTTCATACTGCTTGACAGTCCAATTTAAATTGCTGTGCAATATATTCTCCAATTTTCAAAATGGCTATTTCAAGTTTTCTTTACTCTCTTGAACATTCCAAATCCCATTCTCCATCCTACTCCTTATTCTTAGCAGTTTTGCCTTCCTCTCTCCTTTTTAGAGAAGACAGAAGGCCTCAGAAACTTTTATTCTCTATATCAAATAAACATACCTCCCTATCCCCGAATTCACTGTCTCATTCCCTCCTACTACTTTATAAGAGTTTAAGTATGCAGGTCATCGGTCCTTGACAATTTTTAAAAACATACTTATTGAGATATAATTGTTATATAAAAACTCTGCAAATCGAATGTATACAATTTAATGAGTTTGGATAGATCTATACCCCTGTGAAACCATCATTGCAATCAACGTAATAAACAGCAATTATCTGTAAAATTTCCTTATCCCCTGCTGTGTGTTTTGTTTGTTGCATGATTTTTTGTGTGTGTGGTAAGAACACTACCCTCTTAACAAAATTTGAAAGTGCACAATACAGTATTGTTAACTACAGGCACTGTATTGTACAGTAGATCTTATATTGATCTTGCATAACAAACTACTCCATTGAACTACAACTCCTCATTTCCCCTTCCCACCAGTCTTTGGCAACCATCATTCCAGTCTCTGTTTCTATGAGCTTGAGTATTACAGATACTTTATGTAAGTAGAATCATGCAATATTTGTCCTTCTGTGATTGGCTTATTTCACTTAGCATAATGTCCTCCACTGTTTATTTATGTCATATGTCAGAATTCTCTTCTTTTTAAGGCTGAATAATATTCCATTGTATTTATATGCTCAATTTTCTGTATCTACTTATCTGCAATGGACATTTAGGTTGTTTCCACATCTTGGTTATTGTGAGTAATGCTGCAGTGAACATGGGCATGCCGATTTCTTTGAGATCTTTATTTCAATTGTTTCGAATATGTACCTAAAAGTGGAATTTTTGGATCATATGGTAGTTCCATTTTTCAGATTTTAAAGGAAACTCCATAGTTTTCCACAGTGGCTACACCATTTTATGTTCTCACCAACAGTATGCAAATTTCTCCACATCCTCACCAGCACCGATTATCTGTTTATTTTTTGAAAATAGTCATGCTGACAGGTGATATTTCTTTGTGAAATATATCATTGTGGTTTAGATTTGTATTTCCCTAATGATTAGTTATGTTGAGCTTTCTATATACCTGTTGGCCATTGTTGTCTTCTTTGGAGAAATGTCTGCTCAAGCGTTTTGCCCATTTTTAAATCAGATTATTTGATTTTCGGTATTGAGTTGTAGAAGTTCCTTACATATCTTTGATATTAATTTCTTGTTAGATAAATGGTTGGAAAATATTCCCTTTTATCCTTTAGGTTGCCCACTCATTCCGTTAATGGTTTCCTTTATTGTACAGAGCTTTTTAGTTTGATGTAGTCACATTTGTCTATTTTTGCTTTTGTTGTGAACCCTTAACAATTAACATAAATTAAATGACAGCCTGGAAAGAAGAAAACCAGGAAGGTTTTCTCCGTGCCTTTCCCTTCCTTCTGACACTATTGAATGTTTGCCGTGGCTTTTGGAAATATTAAGTACAGAGTTAGGGAACATAAATTTGCCTGGGATTTTAAAGGGAGATAGTGCCAAGATGTGATACTTAAGTAGACTACTGACAATCTGAACTTCTTAAAAGTGAAGTTTGTAAGACAGACAACACTTAACTAATATCACTGAGACCTGAAGAAACCCATTTCATTGAGAGACAGTTCAGGCCATAGCTGCTCAAAGAACTCCCAGTAAGCATGAGCTGTAAAAGTCCCTTCTTTTGAGATTGTGCAAGATAGGAAATTGAGTAAGATGTTCATTTTTTGGACTTGCAACTCAAAAAAGCAAGATTTTTTTTTCTTTTTAACTTTTATTTTAGGTTCAGGGGTACATGTATAGGTTTGTTACATAGTTAAATTGCGTTTCATGGGGGTTTGGTTTACAGATTATTTCACCACCCAGGTAATAAAAGTAATATCTGATAGGTAGTTTTTTGATCTTCACTCTCCTCCCACCCTCTGCCGTCAAGTGGGTTCCAGTGTCTGTTTTTCCTTTTTTGTGTTCATATGTACTCAATGTTTAGCTCCCACTTGTAAATGAGAACATGCAGTATTTGGTTTTCTGTTCCTGTGTTAGCTCACTTAGGATAATGGCCTCCAACTCCATCCATGTTGCTGCAAAGGACATGATCTCATTCTTTAAGTATTCCATGGTGTATATATACTACATTTTCTTTATCCAGTCTAACATTTATGGGCATTTAGGTTGATTTCATGTCTTTTCTATTGTGAACAGTACTACAGTGAACATATGCATGCATGTGTCTTTATGGTAGAACAACTTATATTCCTTTGGGTATATACCCAATAATGGGATTGCTGGGTCAAATGGTAATTCTGCTTTGAGTTATTTGAGAAATTACCAAATTGCTTTCCACGATGGCTAAACTGATTTACATTCCCACCAGCAGTGTATAAGTGTTCCCTTTTCTCCACAACTTCACCAGCATATGTTATTTTTTGATGTGTTAAAAATAGCCATTCTGACAGGTGTGAGATGGTTTTCACAGGGTCTTCATTGTGGTTTCGATTTGCACTTCTCTAATGATTAACAATGTTGAGCATTTTTTCATATGCTTGTTGGCCACATGTGTGTCTTCTTTTGAAAAGTGTTGATGTCCTTTGCCAACTTTTTACTGGGGTTGTCTATCTTTTACTAGCAAATTTATTTAAATTCTCTATAGACTCTGGATATTAGATCTGTGTCAAACGCAGAATTTTCAAATATTTTCTCCTACTCTGTAGGTTGTCTGTTTACCCTGTTGATAATTTCTTTCACTGCACAAAAGCTCTTTAGTTTAATTAGGTCCCATTTGTCAAATTTGTTTTTGTTGCAATTGATTTGGTGTCTTAATTATGAAATTTTTGCCAGATCCCATGTCCAGAATGGTATTTCCTAGGTTATCTTCTAGGATTTTTATAGGTTTTTACATTTAATCTTTAATCCATCTTGAGTTTATTTTTGTTTATGGTGTAAGAAATGGGTCTAGTTTCAATCTTCTGCATATGGCTAGCCAGTTATCCCAGTACCATTTATTGAATAGGGAGTCCTTTCCCATTGCTTGTTTTTGTTGATTTTGACGTAGATTAGATGGCTTTAGTTGTGTGGCATTATTTCTAGGCCCTCAGTACTGTTCCATTGATCTATGTGTCTGTTTTTGTACCAGTACCATGCTGTTGTGGTTACTGTAGGCTTGTAGTACAGTTTGAGTCCAGGTAACGTGATGCCACCAGCCTTGTTCTTTTTGCTTAGGGATCCCTTTGCCATTTGATCTCTCTTTTGGTTCCACATGAATTTTAAAGTAGCTTTTTCTAATTCGTGATGAAGGTCATCGGTAGTTTGATAGGAATAGCATTGAATCTGCTTTGGGCAATATGGCCATTTTAATGATAATGATTCTTCTTATCCATGAGCATGGAATGTTTCTCCATTTGTGTCATGTATGATTTTTTTGAGCAGTGTTTTGTAATTTTATACAGATTTTTTACTTCCATGGTTAACTGTATTCCTAGGTATTTGATTCTTTTCAAGGTTATTATGAATGAGACTCCTCATTCTTGATTTTGCTCTCAGCTTGGACATTATTGATATATAGGAATGCTATTGATTTTTGTACACTGATTTTTGCATTCTGAAACTTTACTGAAGTTGTTTATCATTATCTAGGAGCTTTTGGGCAGACACTGGGGGTGTTTCCTAGGTATAGAATTATATTGTCTCCAAACGGGGATAGTTTGCCTTCCTTTCTTCCTATTTGGATGGCTTTTATTTCTTTCTCTTGCCTGATTGCCCTGGCCTAGACTATGTTGAATGGGAATGGGGAGAGACGGTATTTTTGTCTTGTGCCAGTTTTCAAGGGGAATGCCTCCAGCTTTTGCCCATTCAGTGTGACGTTAGCTGTAGGTATGTCATAGGTGGCTCTTATTATTTTGAAGTATGTTTGTACAATATCTAGTTTGTTGAGGGCTTTTAACATGAAGGGACATTGAATTTTATCAAAAAGCCGTTTCTGCATGTGTTTAGATAATCATGTATTTTTTCTCTTTAGTTCTTTTTGTGTGATGACTCACATTTATTGATTTGCGTATGTTGAACCAAACTTCCATTCCAGAGATAAACCTACTTGATTGTGATGGATTAGCTTTTTGATGTGCTACTGAATTTGGTTTGCTAGTTTTTGTTGAGGATTTTTGCATCTAAGTTTATCAAAGATATTGGCCTGAAGTTTTCTATTTTTGTTGTGTCTCTGTCAGGTTTTAGTATTAGAATGATACTGGCTTCGTAGAATGAGTTAGGGAACAGTCTTTCCTCCTCAATTTTTTAGAACAGCTTCATTAGGAATGGTATCATCTCTTCTTAATATCAACTCATCTGGTAGAGTTTGGCTGTAAAGCCATCTGTTCCTGGGCTTTTTCTGATTGGTAGAAAAGTACGATAATTTTCCTTCATACTTTACATCTCTTGGATTTAGAAATCTTTGGATTTTAATTTTTAAACACATTTAATCTTCAGATTTTACTTTTCCCTGGGAATTTGATGGGGTAGGATTCAGAGCCAAATTCGGGTTATCTTGGGTTTGTTGTACTTTTTCTATATGAGGTATCTTCATACTATTTAATCTCATTGCAGAAATTCTGGTGAGTATTGGCCAATGGGACTGGAAATAATTTGTGATAAGAAATAGAACAGAGATGGGATGTCCAGACTTGGGAAAGATCATCCCGACTTTATGAGTTAATATACATGTCAGAGCATTGTGGGGGTGAAATCTATCCCGATCACCAGTAGCCTCAGGTGGATCCACAGTAGAGCAGGAGTTTGGTGTTCGGAGAGTAGCCTCATAAAGGTAGAGACTAGACTTCCCTGATAGTCTGCTGACCTTCTTGTCCAATGCGATGTCTAATATCCTTGCTTTATCATGGGCTTAATAGTTAAACCTCATGCACTAAGTGAACAAAAAGCAAGATGAGGTAGGGAGGGATATATTTCTCTCCTCTGATTCCAGCTCGAAGGGTCACTATTATAGTACCTTTCTAACTTTTCTCTACCCCTCACTTGCTCCTCTCCAGAGGGAAAGGAGTAAATTATACAACTGAGATAAGGAATCTCGTTAAGACCTTTTCTACCTTCTCTTTACTGTTTGCTGGATGAGGGCATGTATTTTGGTCTGCTCCTGCCCTATGCTGCGAGCTTAGCTTAGACCTGTGGATAGGTAAATATCAAGTAGGTCTTATCCCTGGGATGGAGGTTGATTCAACATACACAGATCAATAAATGTGATTCATCACATAAATAGAACTAAAAAAAACCCACGTTATTATCTCAACAGATGCAGAAAAGGCTTTCAGTAAAATTCGACATCCCTTCATGTTAAAAACTCTCAAAAAAACTGGGCATGGAAAGAACATACTTCAAAATAATAAGAGCCATCCTATCATTCAGAACAGGAAACTCACTGTTGTTCTCTCTGTCTCCAACTGAATTTTTAACTAACAATCACACTAATATTTTGATCTCTCTATCTTTGACTCCTTAGTCTGATAATTGGTCAATCATCTCTTGCCTGGATTATTGCAGTGCCCCTAACTCTTCTCCCTGCTTCCCGTCTGGCCCCCAGTCTCTGTTCTTAACAGGGAATTGCCTGAGCAATTCTTTTAACATAACTTGGATCAAGTTGCTTTACTCTTCCACACTCTCCAGTGGCTACATACCTGGGTAAAAATCTAATGTTTACACAATAGTGTATCAGACTGCACAGATGATGCAACCGTTACCTCTGTGGTTTCAACTCCTAGGCCTGTTCCCAAGACCACTCTCCTCACCCTCTCTATCTGGCCTTACTGTCTCCTTGTTTTTCTTAAACTCATGTCAGGCCTCTGCACTCTCTGATCCATGTTCCTGAAACATTTTTCCCCCAGATGGTTGCATGGTCATCTGCCTCACCTCCTCAAGGTCTGTGCTCAGATAGCAGCTCAGCGAAAACTTGTCTCCCTTAATTAGAATTGCACTCCCTTTCCTTGTATACACCCTACCTCCCTACCTCACTTTATTTTCTTCATAGCTTATGTCACTCTCTGGCAAAGTATATATTTTGATTATTTATGTATTTATTGTTTGTCTTCTTTCTAAAATGGAATGTAAACTCAGTGAAGGCAGGGGTTTTGTCTGTTTTCTTCACCACTGTAGTTCCAGCACATAAAGTACGCTCATAAAAACACATTAGTTAAGTGAATAAACCACTTGGGTGTGTTTTTAAGAAAATGAAGAGAGTCAAGTTACTGAGAAGAGAGTAAACTTAGATATTAAATCTAAATAATGCTGTGTTAAGGAATGATGCTGTATCCAATTTATTCAAATATAAATTGACTTATAGATAACCTATAACTTGCAGTTAACATAATTTAGCCTAATAATTTATTAATTTGTAAATAGCCTAAACATTATTTTTACCCCTACACTGTGTAATATTGTCCTTAAAGACAGCTCTGAAAGGACATCAACACTTCTCAAAAGAAGACATTTAAGCGGCCAATAAACATATGAAAAACTCAACATCACCGTCATTAGAGAAATGCAAATCAAAACCACAATGTGATACCATCTGACACCAGTCAGAATGATGAATTAAAAAGTCCAGAAACAACAGATACTGGTGAGTCTGTGTAGAAATAGGAATGCTTTTACACTGTTGGTGGGAATATAAATAAGTTCAGCCATTGTGGAAGATAGTGTGGTGATTCCTCAAGGACCTAGAACCAGAAATACCATTTGGCCCAGCAATTCCATTACTAGGTGTATACCCAAAGGAATATAAATCATTCTGTTATAAAGATACATGCATGCATGTGCTCATTGCAGCACTATTCACAATAGCAGAGACATGGAATCAGCCCGAATGCCCATCTTTGATAGACTGGATAAAGACAATGTTGTACATGTACACCATGGAATACTGTGCAGCCATAAAAAGGAACAAGATCATGTCCTTTGCAGGGACATGGATGGAGCTGGAAGCCATTATCCTCAGCAAACTAACACAAGGATGGAAAACCAAACACTGCATGTTCTCACTTACATGTGGGAGCTGAACAGTGAGAACACATGGACACAGGGAGGGGAATAACAGGGGGAGGGAGAGCATGAGGACAAATAGCTAACGCATGGGGGCTTAATACCTAGATGATGGGTTGATAGGTGCAGCAAACCACCATGGCACACATTTACCCTTGTAACAAACCTGCACGTCCCGCACATGTATCCCAGAACTTGAAATAAATAAAATTTAAGAAAAAGCAGCCCTGAGGCACTGAGTGACTCTGAAGTTCCGAAGGAATATTTTAAGTGACCAGATGATAAGAAATGCTGTGGGGCTACATGCAGTTTCAAGTATATGAATTCCTTGAAATTTGGCAACCTAGGGTTCATATTATAAGTCTTAGCTGGTCAGGAAATCCAGTTTGCTGTAACACTTTATTCATGCATTCCAACTTATTTACTGCGTACCTACTAAATGCCAGTCTCTTAGGTCAGGTAATGGCAGCATGAGATGGACAAGCTTTGTCCTTGCCTGTGAGAGGTGAGTGGTCTGTGAATAGGGAAGTCTACTGTGTTTCACTTTGTCTCTCATCCCCTGTGATGGAGACTTGTGCTCATGTATCCCTGTCCCGCAGTCTTACCTTCAGGAAAAGTTAAATTGGTTAAAGTTAATTCTGTTTCTCAAGAGCATCACTTAATAGTAGAGAATATTCTCAATTAAAAAATGACTAAAGGCTGGGTGTGGTGGCTCACGCCTGTAATCCCAGCAGTTTGGGAGGCCGAGGCGGGCAGATCACAAGGTCAGGAGATCGGGACCATCCTGGCTAACACGGTGAAACCCCATCTCTACTAAAAATACAAAAAAAATTAGCCAGGCATGGTGGCGGACACCTGTAGTCACAGCTACGGGGGAGGCTGAGGCAGGAGAATGGCGTGAACCCGGGAGGCAGAGCTTGCAGTGAGCCGAGATCATGCCACTGCACTCCAGCCTGGGCGACAGAGCGAGACTCTGTCTCAAAAAAAAAAGAAAAAAAAAACTAAATACACACCATATTCTGCATTGTTACATTTGGTGTCAGAAATTGTCTTTTCATCTGTCATATTCACTTGCTCCATATAGTTAACATTTCCTCAAGGAAGAAAATAAAGAAAAAAAAAGTGGCAGTACTTCCTTTCTTTGGAACAATGGCCCCAATTAGTATAGGTTATGTTGCTTAGAGCACGAGACAGACATGCCGATGAGAAAATTTATCTGATAAGTTTCTTCCTAATTTTGGGTTTATCAGACCATCATAATTATATTCATTGTCTTTGTTAAATCAATTCAAATCTATATTTTTTTCTTTATAGTCAGCCTCAGGAGATATTGATTTCACCTTTGATACAATAGAGCTGAAAAATTGTGACTAACATTATTGCTTTGGCAAATGGCAGTGCTTTAAAAGGTATGGTTTATTCTACGTGTAACTAAAACACTTTACAGAATTTGAAATACAAATATTTGCTAGATATCAACAGATTAATTCTTCCAGATTATGATTGTGTCTGTCCCCTAATCTCTGCTTGTCTCTCATAATTATTGTATTGCTGGAATCAACAGAAGAACACTATCAAAGGCAGTTTTGATTTCTTAAAATGTGCAGGTAATTCAATTAATTCATAATCCAAATTATCTGATTTGTTTTTAGGGATGATCTTTTTATTTTGAGACTCTGTACACCTGGGGATCCTTATAGCCGCAAGGGAGTTATCATTAGCAAGAGCTGTAGATTAGGAGTTGGGAGGTGAAACCAATAAGTGGTTTTGTGGTTTTGGGCCAATCTCTTAATCTCTGCAGCTAGTTTCCTCTTTTAAAAAATGGAGGTATCTCCTTCTCAACTTTTCTTAAGAGCATTTGGAGACAATACAATGGGAAAGATCATTGAATATTATAAGAGCTGTATCTATGCAAATTTTAAAAATTGTTAAAAGTGATGCTGGTACAAATACAAGATATATGTTATTGTCATACTTACTGAGTTTATATTACCTTTAGGCAAATATTAATATTAGAAGAGTCTTTGAAAATCTGCAGAGTAATAGAAAGGGAGGATTTACTGCAACCATATGATTCCATTAAACATGATCTTTGTGTTTAAGCATTTGAAAACACACTTCTAGATTAAGACTCTAAATGGTGCTTGATAATGATGGATTTTTATGTAATTAAAGTAACTTTATGGAATTAAAATATGCCACCTCATTGCTGACTGCAAATGAGGAACTGAAAATAATCATTTGTTCGTGTTTTCATTTTTCAACTGGAAATATCTCTTTCTGGCCATGCATCTGTGAAGGCTTAGTACATTTTGTTCTTCTAATCTATGCAGGAAGGCCCTAGCTTATAAATGGGTTGTGTTCCAAAAGTACATTTTAAGTAAGTTTTTTGGAACAGAGAGAGCTCTTTTCTTCTCCCAGTTAAAAGGATAAAAACAAAAAACAAACCCTAAAGGCTCTGGGATTTTCCACCTTCTTGGCTTTGCTCAAATTTTCTCACCTGCCTAGAACAAGTTTGAATCCTACCTGTTCATCAAGGCCCCAAACTGTCAGTTCGTTGAGAGCAGAGATTATATCACGTTTATTTTTTATTTTATTTTATTTTTTGTAGAGACAAGGTCTTGCTATGTTGCCGAGCTGGTCTTGAACTCCTGGGCTCAAGTGATCTTCTCATCTAGGCCTTCCGCAGTGCTGGGATTACAGGCATGAAACACCGTGCCTGGCCCATGCATCATATTTATTTGTGAGAACTGAAGTGTCCCCAAGTTTTCAGCCCTCTCAGGTCATCCATTTCTTTAATGTAGAAATGTAGTAGCAAAAGCCTCACTCCACAGGAGAGGGAGCTTATCCTGTTCCCTGTGACTACTGAGAGTCCTGGGGGAGGGCTTTGGTCTCTGTTGTTGCTTTTTCTCCTCTGCTCTGCCTACCCCACATTACTCTGTAGGTTTTACCTAAACAACAGACCAGGGCCACAGGTATCGAAGAAAAGGCTGTGGAGAATTAGCAGATCTTGGTGATGTAACACTTTGCAAAGGAAGAATATTGAAAATTGTGTGTAGATCATATGCTTCTAGAGACCAGACATGGCATCCACCACAATCTCTGCGTGTCCGCCATTCATGGCCTTTGTGTCTCCAAGGCCCACTCTTCTTTCCCCTATGGGAGTGCCCTGGGTTCTCAAAGCCCAAGCTCCGGTATCCCTTCTTCCTTCTTCTGGCTCATTAGTAAAACAAACAAAAAAAATCAGTTGACATATCTCTCAGAAATTTGTTGCCATCTCTATCCCTACCAATTTACACCAGGAAGAAAAACATTAGTATCCAGAATAATTAGCCTGTTTGAAGCTTTGGATAATTTTGCCAGTGTTTAAGACTGCTTCGAGACTATGCATAAAAAATGTGACTAACAGCTGCAACACTGAAAGTACTCAAGGGCGATCCGTGAGAACAAATAAGAAATTGGCTTTTCTTAGAAATCACACCCTTAGAAATCACAGGAAATAAATTGCTTCCTCCCATTGATTCATTTATTTCCCTCATCTCTTTTGGCCAATCTATAAGTTTTGTTGATTGTGCTACTTAGAAGTCTCTCAAATATGTGTTTCCTCTGTATCCACCATGCCACTTGTTCTGGAATAGATGCTAACAACCTGAACCATTGCAATAGTTTTATTATATAGGTCTCCATGGTTTCAGTCTCTTCTCTGACTCATATCTTTTATAAAGGGACAGATGGCAAATAACTTAGGCTCTGTGGCCATACAGTCTCTGTTATAACTACTTAAATTTGCCATTGTAACTTCTAAAGCAGCATACACAATATATAAAGAAATGGACGTGCCTGTGCTTCAGTAAAACTTTATGGACATTGAAATTTGAATTTTATGTGTTTCATGTGATATGAAATATTATTCTTGTTTCCATTTTTTAACCCCCTTTAAAAGTACGTGAACCATTCTTAAGTCACAGGTTGTAGAAGAGCAGGTGGTGGGCCAGATTTGACCCACAGGCTTTAGTTTTAAGTCTCTTACTTTATACTGTCATAAGTGACATTTCCAACAACTGCAGAAAGAGTCAAGATTAAATTGCTGAGCAGAGCATAGTGGCCCTTTCCTTGCATCATTGCCTACAACTATATTGCTATTCTTATGTCTAACCTTTTCCTCTAACTTTGATGCTCCCTATACTTTGATCACACTGGATTATCATTTGCGATTCTAAAAATACTGCAAGGATGTGAACACCTTTATGCCCTTCCTTATACAATTTGTCAGAAAAACTCTTCTTCATAATTTGTCTCATTAGCAGATTTCCATAAGATACATACCCAATGTTGTATTTTCATTATAATTTTCTCTGAATTTTCAACTCAGCAGAAAGTGTTACTCTTTTATTTGCATTCCCATGGCACTTGTATACACACACACACACGTGCACGCAGGCACACACACGTACACACACTCTTTTGTGACAGGGTCTGGCTCTGTCACCCAGGGAGTGCAGTGGCATGATCATGGCTCACAGCAACCTCATCCTCCCTGGCTCAAGCCATCCTTCTACCCCAGCCTTCTGAGCAGCTGAGACTACAGGTGCATGCCACCATGCCTAGCTACTTTTTAATTTTTTTTTTGCAGAGATGGGGTTTCACCGTGTTGCCCAGGCTGGTCTCAAACTCCTGAGCTCAAGCAATCCACCCCGCTCAGTCTCCCAAAGTGTTGGGATTACAGATGTGAGCCATCATGCCCGGCCCTATGTTTTTCTGCACAGAGATTATCTTTAATCTTTAATAGTTTAAAGAAACTATAAAAGTTTCTTTCTTTTTGAAAAATCACTGATCTTTATTCCTCTGGCAATGAACTACTTAGCACATAGAAAAGTGCTCAATAAATTTTTGTGGAACAAACAGACGACTTGCCCTTATTGTTTATTGGTGATAAGTTGACATTACCATCATTATTTTATTTTTCAGATTGTTTATGAGGAAAACAATGATCTGTGTAATCACAAGATATGTCAATAACCAAATAATGACATGGGGCTAAAAAGCTATTCAGTATCATCTCTTATAATTTAGTACATTTTACTAGAGTTCTCTTTTTTCTGAGCATTTATCCTTATTCTTGCCTTACGATTTTGGAAAATATTCCTGTAGCTCAGTGTATCCGTACACATAATGTCAACCGTACCCAGAAAATCGAGAACTCTTTGACATTGAGATTTGAGAGCTCCTGGGGATATCTTCTAGTTCTTATTTTACTTACTGGTTGGTGTCTTGGCATCATGGTCATTTTGATGATTGTTTTTTTCCAAAATGGATCCTAATAAAGGAAAGATACATGTGAAAGAAGTAACACATTAAATTTCTATTAATCATACAAATTTTAGTATGAACTAAAAGGGAAAAATAAATTGTACATAGAGGATTATCAACATACAAAAGTTCTGAACTCTCCTGGGGATGGATAAGACTATTGTCTTAACAATCGTCGTCATTCTGTCATATCGTGTCAAGGGTATCATAGCATAATAAATATAGGTAGCAATCTATCTTTTCAACATACAGTACTCTCGAATACTAAAACTCGTGTAGTTAATTTGCATATAATTTTTCATGTAACAGAATGATGCAACTGTCATGTAAGATGAACCCTGTAATTATTAATAATGCTTTTTATAAAAATAGCTCCTCTATCAATTTCCCTCATCAGTTATTCTGGGAGCTGCTACATTTTGGGTTATTCTCTTTGCAATAATCTATAGTCCTGGCTCATTTGGCCTAAAGTGATAGATAGTAGTAATGTGTCAACACTCATAAGTAAGGTTCTAAGAGGAAAAATAAGAAAACCTTTATTTACCTCCTTGATACTTTATAATTTTATAGGTGATATTTCTAGGTTATCAGGTCTGCTAATGTATTTCTCAAGTGGTTTTAAACACATGCTAACTTAATATTTTACTTACTCTTTAAGCTAATATATTAAAAAAATTTTTTGTGTGTGTGTCTAGTAGTGAAAAGAGTTTTTTTTTTTTTTTTAAATGGTCTTCAATATTTTCCGTGGTTTGAATGTATATCCTAAAGTTTGTTTTGGCAACTTAATCCCCAATACTAATGTTAAGATGTGAGAATTTTAACATCACACACCGGGGCCTGTTGTGGGGTGGGGGGAGGGGGAAGGGGGGAGGGATAGCATTAGGAGATATATCTAATGTAAATGATGAGTTAATGGGTGCAGCACACCAACATGGCACATGTATACATATGTAACAAACCTGCACATTGTGCACATGTACCCTAGAACTTAAAGTATAATTAAAATAGTATATATATATGTATATATATATATATATATGGGACAACTTTAAAAAAATTAAAAATAAAAAAATTTAGAGAATTGATTAGGTCGTAAAGGATCTGTCCTCATAAATGGATTAAGGTCATTATTGCAAGAGTTTGTTAGAGCAAGCATGGGCTTGTTATAAAACTGAATTGAGCCTTCCCTGTCTCTCTTTCTCTCTCTCTCTCTCTCTCTCTCACTCACTCTCTCTCACCCTTCCACCTCCTGCCATGGGATGATGCATCTAGAAGTCCCTTGACAGATGCTGGCACCTTGATGTTGGACTTCCAGCCTCCAGAACTGCAAGAAATAAATTTCTTTTTAAATCACTCGATCTGTGGTATTCTGTTACAGCAGTGCAAAGTAGCCTAAGGCAATGTCCCATGTTCTTTGATTCTTTCAAGACGCCATATAACTTATTAAAGTCAGAATTCCTGGGTTACTTACTTGATCTGCCATTTACTAGCTTTGTGATCATGGGTGAGTTTCTTAACTGCCCTCTGCCTCATTTTACTCATCAATAAAATGGGATAATAATAGTATGTCATAGGTTGTTGTAAAGACTCAATGAACTAATACAGGTAAAGTGCTTAAAACAGTACCTGGTAAATATAAAAAGATCAATGAATGCTTTTTATTGAGTATTGTTATTCTTTGTGGTCATTATATTTCCTCTTAACAAGCTCTTTCACCGAGTTACTATGACATCCAACCAGATGAAAGAATGAAAAGAGTGAAAAATATGTAAAAATTTTATTTGATATTATAGAAGTAGCAGTATAATACTTGTTTTATTACAATTCTAAATTTTCAACTCGTGTTTTTCTTAGATATGTATCACGTTGTACTATTTCCAGGTCATTGCTCTTTTTATTTTCTGTTAGTTTTTTTTTTTTCCGTGCCTCCAAATCCATTTAAACTTCTATTAATATATTATTGAGGCTGGGCATGGTGGCTCACACCTGTGATCCTAGCACTCTGGGAGGCTGAGAGGGGCGGATCACTTGAGGTCATGAGTTTGAGACCAGCCTGGTCAACATGGTGAAACCCTGTCTCTACTAAAAATAAAAATAAAAAATATTAGCTAGGTGTGGTGATGCACATCTGTAATCCCAGCTACTCGGGAGGCTGAGTCATGACAATCACTTGAGCTCAGGAGGTGGAGGTTGCAGTGAGCCAAAATTGCGCCACTACACTTCACCCTGGGTGAGAGCATGACTCTGTCTGAAAAAACAGAACAAAACATTATTGACACCTAATAGACTTAAGTTTTCTTATTTTCATTTATTCATAAGTACAACTCATCTTGAATTATTGTTAGGCATGAGTAAGAACATCACCAAAATATTCTGGCTGAGACAAGCTAAAATTAACTCCAGTAGAAAGAAATAAAATTTAATCTAGTCAAATTGGTTATTTGTCATATAAGAGAAAAAAAGTTTATAAAATTCTAACTTGGGAAGTTTTTAGAAGTTATTTCTTTGAATTTTTTTCCCCAGTCCCACTCTCTTGCTCCTCTGGTTCTGCAATTCTGGTAAAATAAATGTTAGAAATTTTCTTCAAGTCTCACAGGTCCCTGAGCCCTTTTCATTTGTTTTGCTGTTCATTTTCTCACTGGTGTTCAGATTGGATAGTTTCTATTGTCCTGCAAACTCACTAAGTATTTCTTCTCTCCTCTCCATTCTACTGTCAAGTCTATTCAATGGGTTTTAAAATTTGAGTTGTTGGATTTTTCAGTTATCCAAATTTTCCATTTGGTTCTTCTTTATATCTTCACTGAGATTATTTTTTTTCATGTGTTTCAAGTATGTTTGTATTTCTTCTTTAAAGCATGTTCATGATGGATGATTTCTTTAAAATTGTTGTCAGATAATTCTAACATCTCTGTCATCTCAGTGTTGACATCTATTTATTACCTTTTGTTCATATTAGGTGTGATTTTCCCATGTCTTAATATCAGTAATTTTAAAAATAAAATTTTGAAATTTGGGGTATTGTGGCATGAACCTTTGAATCTTAAATATTTCATTTTACTTGGCTTCCTTGGACACGGCTCCAGCAGGGGAAGGGCTTGGTTATGAACTTGCTACTGACAGTTTGCAGGGAGGTCTAGATTCCTCACTTAGCCTCCATTGGCATGAGGAGCTAGGAGGGGGATGGGAGGAGGGTCTCTTCATTACTACTGAACAGGCTCCTCACTAGGCCTCAGCTAGTAACACCCTGGCTGGGTGGGGCAGGAGTGCCTTAGGGTGGGAATGGGGAGAGATTGGGAGGGACTAATCTCATTGGCAATGGGCAATGGTGAAAGTCTTAATTCTTTACCAGGCCTCCATTGTCACTACTGGGTATTAGAAAGGATGAAGTTACCTCACTACCACTGGGTGGGGTGGAAATCTTGCTAGTATGAGGTGGGGGTAGGGTTGCAACTTTTTCTTGGACGTTCGGCTGGAGTAAAGCAATTCTGATCTAAACATTTTCTTCCTTGTTAGGCTTTCCCTTTCCTGATGTTGGCATGAGAGAGCAGGCATACATTGAGGCCTTTTTTTTTTTTCTTCTGTCTTTGTCCAGTGATGTTTCAGGGTTGCTGACTTTTCTAGCTCTAAATATGGGAAGTATGAAACCAAATGAAAACACAGGAAACTGCCACTGTGTCATTCATTGGGACCCAAATGCCTAGCTGGTTGGCGATCTTCTTTCCACCTTTCAGTGTCATCTCATGTTTGTTATATATATAATGTGGAGAGATTTTACTTATACGTAGAGGGATAGGGAAAGTGGAATTCAGTCAACCAAGACTTCTAATATGAAAATACATTAGAATGTTTGAGATTTGTGGACATTTCCAGCAAAATTACACCAAATTGCTCAAATAAGTCCAATGAAACTTTTTCCCCTAACCTATGATATAGATCCACCATATAACAGAAGTAGAAAAGAAAAAAATGCTCCACATTTCTTATGCAACAAGGTGACATTTTCATAATGAGAATAATTTTTATTTTATCATCAGATCTTATAAAATCCTATTAGCACTTTACATCCAAGCCGATAAAAAAAATCTCTGGAATATTCTATATGCCAATGGGGTTGACTCAGTTATAATAGACATGATTTTGCATTTAGGTCACATTTCTTTTTTACCAGAGGAGAAAATAGCAGTGTTTGATGAAAATAACCAGGTCTGTGGACTTTTCTACACTTCAACCATTAGCCCAAGAATAAGCCAGGACAATTTTTTTATAAAGCAAATCTAACACTTAACATACCTATTAGAATGAAGACATGCCATGGCAATTTTCAGCATATTTCATGTTTTATAGTATTTTTATCCTAAGTTCAATTATGTGAACATATATTCACTATTTATCAATCAACTGTAAGTTTCCCAAAACTCTATTGGCTGTTACATAATACTAGGTAAGAGTTTGTTGTCTATTCTCCTCAGCCTGTAGATTGTCCTTTTAATGTGTCTGTGGCACATTGGGGTTGGGGTACTGTTTGTAGCCATGGACCAGTTTTTAAAATTATTGCGCTAAATGATCTGTGTAGAAGCCAATCTCCCATTTGGATGGAGCATCAGTACATGACTGTGTAAAACCCAGGCAGGATGTTTTATATATCTGATCTTGAAGAGTCATCCTAGTGTATCCTTGAGAGAATTTGATTATATGGGTAGTTACAACAATTGCTCATGGCCATAGCTGTTTTGGGCATTTTTGTGAGAATGTTAGAAATTAATCCTGTAGCTAAAATTCAGTGGATCAAACTGAATTGCTGTCTGAGTCTCAGAATGTAAAATTAAAAAAAAAAAAGAAACCCTCCCTAGGTAAATTCCTTGACAGCCCTGTTAACGAGGTGTTGAAAATTTTTAAATTTAGTCCCTTATCTGCTGTATAGACATCGTCCATGAGCTTTGGTATACATGTTTGCATGTCTTCTTTTAAAAACAAAAGAAAGCTAGTTCCCTGTGGCTACTATTAACTTCCACTGAAAGGATATAAAATACAAGCCACTATAGATGTTTTTTCAAATGTGCACTGACCAAAATCCCAAAGAATAGCAAAACCTCATTTTATGAGACTTTTATTGATACTATATGTCTCCTCAAATGTACAGTTTATATTATGAACAAGAGCCTTTGCCTGATTTTGATTCATTGCAAATTTATACCATAAAAAGGATACAACTGGAAAAATGCATTGAGGAAGTCAGCTGAGAATAATATACCCTTATTTATGTTTTCTCTTTTTATTACTGTTCAGTATACTGAAACATATTGCCCATTCTAAGGAGGAGTATGTTGGCAAAATAAGTGGAATAAATGGCATTTATCTGTTTTATATTTTATAATCGGTAGGTTATGTTTAAAATGGTATGAATTCATCAAAACCATTGCTTTCAAACATACATATCAAATTAGTACTTTTTCCAATGAAAAGAGAGTGCTGTAAAATGTTGACATTAGAAACAGAATTAAAAACGAAACCCATATGATCATCTCAGTAGATGCAGAAAAAGCTTTTGATAAAATCCAACATCCTTCATGATAAACACCCTCAACAAAGTATGCATCAAAGGAACATATCTCGATATAATGAGAGCCACCTATGACAAACCCACAGCCAACATCATACTGAATGAACAAAAGCTGGAATCGTTCCCCTTAAGAACAGGAAGATAAGGATGCCCGGTCATCATTCTCATTCAACACTGTACTGGAAGTCCTAAGAGCAATTAAGCAAATGAAAGAAATAAAAGGTATCCAAATAGAAAAAGAAGAAGTCAAATTATATCTTTGTTGACAATATGACTTCATACCTGGAAATCCCAAGAGACTCCATCAAAAGGCTCCTAGAACTAATAAGCAACTTCAGTAAAGTTTCGGGATACAAAATCAATATGCAAAAATGAGTAGAATTTCTATACACTAGTAGAATTCAAGCTGAGAGCCAAATCAAGAATGTAATCCTATTTACAATAGCCACAAAAATATTAATATAAAATATCTAGGAATAAAATCTCTAACCAAGAAAGATATCTTTACGTGAGGAACTACAAAACACTGCTGAATGTGTTTTTAGATGACACAAACAAATGGAAAAATATTTCATGCTCATGGACTGGAAGAATCAATGTAGTTAAAATGGCCATAGTGCCCAAAGCAATCTACAGATTCAATGCTATCCCTATCAAATTACCAATGCCATTTTTCACAGAATTAGAAAAAACTATTCCAAAAATCACATGGAACCATAAAAGAGCCCTAATGCCGAAGAAATCCTAAGCAAAAAGACAAAGCCGGAGGCATCACATTACCTGACTTCAAACTATAATATAAGGCTACAATAACCAAATCAGGATGATACTGGTGCAAAAACAGACACATAGACCAATGGAAAAGAATACAGAGCCCAAAAATAAGGCTGCATACTTATGACTATCTGATCTTTGATAAAGTCAACAAAAATAAGCAAATAGCAAAGGACTGCCTATTCAATAAATGGTGCTGGGATAACTGGCTAGCCATATGCATAAGGATGAAACTGAAGCCCTATCTTTCACCATATATAAAAATTAACTCAAGGTGGATTAAAGATTTAAATGTAAGATGTCAAACTATAAAAACCTAAAAGAAAACCTAGAAAATACCTTGTCCAATAAGGCTTAGGCAAAGAATTTATGACTAAGTTCTCGAAAGCAATTGCCACAAAACCCAAAATTGACAAATGGGACCTGATTAAAGAGCTTCTGCACAGTCAGAGAAACTATTAACAGTGCAAATGGGCAACCTACAGAATCGGACATAATATTAGCAAACTATGCATCTAACAAAGGTTGGATATTTAGAATCTATAAGGAAGTTAAATTAACTAGCAAAAACAACTCCATTAAAAAGTGGGCAAAAGACATGAACAAACACTTCTCAAAAAAAGACATGCAGTGGCCAAGAAACATGAAAAAATGCCCATCATCACTAATCATCTGAGAAGTGCAAATTAAAATCACAATGAGATACCATCTCACACCAATTAAAATGGCTATTACTACAAAGTCAAAAAATAATGGATGTTGGTGAAGCTGTGGAGAAAAGTGAAGGTTTATCCACCCTTGGTGAGAATGCAAATTAGTTCAGCCACTGTGGAAAGCAGTTTAGAGATTTCGCAAAGAACTTAAAAGAGGACTACCATTTGACCTAGCAATTCAACTACTGGGTATATACCTAAAGGAAAATAAATGATTACAAAGAAGACATGCACTCCTATGGTCATTGCAGCTCTATTCATAATAGCAAAGATACGGAATCAACCTAGGTACCAGTCAATGTTGGATTGAATAAAGAAAGTGTGGTACATTGTCCAATACTATGCAGTCATAAAAATAATGAATTAATGTCCTTTGAAGTCACATGGATACAGCTGGAGGCCATTATCCCAAATGAATTAATGCAGAAACAGAAAAGCAAGTACTGCATTGTTCTCACCCATAAGTAGGAGCTAAACATTGGATAACGGACATAAAAATGGAAACAGTAGACACCGGGGACTACTAGACAGTGGAGGGAAGAAGGAGGGCATGGGCTAAAAAAGTATGTATTGGGTACTATGCTCACTACCCAGGTGATGAGATTATTCACACCCCAAACCTCAGTGTCTTGCACATCTACCCCCTGAATCTAAAATAAAAGTTGAAGTTATAATAAAATACATCAAATATGTTCTACTACAATAAAGATGTTTGATTACAAAAATATTTGAAACATTTCTGGCTTCTAATTGTTTTTATAATAAATGTGCACTAAAATAAACCTCCTCTGCTATAGCAAATCTTTAGGTTTTGAACATAGGTTGCTAAGTCCCTTGAAACAAAGTGTTTTTAATTTTTAATACTTAAAATCATGTTGTAGTTTATGAGGAGCTGGAGAACTATCACAATGGGGAAGCAAACCACAAAGTCGAGTTTCCTACTTTTAAATTGTGTTATAGAGAAAGTTATTCAATCTTCTACAGAATGAAATTGATTGACCTTTTGTGATGAATTAGACACTAACTGGGACATTGACGGTAGATACAATGCCCACTAGAATGCCTTTTCTTAAGATTTGCAAACACTTGCTTTTTCATTTTGGGCAAATTATAGTTTCCATTGTGGATGAGGATTCAGGTCTTTTGTAAACATTAGATCTTAACGTTGCTTATTGTGTTAGGAACACATTATCTTTTTTTTTTTATTTATTTATTTTTTTAGGAGCTATCTCTAACACTCGAAAATTCAAGGTCCAGTCTTTATAAAAAATTTTACAGAGTTTGTTACCTTTAAAAGTATGTCTTGAGCCATCATTTAAAGAGTTATATAATTGTCTACTTGGATATACCAAATCTCTGACCTTTTCAAGTTTTCTGTCTTCTAAGATTATGATCATGTATCTTTAACCTCCCTCAATTTTTTGGCAGAGAACTCTGGTTTCTGCCATTATTTGATTTTTGTATACTTTTTCTTATCCTAACTATACTGTTTCTGGATTTTATAAGTTATTCTCTGTAAACAATGATGATTTTTGTGTCAAATGCAACAAATAAGTTGATAATATACTTCAAATTTTGCAATAATCTTCATTTGTCTTCTTCAGCATTAAATAATTTGCTAAACCCTTATTACATGCTAGAGTAGAAGTAGGAATTAAAAGAGATAAACAAGAGTTGATACCTCAGTACTCATGGTGTGAGGACGGGGAAAAAGGAGCAAGTCAGATAAATAACTTGGACATGATTTAAGGAAAGCAGTAAGAAGAGAACTAAACAGAGTACACCAGGAAGTCAAAAGAGGAAATGGTTCATTCTGTCTGCAGGGACTGGAAAAAGTTTTACAGAGATAATACATTTAAACAAACTCTTCCCAACAGTGATCAAATGGAGAGGATTGGGCATCTTAAGAAAATGGAGTAATGGTGGAGCCAAGATGGCTGAATGGGAACAGCTCTGGTCTACAGTTCCCAGAGTGAGTGACGCAGAAGACGGGTGATTTCTGCATTTCCATCTGAGGTACCAGGTTAATCTCACTAGGGAGTGCCAAACAGTGGGTGCAGGACAGTCGGTTTAGCACACCGTGCGTGAGCCGAGCTGAAGCAGGGCAAGGCATTGTCTCACTCGGGAAGTGCAAGGGGTCAGAGAGTTCCCTTTCCTAGTCAAAGAAAGGGGTGACAGATGGCACCTGGAAAGTTGGGTCACTCCCACCCTAATAGTACACTTTTCCAATGGGCTTGGAAAACGGCACACCAGGAGATTGTGTCCCGCACCTGGCTCGGAGGGTCCTATGCCCACGGAGTCTCACTGATTGCTAGCACAGCAGTCTGAGATCAAACTGCAAGGTGGCAGCGAGGCTGGGGGAGGGGCGCCCGCCATTGCCCAGGCTTGCTTAGGTAAACAAAGCAGCCGGGAAGCTCAAACTGGGTGGAGCCCACCACAGCTCAAGGAGGCCTGCCTGCCTTTGTAGGCTCCACCTTTGGGGGCGGGGCACAGACAAACAAAAAGTCAGCAGTAACTTCTGCAGATTTAAATGTCCCTGTCTGACAACTTTGAAGAGAGTAGTGGTTCTCCCAGCACACAGCTGGAGATCTGAGAACAGGCAGACTGCCTCCTAAAGTGGGTCCCTGACCCCCGAGCAGCATAACTGGGAGGCATCCCCCAGTAGGGGCAGACTGACACCTCACTCAGCCAGGTACTCCTCTGAGACAAAACTTCCAGAGGAACGATCAGATAGCTGAATTTGTGGTTCACGAAAATCCGCTGTACTGCAGCCACCACTGCTGACACCCAGCCAAAAAGGGTCTGGAGTGGACCTCTAGCAAACTCCAACAGACCTGCAGCTGAGGGTCCTGTCTGTTAGGAGGAAAACTAACAAACAGAAAGGACACCCACACCAAAAACCCATCTGTACATCACCATCATCAAAGACCAAAAATAGAAAAAACTACAAAGATGGGGAGAAAAAAGAGCAGAAAAACTGGAAACTCTAAAAAGCAGAGCGCCTCTCCTCCTCCAAAGGAATGCAGTTCCTCACCAGCAATGGAACAAAGCTGGACGGAGAATGACTTTGATGAGTTGAGAGAAGAAGGCTTCAGATGATCAAACTACTCTGAGCTACAGGAGGAAATTCAAACCAATGGCAAAGAAGTTAAAAACTTTGAAAAAAATTAGACGAATGTATAACTAAAATGAACAATGCAGAGAAGTGCTTAAAGGAGCTGATGGAGCTGAAAGCCAAGTTTTGAGAACTATGTGAAGAATACAGAAGCCTCAGTAGCCAATGCGATCAACTGGAAGAAAGGGTATCAGTGATGGAAGATGAAATGAATGAAATGAAGAGAGAAGGGAAGTTTAGAGAAAAAAGAACAAAAAGAAATGAACAAAGCCTCCAAGAAATATGGGACTATGTGAAAAGACCAAACCTACGTCTGATTGGTGTACCTGAAAGTGATGGGGAGAATGGAACCAAGTTGGAAAACACTCTGCAAGATACTATCCAGGAGAACTTCCCCAATCTAGCAAGGCAGGCCAACATTCAGATTCAGGAAATACAGAGAATGCCAAAAAGATACTCCTCGAGAAGAGCAACCCCAAGACACATAATTGTCAGATTCACCAAAGTTGAAGTGAAGGAAAAAATGTTAAGGGCAGCCAGAGAGAAAGGTTAGGTTACCCACAAAGGGAAGCCCATCAGACTAACAGCAGATCTCTCAGCACAAACTCTACAAGCCAGAAGAGAGTGGGGTCCGATATTCAACATTCATAAAGAAAAGAATTTTCAACCCAGAATTTCCTATCCAGCCAAACTAAGCTTCATAAGTGAAGCAGAAATAAAATACTTTACAGACAAGCAAATGCTGAGAGATTTTCTCACCACCAGGCCTGCCCTAAAAGAGCTCCCAAAGGAAGCACTAAACATGGAAAGGAACAACTGGTACCAGCCACTGCAAAAACATGCCAAATTGTAAAGACCATCGAGGCTAGGAAGAAACTGCAGCAACTAACGAGCAAAATAACCAACTAACATCATAATGACAGGATCAAATTCACACATAATAATATTAACTTTAAATGTAAATGGGCTAAATGCTCCAATTAAAAGACACAGACTGGCAAATTGGATAAAGAGTCAAGACCCATCAGTGTGCTGTATTCAGGAAACCCATCTCACGTGCAGAGACACACGAAGACTCAAAATAAAGGTATGGAGGAAGATCTAGCAAGCAAATGGAACACAAAAAAAGGCAGGGGTTGCAATCCTAGTCTCAGATAAAATAGACTTTAAACCAACAACGATCAAAAGAGACAAAGCCATTACATAATGGTAAAGGGATCAATTCAACAAGAAGAGCTAACTATCCTAAATATATATGCACCCAATACAGGAGCACCCAGATTCATAAAGCTAGTCATGAGTGACCTACAAAGGGACTTAGACTACCACACAATAATAATGGGAGATTTTAACACCCCACTGTCAAGATTAGACAGATCAATGAGACAGAAAGTTAACAAGGATACCCAGGACTTGAACTCGGCTCTGCACCAAGCAGACCTAATAGACATCTACAGAACTCTCCACCCCAAATCGACAGAACATACATTTTTTTCAGCACCACACCACACCTATTCCAAAATTGACCACATAGTTGGAAGTAAAGCTCTCCTCAGCAAATATAAAAGAACAGAAATTATAACAAACTGTCTCTCAGACCACAGTGCAATCAAACTAGAACTCAGGTTCAAGAAACTCACTCAAAACCGCTCAACTACATGGAAACTGAACAACCTACTCCTGAATGACTACTGGATACATAACGAAATGAAGGCAGAAATAAAGATGTTCTTTGAAACCAATGAGAACAAAGATACAACATACCAGAATCTCTGGGACACATTCAAAGCAGTGTGTAGAGGGAAATTTATAGCACTAAATGCCCACAAGAGAAAGCAGGAAAGATCCAAAATTGACACCCTAACATCACAATTAAAAGAACTAGAAAAGCAAGAGCAAACACATTCAAAAGCTAGCAGAAGGCAAGAAATAACTAAGATCAGAGCAGAACTGAAGGAAATAGAAACACAAAAAACCCTTCAAAAAATTAATGAATCCAGGAGCTGGTTTTTTGAAAAGATCAACAAAATTGATGGAGCGCTAGCAAGACTAATAAGAAAAGAGAGAAAAATCAAATAGATGCAATAAAAAATGATAAAGGGGATATCACCACCGATCCCACAGAAATACAATCTACCATCAGAGAATACTACAAACACCTCTATGCAAATAAACTAGAAAATCTAGAAGAAATGGATACATACACTTTCCCAAGACTAAACCAGGAAGAAGTTGAATCTCTGAATAGACCAATAACAGGCTCTGAAATTGTGGCAATAATCAATACCTTACCAACCAAAAAGAGTCCAGGACTTGATGGATTCACAGCCGAATTCTACCAGAGGTACAAGGAGGAACTGGTACCATTCCTTCTGAAACTATTCCAATCAATAGAAAAAGAGGGAGTCCTCCCTAACACATTTTATGAGGCCAGCATCCTCCTGATACCAAAGCTTGGCAGAGACACAACCAAAAAAGAGAATTTCAGACCAATATCCTTGATGAACATTGATGCAAAAATCCTCAATAAAATACTGGCAAACTGAATCCAGAAGCACATCAAAAAGTTTATCCACCATGATCAAGTGAGCTTCATCCCTGGGATGCAACGCTGGTTCATCATACGCAAATCAATAAATGTAATCCAGCATATAAACAGAACCAAAGACAAAAAACACATGATTATCTCAATAGATGCAGAAAAGTCCTTTGACAAAATTCAACAACCCTTCATGCTAAAAACTCTCAATAAATTAGGTATTGATGGGACGTATCTCAAAATAATAAGAGCTATCAATGACAAACCCACAGCCAGTATCATACTGAATGGACAAAAACTGGAAGCATTCCCTTTGAAAACTGGCACAAGACAGGGATACCCTCTCTCACCACTCTTAGTCAACATAGTGTTGGAAGTTCTGGCCAGGGCAATCAGGCAGGAGAAGGAAATAAAGGGTATTCAATTAGGAAAAGAGGAAGTCAAATTGTCCCTGTTTGCAGATGACATGATTGTATATCTAGAAATCCTCATCATCTCAGCCCCAAATCTTCTTAAGCTGATAGGCAACTTCAGCAAAGTCTCAGGATACAAAATCAGTGTACAAAAATCACAAGCATTCTTGTACACCAATCACAGACAAACAGAGAGCCAAATCATGAGTGAACTCCCATTCACAATTGCTTCAAAGAGAACAAAATACCTAGGAATCCAACTTATAAGGGATGTGAAGGACCTCCTCAAGGAGAACTACAAACCACTGCTCAATGAAATAAAAGAGGATACAAACAAATGGAAGAACATTCCATGCTCATGGGTTGGAAGAATCAATATCGTGAAAATGGCCATACTACCCAAGGTAATTTATAGATTCAATGCCATCCCCATCAAGCAACCAATGACTTTCTTCACAGAATTGGAAAAAACTACTTTAAAATTCATATGGAACCAAAAAAGAGCCCGCATCGCCAAGTCAATCCTAAGCCAAAAGAACAAAGCTGGAGGCATCACGCTATCTGACTTCAAACTATACTACAAGACTAAAGTAATCAAAACAGCATGGTACTGGTACCAAAACAGAGACTTAGATCAATGGAACAGAACAGAGCCCTCAGAAATAATGGCGCATATCTACTACTATCTGATCTTTGACAAACCTGACAAAAACGAGGAATGGGATAAGGATTCCCTATTGAATAAATGGTGCTGGGAAAACTGGCTAGCCATATGTAGAAAGCTGAAACTGGATCCCTTCCTCACACCTTATACAAAAATTAATTCAAGATGGATTAAAGACTTACATGTTAGACCTAAAACCATAAAAACCCTAGAAGAAAACCTAGGCAATACCATTCAGGACATAGGCATGGGCAAGGACTTCATGTCTAAAACACCAAAAGCAATGGCAACAGAAGCCAAAATTGACAAATGGGATCTAATTAAAGGGCTTCTGCACAGCAAAAGGAACTAGCATCAGAGTGAACAGGCAACCTACAAAATGGGAGAAAATTTTTGCAACCTGCTCATCTGACAAAGGGCTAATATCCAGAATCTACAAAGAACTCCAACAAAATTGACAAGAAAAAAACAACCCCATCAAAAAGTGGGCGAAGGACATGAACAGACAATTCTCAAAAGAAGACATTTATGCAGCCAAAAAACACATGAAAAAATGCTCATCATCACTGGCCATCAGAGAAATGCAAATCAAAACCACAATGAGATACCATCTCACACCAGTTTGAATGGTGATCATTAAAAGGTCAGGAAACAGCAGGTGCTGGAGAGGATGTGGAGAAACAGGAACACTTTTACACTGTTGGTGGGACTGTAAACTAGTTCAACCATTGTGGAAGTCAGTGTGGTGATTCCTCAGGGATCTAGAACTAGAAATACCATTTGACCCACCCATCCCATTACTGGGTATGTACCCAAAGGACTATAAATCATGCTGCTATAAAGACACATGCACACGTATGTTTATTATGGCACTATTCACAATAGCAAAGACTTGGAACCAACCCACATGTCCAACAATGATAGACTGGATTAAGAAAATATGGCACATATACACCATGGAATACTATGCAGCCATAAAAAATGATGAGTTCATGTCCTTTGTAGGGACATGGATGCAACTGGAAACCATCATTCTCAGTAAACTCTCGCAAGGACAAAAAACCAAACACTGCATGTTCTCACTCATTGGTGGGAATCGAACAATGAGAACACATGGACACAGGAAGGGGAACATCACACTCCAGGGACTGTTGTGGGGTTGGGGGGGAAGGGGGAGGGACAGCATTAGGAGATATACCTAATGCTAAATGACGAGTTAATGGGTGCAGGAAATCAACATGGCACATGGATACATATGTAACAAACCTGCACATTGTGCACATGTACCCTAAAACTTAAAGTCTAATAATAATAATAAAAAAAAGAAAATGGAGTAACAAATAGCAAATCCGAGCAGATCGAAAGCAAATGCATTGATTTTGGAACAATGACAAGTCATATAATGTGATTAAACTATGGGTGAGAGTGTGTGTGTGTGTGTGTGTGTCATGCTATTGGAAGGCAGCTCATAGCTGTGGATCTCAGGGTGACAGGAAATGTAGAGAACAGAGGCTGGTAATCTATTTTTTTCCAATAAAAATACAGCAATTATATAAAATTAAATGGAATCATATGCATAAATTTTAAATCCAGCTTGTCCAACTTGTGGCCCACGGTCTGCATGTTGCCCAACACAAATTCATAAACCTTGTTAAAACGTTGTGAAATTTTTTTGTAATTTTTTTTTTTTTTTAGCTCATCAGCTATCATTAGTGTAATTTATGTGTGGCCCAAGACAATTCCTCTACTTCCGTGTGGCCCAGGGAGGCCAAAAGATTGGACACCCCAGTTTAATTCATTATGGACTGAACATTGCCATACCCTAGAAATCACAATCTGCTTTTCCTGATTAATTAGAATGTGTTAATAATTTCCTTGCTTTCCTCTATAATTTCTATTTTTCAAGTGTGTATCCCTAAACTACAATGTTGCCTTTGTGTGTTTTTGAACTTCTGTGAATGGAATCATTTTATGTGTAGTCTTGTGTAACTTGCTTTATTATTTATTAATATTATTTTTGATTGACAAATTGTAATTGTAGACATTTATGAGGTACAGTATGTATACAATGTGGAATGATGAAATTAAGCTGATTAACATCTCACCTTAGTTACCTATCATTTTTTATGGTAACTTGAAATTTGATCTTTTAATTACTTTTAATTATACATTATTATTGACTATAGTCACCTTGCTCTGCAATAGATATCAAAACCTATTTTTTCTGCCTGAAACTTTGTACCCTTTGATTAACAGCTCCCAATACCTTCCCTTTGTCCATCCCCAGGCCTCTGGTAACCATCATTCTACTCTCTACTTTGATGAGTTCAACTATTCAAGTGTCCATACATAAGGGAGATCGTGAGTTATTTGTCTTTTTTTTCTTGGCTTAATTATAATTTCTGAAACACAGGTTTAAATGAAGAACTAATTCATATGGAAAAGATAAAAATAATGATAAATAATTTATTAATACAAAGGCTTCTCAACTATCCAGAATTTTGAGTTAACTGTCTTTCTATGCCTGACGTACATGTGACTTGCTTTAACTGATAAAAAGTATGTTTCTGAAATTTCTTTGTATGGATATATTATAAGGAGCAGAATTCTCTTGTAAAGATAATTTATAACTTTTATAATTTCCTTAGTTTTATAATCTCACAGTTGATGGACACAATGGTTTTTTTGATTTTTATGAGCAATGCTTCTATGCAATCTCTTCTTATTTATGTGTAAGAGTTTAGGGCATATACCTAATTATGGAGTATATAATAACCTTGTACTGTTCCTTTGAGAAATATTTTTAGTAAGGAGGGTGCTGACTCCCCCAAAGAAACTAAAGGTACATATTCTGCCCACTGGGATGCCCATTGCCATGCTCTAATGCTCCTTTTGTCTCCAGGAGAAGGTGAAAGCAGCTCCAGCTAATCATGACTTAGCTGGATGGAGGTAGGTTATGCAGTTGTTCAGTTTTGCTAGAGAACATTTTCCTAAGTGGTTAAAACAATTTACATCAGCAGTGGTGAGGATTTATGTTGTTTCTTATGCAAATGATACTTGGTATTAAGTAGCCATAATTTTTGGCTAATATGGTATGAGTGTGAAATGAAATCTCTCTGTTTTTGTGTTTCTCTGATTATAAATGAGATTGAACATCTTTTCATATGACTATTGGTCATTGGTGGTCTTCTGTGCAATTTTTAATCAATTCTTTTTATCATTTTTATGGGGTCACTTTTTTCCTGTGCATATATAGAAGTTCTTTGTGTTTTCTGAATACTAATCTTTTGCCCATTTTGTGTGTCACAAAATTGTCTCATAGGTTGTAGTTTAGTCTTTCTACATTCTGTATGGTGGTGATTTGTTTATATTTTAGTTTACCTGAGCGTTTTCCCTTTTTAATAGGTGAAGTATGTTGGTTTCATATTTTAAGATCCTTTTTACAGTTTGGACTTTATTCTGATGGTAATATGGAGTCATCAGGAGGCACTGCATCCAGAGATGGGAGACCAGTTAAAAAGCATCTGCAAAAATGCAGATTATGAGGGCTTGAAAGTAAACACTTGCGTTAGGAATTAAAAGGAAGAAGCATTTGGAGTGTTATTTAGAATGTCTAATTGACAGCCATCGATAAGTGGAAACGTCTGTGAGCATAGAGTTTAGAGGACAGGTATCTTTGTTTATGATGCCATTAACTAGATAGATCATTGGCATAGATATTTAAAATATGTTAATTTTGAGACCATTGAACTATAAGATCTTCTGAGAAGGTAAGATGTGGGTCTAGCTCTCAATAGTGCATGCTGCAAGGTGATATATTAATCTAGGAGTTATCAATTCACAGGAAGTAACTAAAGTCGTGGAAAATCACTTAGGAAATATTTAGGATCTTGGAGAGTCTAATTTCCACAAAAAAGGGATAGTTTTTATCTTTTTCTCTGCTTTGTCAACAGTATCCAGCAAAATACATGATATGATAGGTGCTCGGTAAATATATGTTGAACTAATGGATACCATGAACTACTATTTAAGAGCATGAGAAGGAGGGAGTAGCTAGGAAAGGAGCAAATTAAAAACTTGAGAGAACAAACAAACCCAGTGGTGAGGCTAATGAAGACCATTTTCAACAGAATCAAGTGACACAGAGTGGGAGAGTAGTTTTTGTTGACCAGTTAGAATAGATGTCTGATTTCAGAGTTGAGGAGTGCTAGGAATGGGGCGGTAGACATAGCAAGATAGCCTATGTTTCACTGTGTGGCAAGACAGAATATTGTGGTACCTGGTCCCTGCTAAAGAGTGCATATTGATGGATGAGTTCAGTTCTAACTTAATACCTATAAAAGAGATTAAGTGCTAACATAGAGACTGTCCAAAGAAATGATTAGAGAGAGGATAGAAAAGGATTAATAGAACAGAAGGGGAGCTTGGAGCTAAGCAAGAAGGAAACCAAGCAATGAAAATCCAAGGAGCAAACAATGGCTTGGACTGGGAAAGGTCATTTGGCAACAGAAACTGGAGACAGCTGTGATATGTGTTATGAGAAAAATTGTGCTGAGTAGTTTACAGGTAGATTCATATTGTTTTAACAGGCCAATGAAAATTTCCTAAGGGCATGCTTAAATAACTTTTATGAACCCCGACCTCTGATTAAGGTGGATGTCGGTTCAAGGGAAGGTAGTTTTTAAACTAGAAGACATTCAAGCATGATCATTGACCAAGAAAAATGTTTTTGGTAAGGATTGAGACTCACCATTTCAAACCAGTTTAAACATTTTTAAAGAAAAAATAATCCCAGTATCCTCTGAGTTTAATTCATTTCAAAAAGGATGGATTAACAGGGAGAGTCCTAGGGTTCCAAAAATGTGAATGAATTGCTCCAGGGCTCTAAAGCTTGGAGAAGAAAAGTCACCTACAGGTCAGTGGAGATTTGCTGTGCCAATTACTTACAGAAGACTTGGGGGGAAATTATGACCCAGAACTGACCTTTATTATTAGTCTAAACAGATAAGCTAGGGCTAACTTTCATAATTTTATTTTGTAAAGGATTTTTTTAAAAGGAAACTACAGAAAGCATTCTACAATTTTCTGAACAAGTTCTTTTTTGTTTGTTTGTTTTCTTTACTCTGAGTGCTGTCTTGAATTCTTTCCAGTCTTTGTTGTTTAGTTTTTTGTGGGCTTTTTCCAACCTAGAGTTACAGAAATAAGACCCACAATTGTTCAAATTCTGAAAAAATGTACCTCAAATCTTGTCACTCATCTGTCAATATTTGACGTGAAACAACTGCTTTTTCAGATGCTGTCCTGAGTTGAATAGTGATCTTCCAAGATTCATGTCCTTCCCAGAACCTCAGAATGTGAACTTACTTAGAAATAGGGTTGTTGCAAATATAATGAGTTAAGATGAGATTATACTAGAGTAGGGAGTACCCTTACTCTAGTATGACTGGTGTCCCCATAAGAAGAAGAAAAGAGACACAAAGAGAGACATGATAGTGCCATGTGACGATGGAGGCAGAATTTAGAGTGGTGTTTCTAAGCCAAGGAATGCCAATGATTACCAGCAATAATGGACCTTAGAAGATAGGCATGGAATTGATTTTCCCCTAGATCCTTCAGAGGGACCATGACTTTGCTGGCACCTGGATTTTCAGACTTCTGGCCTTCAAAACTATGAGAGAATGCATTTCTGTTGCTTTAAGCTAACCAGTTCATCTAACTGTTACAACTGCCCAGGAAAGGAATACACGTACCATTGGTTTTTTAAAACAGTTCAGGGATAAAAGGTGGTTGGTCCACTGCAGACTTCTCAAATGCCTGTTTGAAAATTTGATGGATAGTTAAAAACAGAACTGGGAAGAGTGATGCTAAAGAGCAGGGGGGAAATCATCACAATCCGCTTAGATTAGTATGATAATTTTAGACTGCTACCAAGCAGTCAGAAAGTTAAATAAATCAGGGTTTTCCCCTGGTTCTTTAAGATTTGTTGGCTGTGGGAGGTAGACTCCAGGAAACTTACTTGGTCGGGGATACATAGCCATTTGTATCTTGCTGTGAGATTTTTTAGATTTGAAGGCGTTGCCGAGGTAACTTGTCCATGGCTGAGCAATTCTGGTATGAACAGAAATGGAACTTGGCTGACCAATTAGACCTGGTAGAAGAGGTAGCAATTTTCTGCATTAGTATTCCAGGCTGCCATAACAAAATTCCACAGACTAGGTGGCTTAAATAACAGAAATTTATTTTCTCACATTATTGAAGATGGGAAGTCTGAGATCAACCAGCAGGGTGCGTCAACTCGGAAATCTTTCTCCCTGGCTTGCAAGATGGCCGCCCTCTTGCTGCCTCTGCACATACCCCCTGGTGTCTCTCGGTATATCCAAATTTTGTCTCCTTACAAGGACACCAGACACCAGTCAGACTGGATTTGGCCCTCTCTCTCCTGAAGATCGTGTTTTAGCTTAATTACCTCTTTAAAGGCCCTAACTTCAAATACAGTCGTATTCTGAGGCACTGAAAGTGAGGTCTTGAACATACGAATTCTAGGGGCACCTAATTCAGCCAATAACATATCTAGGAAGGGTCAACGTTCAAGATAATTGAGAATTATTTATTTCTCTGTTCTGTAATTGGGAAGAATACAAATGTAAAGGGGAATAACATCAAAAAAGATAAAAATATTGCCACTTATTGAGGATGTCAAGTGAATACATTCCATGGATTTAAAAAAGGGTTCCTGAGTTGATCCTCAGAATGGAGAAAATACACCACTCTGTCATTTAAATGTAGCTAATATTTTCATGTGTTCTGTCATAAATGAAATAGTAGAACAGAAACTGAAGATTTATTATTGAGATCAGAGCCACTGACATTTACTACAGAAAGAAATTAATTTCTTTATGAAACTTTCAAGCTTCACTGTTTTCTCTGATTTCTTACCAGAATTGTTTTGCTCATCTGTGCAAATACTCAGTAAGACATAGGGATGCTGTGTTCCTCATTCCTATCTGGAAATATAATAGCCACACACAGTGTCTACTCATAAATAACACATACTAATAAAGCTTCTGTAGAGCAGAATAATTTAGACAAACTGCCAGCCTCAGGGTTGCGAAATGTGGATTCAACTATTAATATTTTCTTACATTAAATACATGTTGTGCAACTTATCCCTGACACTTCTTTTGCCATTGCTGAGAAACCAAAAGACTATTTGCCTATATAAAACTTTAGAATGATAGGAAATATATTCCCTTATTGATTGTCCCAGTAAGAGTAGGCCATAATAGGATTAATGTCACCTGTAGGCATCAGAAGCAACATGGCAGGAATGATAGGGACGGGGGAGAAAGCAGGATCTGTAAGTGATGTCTGAAAGACATTATAGGTGTAGAAGGCAAGATGCCTTTTCCTGAAGAGTAATTCTACATCATATTTACTGGGTGTGTCTGGAACTGTTAAGTGCTTTGCAACTATGAGATTTCTAAGGTGGGTACCCCTTATTTCTACTAATAGAAGTAGAAATGAAATCAGAGATAAGTAAGTTGCCCAAAGTTGGCAAACCTAGCAAATGATAAATTTGGGATTTGAGCCCAGGTCATCTAAGTCCAGGGTCTACACTCTTAACCATCAGCCTGTACTATCTCTCTTTAAAGCAAGGTTAAAAATCTAGTGTTATTTAAAACAGGTAACGGAGGTCTCAAGTCCAAAGACAAGAATCAACAGGTCTCAAGTTGCAAATAATCCACTAAATTTGAGATCTGAGTGGTCTGGCAATAAGGGATTATGAATTTCAAAAAGTCTACCCAAGTGGCACAGAAAACCCTCCATAGGAAAGAGTGCTGTTGAAAAATGAGTAAGAGTTCTCCTCTTGCCTTCTCACCTATGAGAGAAAATATCCTCAGTTTGTGGAAGGACTGAAACCTGAACATGATGGCAAATGGAGATATCTGAACAAAACAGAGGAGAGATCTGGCTTTCAAGGGATTGCTTTTTCTCTTTCTCTTTCTTTCTTTTCTTTTTCTTTTTTCTTTTTTTTTTTTGAGATGGAGTGGAGTCCCACTCTGTCACCCAGTCTGGAGTGCAATGGCGCGATCTTGGCTCACAGCAACCTCCACCTCCAGGGTTCAACCAATTCTCCTGCCTCAGCCTCCTGAGTAGCTGGGATTACAGGCGCCCACCACCGCTCCTGGCTAACTTTTGCATTTTTAGTAGAGATGGGGTTTCACCATGTTGGCCAGGCTGGTTTCCAACTCTTGACCTCAGGTGATCCACTCGCCTTGGCTTCCCAAAGTGCTGGGATTACAGGCGTGAGCCACCACCCCGGCTTCTAGGGCTTTTAAAGCTTGTTCACCTTCCTTGGGGCTGCAGGCTCCTGATGGCCAAAGATGTCAAAGTTTCAGAAGAACACACACAGCCCCTATGGAAGATTATACTCCGCATAAACTCCCAGTCTATTCAGAAGAGACAGAATGGCTGCTTGGCACAGGCACTGAGTCCTGGCAAAATCTGGCTTCCCCTTAAAGCAGCTGATAGAGTGCCTCATCGATAGCTGACTTGGAGCTATCTGAATCATCCTAGATAATTGAATCCCACATCCTGGTTTTCTTGGTTGCTTTCTTTTCTCGCTGTAGCTCTGATATGTTCTGGTGAAACAATCTTCCTGCTTTCACCACTAATCTGGCCTTGACCTCATTCATCACCAGCATGTCAGTCCCCATAGCAATGTTGTCAGCTTCCATTTGGAACAAGATGATATCTTAGTCACTTAATAGTTTATTATGTAACTGACTCTTTGACAGCACTCTGGGCATGATGCTTTTTCTCAACCTTGGTGCAGAACAACACGTCCCACGCCATAATAGGACTGTGAACAGTTCAGAAACTCATATTTTATAGTTGCCCTTTAACTAGTTTAGAGTTAATTTGTTCAGTGTAACAGAATGTACTCAGTACTCTGGTAATAAATATGAACATCTTATGGGGCTTTAATCCTGACATATTGTGGTCATTTCTTTCCAATCAGCAATTTAGCAAATTGAGTTAAAAAGTGTAGCATCATGGCTCCTGAATATTAAAGTATGTTCAACTCTGAAATGAAATTCTATTTACTTTTATTTGTTTAATCATACGAAGTTGGATTCTGTTACCGAAATATTTCCCGTAAGAAATATTTTTCTCCTTGAAAGTGGAGTGAAATTTCCAATAAGTTCGTTGTAGATTTTGCAATTCCTTTTACTTAAAAATCAAGTTTGATTTTTCTATCTTTCCAGAAATGAAACTGTTTTTGAAGGTTGTGCTTTGTTTTAGTTAGAGTCTGATACATTGGAGAGTTGGAAAGACACTTTTTGAGTGTTTCTTTCATTTTGCAGGACCTTCCATAGTGTAAAAATCAATAAAGTGCTTGCTTGCTTTTGGTTTGAAATACATGATTTTGCTCTTATTGCTTAGTAAGAATGCCCTATAAATGCCCCTTAATCCTTATTTACTAAAAGTTAAAAAATTGGGCAAATTCTTATTAAGTCACTAATCTATGCAAGAGACTTTGCCATGCATGTCAAGCCTTACGGAGAGCGATATTTTTATCTTTGCCCTACTTCCATGCCTTAGACTACAACAAGTATAACATAAGACCTCTTAGACATACTATAAATATTGACTGATATATAGCTAATGAAAATAATTGAAGAAAGACTTTGCTTGTTAATATACTTAGAAAATCCATTAAAGAATGCTGATGGCCTTTCCAAAATGCTTTACAATCATATTTGTGGTTTTTTTCCCTACAATAAATCTGAACCAAGTTGGCATTTATATTCCTATTAGTATTTATAAGCAAAGAAACAGGAAAATGTGAACAACTCAAGTGAATGGTGCAATCACAGAGCAAGTGTGAAAGGAAACACCCTGTTTTAAGTTTTCTGAATGGCACAAAGATTCTTGTCTGTTCGCTGCTGTACTCTCAATAAGGGAAGACTGCTTGTACCTTATTCAGCTGACCACCATGGCATTTAGCCAGCCACTGTTGCTAATGTCACCTTGTTGCCATCTACGAACACTTGCCCTCATTGGACTAAGTGATCCTAAACACAGTGCTTATTTCAGAGCCTGTTGCTTTTCCACCCTGCCTCCCCGTGTCTCATCTGTTTGAAATGCATTCCTTTTGCTCAATATAACCATTCCAGCACTCCCCTAATTATTCCTTTTCACCATTTACCAGTCTTCAGAAGTTTCAAATTGTATCGTATCAGGTAATGTTTTTAAAGCAGAACCTGAAGATGACATTAATAGTTTGTTTTCTGCAGCACTAACCTGGCAGTAACACTTGGAATCAATTTTCAGGTCTCCAAACTAATTTAAACATTACCTAATACCACTATCTTACAATAATAAAGTAAAATTAAGATAAGTTGTAGTCAAGAATGACTCTGAAATGGAATAGTTATTTGAAGTTCAGGTATCTCATCATCTTTGCCATTTCTGTTGTTGTGGTTTTGTCTGCAATTTGTATAAGCCAATGTTTATTATATTTTTTGTAATGATGTGATTTGGAACTAAATTATTTTTCTGTCACACCTTCTCAATCAGTAGAAGCTAATGCACTAAAAAAAAAAAAAAAAATGTAGTGCAGGCCAGGCACGGTGGCTCACGCCTGTAATCCCAGCACTTTGGGAGGCTGAGATGGGTGGATCACCTGAGATCAGGGGTTCGAGACAAGCCTGGCCAACATGGCGAAATCCCATCTCTAGTAAAAATACAAAAATTTAGCTGATCATGGTGGCGGGTGCCTGTAATCCCAGCTACTCGGGAGGCTAAGGCAGGAGAATCGCTTGAACCCAGAAGGTGAAGGTTGCAGTACGCCGAGATCATGCTACTGCACCCCAGCCTGTGCGACAAGAGCTAAACTCCGTCTCAAAAAAAAAAAAAAAAAGTGCAAATGCCTGGGGTTCAGTGGATTACTAAAGGAAACTATTTAATCTATTTAAAATAATTTCCGATTAGTGAAGATTCTGTATTAACCATCTCTAACTCTGAAAGAAGCACAGCACTTCAATCTAATTATTGATTGACTTGGTCTATTAATGAAAAATGTCATTGATACTACTAGTAGAATTTTAGCAAAAATAATAAGCTATATGTGGTTATTAACATACAATATAAGGTAGCAAAATAATATTACACTGTACTGTTGATATGTATGAATTTATCATTATACTATAAACAGTTGGACCAAAATAATAAAAACTTGATTTTTTAGTGGATTTGCATCTTTAGAAAATAGCAAACCATTTTATCCTCCTCACTCTAGCATAGTCAGGAAATATAATAAATTAGCTTACATTCGCTATTACTCATTATCATAAAATAATTTATCATGGAATTACATTTTAAACATTTTATATTTCAAATTGGAGCATATCCAAATTATTTTTACAGTGTAAAGGCATCATTGAAGACACAGTTCTAGAAACCAAAGATAAAATTTCAAAATACCAATATTTCCATCTGGTCTTTTTAACCTTTGCTGGTTTTTGAAAGTTGACTAAAGTCTCCAGACTTTCTTTCTCTCTCGTGTCTAAACTACACTGGGACACAAGAACAGGCACACATTCGTAAATTTGCATATACTTTCAATCCATGAATTTTCAGATTAAGAATGACTGCTGTACAGCATACAGAGTTTTATCTGGGATAGTTGCTAAACAAATATTAAGCTCAGAAAATTAACAGTGATTTTGAAAAATATTCAAACAGCAATGCGAATGGAAACTGACAATATATCAAAACTATTTTGACAAATGTTTTAAAAAATAACTTTGTTTCTGTTGAGAAACAACTCATTTAAGCTTATTAAAGATAGGTACATTTTCCTGCTTTTAGTTTTTGATAATTTTTTAAACAATGGAAATAAAACATACCTTCATTTTGATTAGAGAAATATGTTTCATAACTGTTTTTAAGAGAATATTTACTTATTCACAGTTCTTCAAATTTTAAATTGTGAGATTGAGAGTAGTTTGGAGAATTTAAAAACTTTTTTTAAAAAAGCTAAATAGTTTTTGGCTTCATAATTTTTATTTTTATTATTTTTTCCTTTTTATTATTTTTTATTATTTATTATTTTTATTATTTATTATTTATTATATTATTTATTATTTATTATTTTTTCCTTTTTATTATTTTCCTTTTATTATTGTTACCTTTTTATTTTTTAAAAAATATTTTCCGTTTTTATTTTAGATTCATGGGGTACATATGCAGGTTTGTTACATGGGTATATCACATGATGCTGAGTTTTGGGGCATGAATGATCCTATCACCCTTGTAGTGATTTTAGTATCCAATATATTAGCTTTTCAGCCCTTCCCTCCTTCCTTCTCTCCCTCCTCTAACAGCCCCCAGTGTCTATTTTCCTACCTTTATGTCCATATGTATCCACTGTGAAGTCCTCGCTTATAAATAAGAACATGCAGTATTTGATTTTCTATTCCTGCATTAATTCACCCAGGATAATGGCCTCTAGCTGCATCCATGTTGCTGCAAAGGACATTATTTTGTTCTTTTTAGTGGCTGCATAGTATTCCATGCTTCATAATTTTTATTGAATTATTGGTGTTAGCAGAGATGTTTACACACGACAGGTCCAGAAATTATTTGTGGCATTGTTGCGAGTGAAAGTCTGAATAGTATTTATACATTTATCAAATATATAGACATTCTATAATCCTTATTAAATGCAGAAATGTTTAGAGACTTCAACCATTTGAGATATAGAGTTCGTGTACTTTTTGGAGGGATGGGCAGTTTATAATCAAGAATGAGTCTAATCCATCACTTATTAAATCTTTGGCATTTAAAACATTAGGATCTAATGCATATGAGGATCAAAAGACAAATATGGGTCCTATAGCAGTGGGGTCCTCTGGTTCAGAGGGACAAAAGAAGGATGGAGCCAGCTACACAGTTCTTTGCTATTCCGAGGACTGGATATGCTTGGTTTTGAAGAACCTGTACAGTGAAAACTCTGAACTTAGAAGAGTTGTACTAGTCCATTTTCACACTGCTATAAAGATACTACCTGAGACTAGGTAATTGAAAAAGAAAGGAGGTTTAATTGACTCACAGTTCAGCATGGCTGGGGGTGCCTCAGGAAGCTTACAATCATGGTGGAAGGCAGCAGGAGAGAGTGCAAGCAAAGGAGAAGTCCCACAGTTAAAAACCACAGATCTCCTGAGAACTCACTATCATGAGAACAGCATGGGGGAAACCACCCCCATAATCCAATTACCTCCCACCAGGTCCCTCCCTTGACACATGGGGATTACAATTTGAGATGAGATTTGGGTGGGGACACAGAGCCAAACCATATCACCATATTCAACCAATATGGTTTTATGAGAAGAATAAGATCTATTCATTATGGCTAAATTACCAGAGGTCAAAGAGGATCATAGTGGTAAGCTAAATTACCCTCTTTTTAAAAAATGTTCTTTCTGCTTTCTCAACGTGTGATATTATTATGCCATCATATTGTCTGAGGGAATAAAATGGTGAGGACATTGTAATTTTATATTTCTAAACTACGTCAGCCTAAAAGATGACATTTTTGAGGTAGACTTGACAAACTATATTGCAAAGTGACAATTAAGTGAAAAAGGCCAAGCATGGTGTCTCATGCCTATAATCCCAGCACTTTGGAAGCGTAGGTGGGAGGATGGCTTGAGGCCAGGAGTTTGAAAACAGCCTGGTCAGCATAGCAAGACTCCATCTCTACAAGAGCATGGTGGCATGCACCTGTAGTCTCAGCTACTTTGGAGGCAGCGGCAAGAGGATTGCTTGAGCCTTGGAAATCAAGGATGCAGTGAGTCATGATTATACCACTGCACTCCAGCCTGGGCAACAGAGAAAACTCTGTCTCAAAATCAATAAATAAATAATCACTGAAAAAGAGCACTTTTCTCCTGCCAAAGCCATATGATTGATTTCAGTTTTTTCCATGATTATAAGCCATTGGAAGCTTTTAAGCTGCACATTAGCATGTCTTAACTCATGCTTTAGATTGTAACCTTGGTGGCTATGTGGAAGAGCATCTGTAGGTTGGGAGAACTGGTTGCAATAAGACTCATTAGGGGACTGTTCCACTGACATAGTCAAGACATAATTAGCATCTAGACTAGAGCAGGAGATTCTAGATTGGAGAGAAGATGCTGGGAGACATTTGGAAAATAAAATCTAGAAGAAATAGAACCTATTTTTTGAAAAAAACTTGACATTAATATTAAACAATTTCTTTATCTTTTAAATTATATTTTGGGACTTAGGGATCTGGAGTATAATGGGAGATGCTTTATTTCAAATGTTCCCAAGTGTCCTACACTCTTGAAAAAGAAAATCGAGAAGGAGCATGAACACGACTACATTTGACCAACATCTTCGGCATTGCTTGAAGGCGTAGAGTAATACAAACTTAAAATTACCTGTCAGCAGAGAAGTAAGCCCCAAGTTTTAATACAGCGTCTGCTGCTCCTGCAGGCTTGTAAATGTGGAGAACAGGAAAGGGAGACATAAGATTGAAAAGTCTCAGTGGAAGCATAAGCGGATACACTCAGAAAGAGAAAGTTTGATAATAAAAATGCTGAAATATTTACCGCATTTCTAGGGCTCTGTAGTTGACAACACTGACTACAGGGAAATAAGCAGGAGTGGAAGTTAGAGCCTCAGCAAGCATTTGTTTCTTGGGGATAATCAGAAAAGTAAAAAAGGAGAGGGCTGTGAAGAGAAATAAAGAAATGAAGGAATCATTAAGGATCTTATCTTGCCCCTCCTATAACCACAACCACCACCATCCATTAAAGAAACGAAACCTTATTACACTGAACAAATAGTCTTCTAAACTTTAAATATTATCCTAAGATGCCTAAAAATAGAGAAAAAACTCAATTTAAATCAAAACTGCTGTAACAAGTAACCTAAAAATATTAATCCAAATATTTCAACTGATGAAAATTCTCCTAAAACAACCATGAAACAGAATTAGAAGGTAACAAGATGCTACAAACTGAATTAACTATCTTCATATAAATATTTGGCTATAAACATATTTTAAATCAGTAATTCAAAAACTAACACTATAACAGAAAATGCAAATTGAACAAAGGAAAGAAATAGAAGAAAAAGACTATTGGAAATAAAGGTAAAACAACAAATACAAAGTGCTCACTGTAGAATATATTCAAGTAATAATTAATAAAGGACATTGAAAGACTGGGCATGTTGCATGCCTGTAGTCCCAGCTGCTTGCCTGTGGGGTGAGATGGGAGGATCGTTTGAGCCCAGGAGTTCAAGGTCAGCCTGAATGACATAGAACCTGTCTCTAAAATTAAATTTGAAAATTAAACAAAATAATAAAAAATAAAAATTATAACAGTAAAATAAGAGACATTAAACAAGAGGAGGAAAACAATCAAGAGGATGAACATAATACAATGAACAAAGTAAAAAGTGTCAGAGAAAGTGTATCAAGTAGAAGGCAAATAACATCCAATAGATGTATAATAGAATCCCCAAAGGAAAAAAAAAAAACAACAATAAAATCCAACTAATATTTAAAATTATAATCTAAGAAAAGTTCCTGGACCTAAAAGACAACCAGAATGCTTCTAGATTAGGCCCACCGATGACCTGGGAAAATTGATCCAGGACAGTCAACAAGAAGATACATCCTAGTAGAACTATGAAAATTTTAGAAATAAAATTTCATCAGGTTGCCAGACTAAAAGACAAAATACAAGGAGAAGAGAATTACTCTGGCATCAGACTTCTCAGTACAAGCATTCAAATCAAAGCAAAAATAGAGCAGAATTTTCAAGACATTTAAGGAGAGAAAGTGATAACCAAATAGTGTGTTCTTTCTAGGCAAGAAAGGAAATTAAATTGCATTCTTAGTTTGTGAATACTGTCAAAACCTGAAAATTTCATTTAACATATCTATATTCTCTTATTCTCTTTCTCTCTCTTCCCTCTTTCCCCCTGCCCCCCCCCCCTTTTTTTTTAAATTTTGAGATGGAACCTCACTCTGTCACCCAGGCTGGAGTGCAGTAGCACGATCTCAGCTCACTGCAACCTCTGTCTCCGTGGTTCAAGCGATTCTCCTGCCTCAGCCCCACTAGTAGCTGGGACTACAGTCGTCTGTAGTCCCTAGTAGCTGGGACTACAGTCACAAACCTGGCTAATTTTTGTAATTTTAGTGGAGACGGGGTTTCACCATGTTGGCCAGGCTGGTCTCGAACTCCTGACCTCAGGTGACCCGCCCATCTCGGCCTCTCAAAGTGCTGAGATTACAAGTGTGAGTCACCATCCCCGGCCTCTGTGTTCTCTTTTATTTCCATTTGTCTCACTTTGCTTATACCCACCGTGTGTTAGGCACATGTAGCTGAACTTATCACATTGCGGAGAGTTATAAATTCTAGATTTATGTGCTGCTGCCATGAGTATATAATTCAATTTATATATTGAAGAATTAGATAGTTTAATAAAATTATAGGTCTACAATTTACTTGTAAAAAGTTTTCAAGTTTGGAAGTTTTAACTGTATAAAATTAAAATACTACATTAAAAATATTCAAAGAGCCTTTGAAAAAAATTGATTCTTCAGTGAAAGTTTTTTAAAGCAAATTTAAATATCCATAAAATTTTATCTATGTAATGCCCATTCTTATTCACTTAATAACACACATAAACTTTATTCTGAGTAATTTTTAAGTATCTCGTTAGTACTATTTTGCTTACAAAGAGAATCCAAGTTATGATCCATCTTTGATAGCTGCTTTCTAAGATAAGGAGTTCAGGAGAATAATGATATCTTGTGATCTCTTATGAAACCTATTTTTATTTTCTGAGAATTATTTCAATTCATTTTTTTTCAATCAAGCTGTTTGACACACTACCAATGTGACTGAGATAAATCTGGAAGGACTGTTGATTTCTATCAGTCCCTGTTTTACAGAGAATATGTTCCTTGATAAACAGTTTGTAGAACTTACACCTTCTCTAAGCGCTTTACAAGCATTAGCTTATTTTCTTAATGCTTACAGAAGCCTTCTTTTCTAGGTATTATTTTTTGCCAGTTTACACATGAGAAAACTTACACACAAGGTAATACGGTTAGTAAATGACAGAAATGAGATTTGAACACCAGCATTCTGGCTCCAAAATCTGTACTTCAAATCAAGAAATCAAAGGTGGACTTATAAGTATTGTGATTTTCATGAATAAATTAGTGTTACTTGCATGATTTAGAATGCCTTATAAAAATCCCAGGAGGTTTTTTGTTTGTTTTTTTTTGCATATAAGATACAATAGACAATAGAAGTAAAATATAACAAATTCTAATACTCAGATGACTGAAAAGTCATAGATGAAAAAACCAAAAATCACTGGTTGTTCTGTGATTTAAAAAATAACCATGGGATCCAGTAGATGTGGCTGCCTAGAATCAAAATTGAAATTTTAAGCAAGAGTGGATACAAGAGATAGAAGTTAGAATTCATAAAGGGTAGTTTATTTCTGATAATATCGAGGCAGATGATGTTAACAAAATTAAATTTATCATGATTAACACTAAGACAATCCCAATAGAAATTCTGAATCTGGTTGAAGAACATTGGCATACTCAAAGTTAGTCTGAGATGGATTCCACTGGACCATGAATCCATATACATTCCTTCTCTTCAAAGTTGTGGCAGATACAGCACCCAACTGTTGCATCTTGGCAACAGGATTTAAATAATTTGACAGCTTTGGACTGAGTATCATTGACTTTACGTCTCTGACGAAAGTTTTATAGATGGAAAAATAATTAACTTTCCTTTGCATTACAACCATAAAGTCTCACTCAACTCAAAGGAACATTTTATTTACAAGAATAGTTAATTGGTAAGTCAAATACTTTGAAAGAATAAATGTTTAATGTTATGGAATGCCTTTTTTCTCCCCAGTAGACATTCTGTTCCAGTAAACTGACACGATTTATAAGTAGTTCAACAAAATTTACTTTCTTATACCTGCAACAAATTGTGTAGAAAATCTTCTTAAATAATCTTTCAAGGTTTACATTTTATACTATATGTTTCTGAAGCATTTAAATGTTTTATAAATATTTCCATGTTCAGTCTCATGGAAAATAGTTTCATATTAAAATTCAAAGGAAGAAGATATTGATTAAAATGGCACTGATTGTGAAGTCAGAAGGACTGGTTTTATGTCTTGGTTCTGAAAACGAGTAACTCAATAACCTTAGGAGATTAATGTAACCCCTGTAAACTTTAGCTTCATAATCCGTAAAATAAAAGTCATAATAGTATCCTGCATACCTTACTATCGTATTGATGAATTATATAGTGTGTATGAAAGTGTGTGAATTATAAACCTGCAATCAAATGTATATTAAAACTGCTAAGAAATAAAAATATGTCCACTTCTGAACTCTTTGATTATGGTGTACTTATTGAAGAAAGGGTAGAATATTCACTATGTATCAAGTAAATAATGCAAATAAGAATGATGTACAAGTTTAGTGAATAAATATGGACACAATTAATATTACTATTTCTTTAAAGGCTATGTCTTTGATTTCAGTAAGAGCTAACTGTCCTTTTGAAGAAGTAGAAAGAACAGGAAAGTCAAAACACTGCTATTTGTTAGTAGTGACTTGGAAAAGTATTTTACCCCTTTGTTCCTGAATTTCCTTATCTCTTATCTCTCTGTCTATATGTATATATTCACACACACACACACACACACACACACACACACACACACACACATATCTCACTACATAGGTATATACAGATATATATGTGTGTGTATATACCCATTTAAATACATATCAAATGTAAGTCTATGAATCACAAGAGAAAAATTCAGCTAATTGCATAAGGCAAATAATGTAGTCATATCCTCCTTTTTGGTACTCTGCCAATCATTTTCTATGACATACTTTCTTTCCATTTGTACAATAAAGGCTCAGTTACCCTTGTGCTCAGTTCCAGAGAAGAGATAACCAATAAAACATGCTAATAGGAATTGGGATCAAAGCCAATGTCTTCTTAGTCATATTCACATTAATTTCCAACACTCGACATTTCTACAGCAACATCCTACAGTGTGCCTTCATGACAGTACGTCACTTTTGGAAGACAGATTTAGATTGAAAAACGTTTTCTGACTAGATGCTAAGTTATTTGGAAAATGTCAAATAAGAATGCCTTATCTCTCAAACATTTAGGTTGGTTTTTGTTGAACTGAGTTACTGAAATTAAATTATAACTACGCTATTGAGATTTTGGGAGAGAGAAGTATTTTGCAGGAAAAGGGTGATTTCATTGTATTGTAACTGCAATAGATTCTATGCTTGTTAGTGCACGTGAGTGGCTCGCAAAATGGGGAAAGGGTCAAAAATTAATCACCAACTCACTGACTAGTTAAGACAAATGAATTGCAACCTCACAGTTATACTTGGGGGTAATTATTAACAGCCAGGAATAGGCTAGGCTACTAACAGGGTGACTGCAGGGACATAGTAATTGGCAGAAAACAGTACAGTAAAGTTCACTGACCACCCAAAATCAGAGAATTTTATAACAAATTGTTCTTCAAAGTGGAGAAGAAAATGGAAATGATATATGCAGAGGTTTGAAAAACTTAGCTACCAAAACCACATTTGTAAGGGAGTTAACCGATTGCTTGAAGACCTTATCAATGCTTGGAGGTTTTAATTTTTTCCCCAGAAATATAATACACATAATTCCACTGCAAGTTTTTATGTTTCTAGATCAGAGGAGAATATGATTGTTGCTATTTAAATTCTTGTTATCAGTTATCACCATCCAAAATTACCTTGTTCGATTGTAATGTTTTTTGTTGTCTCTCACTCTCCTGGAACGTAAGTTGGAAGAATGTGAGGGGCCTCTCTTATTTACTACTTTGTTATTGATGCCTAGTATAGGGTCTGACACTTAGTAAGTGCTCAGTATGTATTTATTAAAAATTAAATTATTTGAAGGCAGATTATAGTGAATACAGAAGAAAGTGGAAAATAAAAATGTGCTGAAGTAGTCATGGAGATGGGGGATTTCTGTGGTAAGCAGTTTTGAATTGTGCATTGTTGCTGGAAAGAAAAAGCCTTAAAGATGATTTAGGAAATTGCCATTGTTATATTTCCTGAAAAGTGCTAGATTTGGGCCAACCAGTAATACCTTGTAACCATGTAATTTTTATAGTTTTACACAGTGGCATGTAGAATTTATTGCCAATCTGCAAACATTCCTGTTAGAACCAATGGTGGTATTTTGGCTCTCTAGTAATTAATACACAGTTGGGTTCCATCTGGTTCAGATTTAATTTCTCTCATGAATCTGATTCATCAATCATTCCTGGCAGATTAATGATATGGAATTAGCATTTGAGTGTTCATACTTTTGGTGTGAATTGATTGAATCATTTCTTTCTTTAAACCAATTGGATTCCTACAATTATAGAATTATAGAAACATTTCTTTATCCATAATTTTTCCAAGATGATAGAGTAACAGTTTAGTAAATTTTTGTCCTTTATATTAATCACTATTTTTTTGAGACAAGGCTTCACTCTGTCGCCCAAGCTCAAGTGCAGTGGCATGATCATAGCTCACTGCAGCCTCAAAACTCTGGGCTCAAGCCATCCTCCTGCCTCAGCCTCCTAAGTAGCTGGGAGTACAGGCACATGATACTACACCCAGCTATTTTTTTATTTTTTTTGTAAAGGTGGGGTCTCGCTATATTGCCCAGGCTGGTCTTGAATTACTAGGATGAAGCAATCTTCTCATCTCAGCCTCCAAAATTGCTGAGATTGTAGGTGGGAGCCACTGCACCTGGTCTAATCACTTTTTTGTTCTTAAAAAACTTGTTTCATTCATTTCTTAATCTTATATATGTAGAATCACACATTAACAGTCTCATTTGTGATCCTCTCTAATTTCTTTCAAGTTTGCATTCCTGTACTAATAAGAGTAGAAAATGTGCTGTTTCCAGATGTCCTTGAAGCGAGCGTGCAGGCATATGACCTCGTTTCTACAAATTATATATTCTTTTTAATTTATCATTTTGAGGTTAAGATTATGCTTGTGGGATTCTTCCATATTGTTGTGTGTAACTGTAGTTTGAACATTATTTTGGCTGTTTAGAATGAAATGGGATAAATATTTATTAATATGCTTATTTATACTATTGATTGGCATTTAGATCGGTCATTTTTTATTTCTAAGAATAATATTGCTTTGCATAATCTTAAACACATCTCCTCTGTGTGCTTGTGTGAAGTGCATATCTAGGAATGAAACTTTGGATCATAGAATTCTGGATATTTTCGACTCTAAAACATAATAACAGCCTATTTTGCAAAGTGATGTAAACATTACACACCCACCTTTAGTGTACGAACACTCTTGTTGCTCCATCTGTCAACTGACAATGCTTGATATTGTCAGGTTTGTTTTATAAAGAAATTTCAGTGGATTTGTTTAGATATTTCGCTGTGCTTTTAATATACTTTTTTGTTTTTTAAGAGGTTGAGACTTTTTACTACATTCAAGAATCAGATAGATTGTGTTATGAAATGCCAGCTCAAGACTTTGCCTATTTTTCTCTGCTTTAATTATATAATTTATGTGCTTTATGATTTAATTTACTCTTCTTTATTTGGGTTTACTTTCCTTTTTTTTTTTGATTATAGGTTTTAGTCATATTCTTAAAATTTTTTCAAAATGAAAAAAGTTTTTTTCTAAAATATATGCCTTTGAGGGAATAAATCTCTCTCTAAACTCTGCTTCTTTGTCTCACAAGGTTTTACTTGTAGTATTTTAATTATTATTCTGTTGAAAATATCTTTTTCTCACTTGTATCATGCTTTCTTTTACTCTTATTTGTTATTTTTTTTTGTTTGTTTTAGTATTTGTTTGTTTGTTTGTTTGTTTTGAAACAGAGTCTTGCTCTGTTGCCCAGGCTGGAATGCAGTGGCATAACCTCAGCTCACTGCAACCTCTGCCTCCTGAATTCAAGCAATTCTCCTGCTTCAGCCTCCCAGGTATCTGGGATAACAGGCATGTGCCACCACATTCAACTAATTTTTGTATTGTTAGTAGAGGCGAGGATTCTCCATTTTGGACAGACTGATCTCAAACTCCTCACCTCAGGTGATCCGCCTGCCTCAGCCTCCGAAAGTGCTGGGATTACAGGTGTGAGCCACTGTGCCTGGCCTATTACGTTTTTTATTTCCAAATACATAGGATTTCGCATTACCATTCTCCTTTGTTTATTATCGTTTTAGGACTTAATTCCAACCAGTGTTGTTGGTCTTTCTTTGTTGGATCTTGCTCTACGACCCAGCGTATAGTTACTTTGTTCTAAATGTTTTATCTGCACCTGAAGCATTGGGTCTCCTGCAGTTGTTAGGTATAGTAAGGAGTCCATACATGATTGTCGGGTCAAGCTTGTTAATTGTTCGCATTTTCTAAATCTTTATAGTGTTTTGTGTTTTCTCAGTGATAAGTATACATTAAAATCTCATATTATTTCATTATTTACTGCTCATTAAAAGTTCTGTAATTTTGCTTTATGTACTTTAAAGTCTTTTTTTTTTGAGACGGAGTTTCACTCTTGTTCCCCAGGCTGGAGTGCAGTGGTGGGATCTCGGCTCACTGCAACCTCTGCCTCCTGAGTTCAAGCAATTCTCCTGCCTCAGCCTCCAGAGTAGCTGGGATTACAGGCGCCCACCCCCACACCCGGCTAATTTTTGTATTTTTAGTAGAGACGGGGTTTGCCATGTTGAGCAGGCTGGTCTTGAACTCCTGACCTCAGGTGATCCACTGACCTCAGGTGATCCACCCACCTCGGCCTCCCAAAGTGCTGGGATTACAGGCGTGAGCCACCGCCCCCGGCCACTTTAAAGTCATTTTTAGGTGCATAAAAATTTAGAATTTATATATTTTCCCTGTGAATTGAACCTGTATCATTTTTAAGTGTTTATCTCCAATAGTACTGTTTGTTTAAAGTCACTTTTGTCTGTTTACTAAGCTTCATCATTATTCCTTCAGGCATTTTATCTGGTATTCTCATGAAGTGTCTTTTTCTAGTTGTTGACATTCATTTCTGCTGTTTCATTTTATTTTAGATGTGTCTCGTAAACAGCATGTGTGTATGTGTGTATGGAAAAATATTTTTATCTTTTAATTGCAACACTTAAGTCCATTCATATTCAATGTAATAATGGCCATATGTGGGCTTCAATCTACCATTTTAATATTTTCTATTTGTTACACTTGTACTGTGTACCATTTTCTCTTTTCTGGACATTTTTGGGTTTATTGAATATTTTTTAAAAATTTCACTTTTCCCCTGTTACTTTAAAATACAATTTTTAAAACTATTCTTTTATTCTAAAGCTCTTATTTTGTTTTCTTTAATTATCATGGTCTAAGTTAATTGGTACTTTTGTCTTGATAGACAATGAAAAGACCCAACAACCCGTGAGTTCTATTTATTTTCTCCTATGTGCCATTGTTACTTTATACTTTAATGTTACACACATTTCAAATACTCTCAATAATTATTATGATAGCGTGAAACAGCATTATTCTAGACTTACCCATGTGCTTCCCTTTTTCTTCTCTGCATTTGTTTTTGCATTCCTAACTTTGAATCTGGGATTACTTTCTTTCTGTCTGAGTTTCTAATTTGAGAAAATGTGTCTGTTTACTAAATTTGAATCCTCAGCATAATCCATTGAAAATATGTTTTGATTGTTTTGTGTTATCAATTGGAGTTAAGGTGGGGAAAAGTGGTCACTACCCTATCAAGTGGGAAGGCAATTCTAATGATTGATGTATGTAAATAAACTGTTTATGTTCAGCATGATCTTAAATGAAAGGCCGTGGGTACCTAGCAAGCATACTAAACAAACTAACGCTTTGAGTTTTTATTCACCCCCTAATCATTATTTTAGTTTTTAGTTTTTCAATTCTCTGCTGAATACTTCTGATTCAAGAGAGTTGCCGGTGAGTTCAAAATGGAAATAATGTTATTATTTTTCAAAATTATTTACAAAAATACGTGCAGTCCTTTGATCAATACTTACATCAACAGAAGCCTCTTAGAAAAAACAGTGCAGGAATCCATTGGTTTAAATAACAAAAAGTGACTCTTCATTCAGGTGAAATCAAAAGTCTGTTGAGAGAGTGGGAAGCATGTGCCCAGAAGAGCAAACAATCGATACTGGGTATATTGTGAGCTTTGTGATGGACAGCATTGAGACAATAAATAAAAATTAAAATAAAAGGGCAGCACAAGGGAGTTTTAAGAGCAACAAATCATAATTTTAATCAATAAAAATTGCTCTTGGGAACCTATCTGATTGCTTTTGAAAGTAATTATAGTGTTGCTTCAGCTTGTTCTATGAAATATCTTGGAGGGGTAGCACCTAAATAAACTATCACGATTGGGTTTTTACAAAGCATGCTTACATATAAATTATAAATGCGGTACCATTTGACTTTAAAGTTTTAGAAAAATCTTTCTTCCCACAACGAGTATGCAATCAGCCAATAAAAATGCAAACACACGTCCAGTTATTACAGCAAGTGTAAAAACCTCACTGTTTTTATATTGTAGTAAGATCATATATTTGTTATACATTGAAGACTAAAAATGATTTCTAACAGTCACGGTTTATTTACATAAGGATTTCATTTTATTAGGTATTTCCTAAAACAAAATTATGCCTTGCAATCTGTTTTGCTAGTTTTAAGAAAAATCATGTTTGAATGATTAAAGGAATGAATAGTCTGCAAAGTGCATAAAGCTTGCCACTTTGAAGGCTGACTTGATTGATTGTATTTGCAGATGCAGGTTTCCAGAGCCAGAAAATATTAGCTATGATGTTCCTTGCATTACCTTACCTAAGATTTTTTACCTTAACATTTCCATAAATAAATGAACCTACCTTCACAAACCAAATAAAAGCCTCATACATTTGTCATTATTGGCAAAAATAAAGTTGTCATTTTGAATTTAGATACTATAATAGAGGGCGTAATTAATGTCATTCTTTGTGTAGTGCTAGTTCTCTTTTCAAGATAACACTTAGTCAAAGATTTCTATAGCTGCTAACTCTGAAGTCATTATCATTTTGATTTCTTTGTGGTGAGTAAGACTGATTACTTTTATCACCATTTTCAGGATATATTTATATCTTGTACACATCAGATCATTTGATGAAGGACATTTATATCAATGACAATACCTTGTTAATCAGAAGAAGCTAGAATCAATAAATTGAGACTTCCATTTTTTTTTAGAATAAGTAGGCTTCTATTAGAATATGACTTTAGAAACTGAATACTAATAACAGAATGCCCAGTTCTTAAAGTCTACTTCAAGGGCACAGGCCTAAGAAGCTGATGTCTCTATCCCTTGGGGACTCAAAGGAAAAATAGCTATATTTTGTAAAGTTCATGTAACACGTCAGTTTTTCAGAAAAATAACCTGTTGCCAGTCAATTTTTTCCATTGTGTTTATTTAGACTGTAAGTCAGACAATTCACTATCATGTTTTTTAAGACTGTAAAAGAAAACTGAGATAACATCATACCTCTAATGATTCTCCTATATTAGAAAAGTACATGTTTTTCAAAATCGCTGTATTAGAAACCTTCAAATATATTTTTCTCTATAAATTTTATCTACACAGGGAGAAAACTGAAATGGTAGTCAGAAGGATCATAATAGCCATCTGAATATATTTTCCTCACAGGCCCTTTTCGGCCACCATCCTGTCTGGGAAACTTCCAAGACCATAGTGTTTGTTGATTGTTCTTTTAGAATATGTATCTTTTACTGTACATGTATCTCAGGTACAGAATCTGAGTATTTTTACCCATAATGCAATCATTTGAATTATGCAAATGATTATCAATGTACATTGAAATATGCTCTAACATTGTTCTTTAAATGGATTCACTTTATTTCTTTAGGCACTGGTTGGAGATTGCTAGGTTATGAATATTTTATCAATAAAGCTAACACATTAACTTCCATTGTTTACTTCCAGTTTTTCTCAGTCATCCATTCCAATCTAACATTAGTGTTTAGATAGAAAAAAATTTTATCATGACTAAGTTCTGTCTTATATACATGTTTGTGTATTTTCTTTTTTAGCAATGTTTTAATTAGATAGGAAATGGCTACGGTGAAGAAATTCAGGTTGCAGAAGTATAAAAATGTAAAAGTGAAAAAGAAAGGTTGTAAAGTGGCTAATTAAATTAAAATTACTAAAAGTATAAGTAGTTAAATTCTTCGAACTCTCTAGTGATATATAAAATGAACGTATATATGTAAATATATACATGCAAAAATATTAGAACAGTTTAGTGTTTATATACAATGATTATACAATATGTAAAATTCTATATTTTTTGTAATAATATGCTGATAAAGAGTTCTGTAAATATCCCTATAAGTATGTATCCAAAATTAATGTCTACTTCTCATAGTCTAATGCATGCAGATTATTGTAATTTTGATCATTTTTTGTTATTTGATGCATAGCCTGTAATTTTCTATTAAATATTCGAGCAAATCTATATATCTCAGAATCCCTGAAACATCGTTACGAGTTCAAAGCTGGAGGCTATTCATAAAAGAGGAATCTGTGATTTCAAGTTTTTGAATTATTTTATGGAAATTTGATATACAATATAAACGATGACAAGTAAGTTTGTGTGGAGAGATCAAGACATCAGTTTTGGCCTTAAATGACTGAATTGATTTCCTGGGTTCCATTCCTTAATTTCATTTCTCACTAGTGCTATTTGTAGACACTACAGGTATGAATAAGATGGCCCATTCTTATTTAAGGAGGGTGTAGAAGACCTGCCTGTAACAGAGACTAAAAAAGCTGAAGAAGAACCAGGAAATAGTAGTGGTATAGGACCTGAGTAAGGAAAAAAATCAATAAATAGAATGTGATAAAGGGTGACAAGTATTGTAGAAAAGTTGAGGAAGATAAGGGCTGAAATATACTGTCAATGTAGAGGTTTTACTGATGATGGCCATGCTTCGCAAATGGTTTAAAGGATGAGAGGGAAGCAGAAAAATGGGACAACAAGTATAGGCTGCTCTTTCTAGAAGCTTGTCTGTTAATAGATTCACATTTTACTATGCCAGAGGATTAAAGGAGAAGTTTTGGTTAATCTCCTTTTAACAATAAAGGTAATAAATATATAAAAATAGTGAAATAGAATTAAAAACTCCTATATTCTTGTTAATTAATATTACTCTTTTATATTTAAATAGTACTTTTTAACGCCGGGCTTGATAGCTTTGTCAACTTAGGAAAATTCTTCTATATCTTTTAATACTGCTCCTTCTCTATTTTCTCTTTCATCTTCCCTAAGACTCCAATTATATGTATGTTAGGATTTTCCTTATGTCTCATAAGTGTATAAGAAATCTGAAGGTTTGGCTGCCTAGTAGCACTTATATGGAAGTCAGAAGTGGTGGCTATGACTTACGTCTTAAGACTGTGTTAAGATTTGTCATTGCAAAGAATGCATGTGTGTTTCCCTGGAACAAGATAAACAGGAGGAAAAGCATAGGGTAATATTAAATCATATTCAATTAATATGCCTGGAATGATTACAAAATCCTTTGAGAGAAAGAAGGCACTGGTTTCTCAGGGAATGGGAAAAGAGGCAAAGGTCACCGGCTGGAAAGGTGTATTTGCCTGCATTGAAGAAACCAGAGTGAAAAAGCTATAGAAAACTATAAATGGAGAAAACAAACCCTAAAACAGTATTTTATGAGACTTCTTTAAACACTAACCAAGACCAGGGTGGGCTTATTTCATTTCATAGCCATGTTTGTAAGTACAAATTTTTTGGCTTCTTGTCTGTATCTTGCCTCCTCTCATCCTACAGGTAGTAGAAAATGCAATAGCAGAGGGAGAAGAAGAGAGTAAAAGTGCAAGGTTAAAGAAAAAACTCAACCAAATCATCTATACTTACCACTAGTAGCCAGAGAGTTTCCATAATTTACATTAATTTCGAATATTTTAATTATTGAAGTAAAGCGGCCATATAAATTATTAAACTGCACTCTTTTGAGAATAGAAGTAAAAGTATCACTTTTTATTACTTAACAATAATGAGAAAAGTCATAGACTTTGCCCTGAATTTCATCCAAGTAGCAGGAAAGTCTGCACAAATAAAATCAATTTTAAGGTACTTTGTTAGATGAAAATAAGGTTACATTATAAGTTATTCCATGATCATGCTTATTCAACTAAATCATTACACACATCATCAATATCAACTAAAGTACATGGAAAGGCCATCCTTTTGTATCCACTAAAAATATCTGAATTTATCTGAAATGGAAAATAATTATATAAGTTAGCATATATTTCAGGTATTAAATATCTTTTATTTTCTGTTTTCTTCAAAAATTTCAAGTTAAAATGTATGCTACTTTATTTAAAAATGGCAAGAACTTTTATTCATAATGTGCTTTTTTAATATTTCTATTTTGTACTACAGACAGGGTTTTTGCAAAATTACTTATCAAAAGAATTTTTATAACAGCATTTGTTGCAAATGAAGTATGGCATTGATGCAATATCTCAATTTTAGAGACCCATGACAGCTACGTGCTTATGTTTGCTGTGCCATTTTTTCCAAATGTCTATTTCTAAGTATATATCTGAAATCTATCCTAATTAAAAGTGATGTTTATAACATGAACTTTTTGAGAATATTAAAATTTTAAATGCCATCGAAATATCCATTATGTATTTTTAGTTTTGTATATCTTATGAATCAGGCTGCTATGGATATCAGCAGCTAGTTAAATATGATCCGTCAGATCATAACACCCCTATGTGTCACCCATGACAGCCCAGCATTATTTAATAATAATAATGGCATGATTAAAAAATGAGGAATCACTTAGAGGGAAAAAAAAGCCTTTAGCATAATGTTATTGCTTGGATAATCCAGACTCCCAATTTGCACTTTTATATCAGAAAATTCTATTAGTGATAAATCAAAATTTTTAAGTTTTTCAAAACTTTATTTTCTCTAATTATAAGATTAAGATGAATCACTGAGTTATTTTCCTTATATCTACAGGTATATATATATTTATGGTTAAGTGTCTTTTTTTTTTTATTATACTTTAGGTTTTAGGGTACATGTGCACAAGGTGCAGGTTTGTTACATATGTATCCATGTGCCATGTTGATTTCCTGCACCCCTTAGCTCGTCATTTAGCATTAGGTATATCTCCTAATGCTGTCCCCGCCCCCCCCCACCCCCCACCCCACAACAGTACCCGGAATGTGATGTTCCCCTTCCTGTGTCCATGAGTTCTCATTGTTCAATTCCCACCTATGAGTGAGAACATGCGGTGTTTGGTTTTTTGTCCTTGCGATAGTTTACTGAGAATGATGTTTTCCAGTTTCATCCATGTCCCTACAAAGGACATGAACTCATCATTTTTTATGGCTGCATAGTATTCCATGGTGTATATGTGCCACATTTTCTTAATCCAGTCTATCGTTGTTGGACATTTGGGTTGGTTCCAAGTCTTTGCTATTGTGAATAGTGCCGCAATAAACATACGTGTGCATGTGTCTTTATAGCAGCATGATTTATACTCCTTTGGGTATATACCCAGTAATGGGATGGCTAGGCAATACCATTCAGGCCATAGGCGTGGGCAAGGACTTCATGTCTAAAACACCAAAAGCAATGGCAACAAAAGCCAAAATTGACAAATGGGATCTCATTAAACTAAAGAGCTTCTGCACAGCAAAAGAAACTACCATCAGAGTGAACAGGCAACCTACAGAATGGGAGAAAATTTTTGCAACCTACTCATCTGACAAAGGGCTAATATCCAGAATCTACAATGAACTCAAACAAATTGACAAGAAAAAAACAAACAACCCCATCAAAAAGTGGGCAAAGGACATGAACAGACACTTCTCAAAAGAAGACATTTATGCAGCCAGAAAACACATGAAGAAATGCTCATCATCACTGACCATCAGAGAAATGCAAATCAAAACCACAGTGAGATACCATCTCACACCAGTTAGAATGGCCATCATTAAAAAATCAGGAAACAACAGGTGCTGGAGAGGATGTGGAGAAATAGGAACACTTTTACACTGTTGGTGGGACTGTAAACTAGTTCAACCATTGTGGAAGTCAGTGTGGCGATTCCTCAGGGATCTAGAACTATGGTTAAGTGTCTTATTTGCATTTTTCTTCATTTCTACTTTCTCTTGTATCTATGCCACCAAATTCTTGACTTTTACAAATGCATGCTTGCAAGTTCATGTCTGCTTTATATCCTATAAAAATAAGGACAGTCACATTGCGATCATATTCTCCTTTCAGATCTTTTCTGAGGTTTGACATTTCCATTGAATTTTGTGAATCATTTGGCAACCATTGCTTAGACACACTCCCTTTTGTTTGCTTCATTCTTAGCCGAGTAGTAAAACTCCAACTATGATGATGATGATGATTATTATTTTTTTTTGAGACGGAGTCTTGCTCTGTCGCCCAGGCTGGAGTGCAGTGGCGCCATCTCTGCTCATTGCGAGCTCCGCCTCCCGGGTTCACGCCATTCTCCTGCCTCAGCCTCCTGAGTAGCTGGGACTACAGGCGCCCACGACCACATCCGGCTAATTTTTTGAATTTTTTGGTAGAGACGGGGTTTCACCGTGTTAGTCAGGATGGTCTCGATCTCCTGACCTCGTGATCCACCCGCCTTGGCCTCCCAAAGTGCTGGAATTACAGACGTGAGCCACCGCGCCCAGCCCCAATGATTATATAATGATGATTTCTAGGTCTCATCTCATTCCTTGCATTTCAGAACCTTTTATTTGGCTGTCACACGTTACAGAATGCATGGCTGTATGTACAGGAACACACAAATAAAAAAGCTTAAAACATATTCCCTTAAAGTTTATTACCCAGAAAGAAACATTGCTCTTGTTTACATCATCTGTATATCTATCTGTCAGTTAATCAACCAATCCATCTTTCTTTGGACATTTGTGCAGAGAAATAAACATAGGGATAGATGGGTAGATAGAAATGCTTTTATAAATATGGTTTTATACTGAAAACACCATTCCTAAATAAAAGGTAGTGTTTATTTTTACCTACATTTCACACAAAAAGAAATAAAACTGAAGGAATTATGTAATTTAATAAGTATTTCTTAATCACAAGATATTATTTCTTAAAAGATCCTTTAAAACTAAGAAAAAATATGAGAGACTTAAGAGGTAGAAACAACACTTTTCACGGCTCATTTTTAGACAGTTTTAATTTTTCTTGCTGTATAAAGTAGGGCATTGCTATTTACCCACTTTTCTATTTCCTTTTTTTCTCACTTTTCAGTATTTCTATCAATATTTTGCATTGTATCGTTATATGAGCTTTACTGTTCTTTAACCACAATTCTCGTGTTGTTTAGTGTGTGCAATTTAAACGGACTCAGTACTCACTATCTAATTTCTTTTGCTACAGCTTCTCCAATACCAAATTCTTTGTTGATTGGCACAAGTTTATCCCACCTTCACCCGCCTCCTGAAAGAGGATCAGAGATACCATTTAGTCTTCGCTTTTTCAAGTTGTCACATTTCTTAAATTATATCTTGACTGGCTATAAACTGTTGGGTCATTCTTTCTGTGTCTCCCCATCCCTACTCTAAAGTTGTAGACGTTGTTCGATTGCCTTCTGACAGTTATAATGTTTGGAGAAATTATTTCTCCAAGAAGGGAAATTGTTTCCTCTTATGGATTTGATATTTGTGTCTAGAAGACATGTTTTGTTTGTCTTTAAAATTTGACAGAGTGACTAGAATACATATTTTTATTGAGCATTTGTAATAAATTTTTATTTAATTCTATTTTAATTTTAAATAAAAATTTTATTTCCTCTTTTCTGCAAATACAGATTTTTATTTCAGGGAAATTTTCTTATGTCCTCAAATTATTCTTTTTTATTTGTTGAATTGTCATTCTTAAAATCATGTCTCCAAATGTTTTTGCTTTTTGCTTTTTAAAATCAGTCTTCTATATATTTTAATTTCCTTCTAATTGGCTTTTTAAAACCCTTCTGGATTTTTGTTATCATTTTGATGTGTTTCCATATGTGCCATGCCACTTGTTTTCATTTTGTTCATGTTTTGGGAGCTCTGAACAGACATTCTTTTGCCATGAAGTAGAGTAAGTGAATTAATCGTTCTTTTCCAACTGTATCTAAAGTGATTTCTTTTTCTCCTCTGAGCTATTACTTGAGGGCTGCAATATTATATATTTTCGTGGCCTGAAGGAATGGTGTGTGGAGAGTTAGAGGGTTTAGAAGCAAAGACTTCCACCTATGTTAGGCCATCTAGGAGCCATAGTCTCTTCTAATATTTTTCTTACGTTTTGGGTACCAGAATTCGTACTTCTTAGAAAGGAGTGTGTTGCATTTCAATGATAGACGTGCCCCTTATATGGCATATATTGCTGAAACTGCTGCTTCCTTCTGAAAAAGCCTCTCCACTGTTCACTTTCCAGCATCCTCACCTGCTTCTCACATCATTGTTTATATCCTTCCTTGGGCTGAAGGAATAAAAGATGAACAAAGTACTCAATTTGCCTCCCTCCGGCTTTGGGGGTAGGACTGGGTGTTTTCAGGATTGCCATCTCCTTAGAAGAAGATACGAAGTCTGGAGCCCCGGTGAGGAGCTGAACGCTCTAGCTGCCTCTCAGTTCTGCCATAGAGTCTTCTGTATTCTCTGGTTTCCAGGCTGTACAGTTTACCCTACTGGTTATCGCATACTCATTGTTGATGATGGCTGTGTTTGTCAACTTGACTAAGTCTGGGAACCACAGTGCCAAGAATTACCTTCTGTGTTTTGGCTCAGAGTTGGCAAAGAGAGGAATTTGGGTGAGATGTAGAAGGGATATGGGAAGCGGAAGCCACTCCTCCCCTCTGCTAATGTGCGGCCTGTGTACCCAGACGCTGGCCTTGCAGACCAGTGGTGCAGTCTCTCCAGCAGGCACCCGACTTGACCCTCAGAGGTGGTAGTCGTACAAGGACATGGAGCTGACCATTTCATAGACCTTTCCATGTCATTCTACCTTGGTGGCTTCCTGGTTTTCCCAGCAAGCTCTGACTTTTCTATTGCCAATTTGGCCAGCTGGTGAGTTACTTTTTTTTTTTTTTTAATCTTCTGGGTCCCCCACATTTTTGTAATGTGTATTCTTCCCATAATCACTGTATTCACGTAACATGTCTAGTGGCTCTAAATTCCTGACTAAACCCTATGAGTACACTGTTGATTTTTCCCCTTTTTGACGTGTGTGTGTGTAATTTTTTAGTTATTTAGGAATAGAAAATTTGATAATTTTTCTTCATTAACTCAAAATATATTTTTTGGATTTTTTAACTGTGAATCTATTCTTTTGATTTTTTTTCAGAAGGTGGTAACATTTTTCAGTCAGCAACCATAGCTGCTTCTTTACCTCAAGTCATTTTTTTCCTAATACAATCTTTAGTACTTTGTTTATATATTCTACTTATTTACTCACCCTTTAAACTGCGTCAGTTACTACCCTATGACCTTCATATCAATCACCCTTTTTCTCTGCATTTTCGTTTATGTCGTCATTTGAATTCTGACACCTTAAGGTGATGTTTACCCCATCACTGATTTTATTTTCAAAACCTGAATGATTGCCTTTATTGCCTCCTTTTAATTGTATTTGTTTACTCTATTAAGTTTTTATATCTCTTCCTATGATTTTTCACTTTAGCTTGGTATCTAGTTATGGCATTCTGCTTCAATTCTGTTGGGTCTTTTTTTTCCCTGACACTATTGAGAATATCAGATGATGTCCTGAATATTTTCTTCTATATTCTTTAGTAGATCATTGTTAACATACACTTATTCTTGAATTCTCTCAGAAGCTGTTTCTTTTCCTTTGTTCTAGATTACATAATTGAGGAGAAAAGCTGGGTGACTGTTACTGATTATTCTCTGTTAATTTGTATCATGGTTGAGGCTGGATCTTAGATATAAAGCTGGACACAGGTTGATATGCATGAATCCCTTTCTAATTCCTGCCAAATGCACCAGCTGCACTAAAGTACTCTTATATCTAATGTAATTGTTAAAAGCAGGGTTTTGGAATCAGGCCCCAGGGATTTGAATCCTAGGTCTCTTATTGAATTCGTGTATTATAATAGCGCCTACATCAAATGGCGGCTACTGTGAAGAGTAAATGAATTAATTCAGACAGAGTACTTAGAACAGTATCTGAAATAGTAATAACTTAATCAGTATTATCTGTCAATTACATCCTCTTCCTTATAAGTAATGTAGTTATTTCCTCCTACCACCATATGATTCTTAAATACTTTAAACAACTGAAGTCCAGGTAAAATCACAGCTCTCAGCATGGAAGATTCTTTCACTGTTTATTTTTATCTAGCATTTTAAATATACTGATAAAAATAAAATGTTTGTTTTCTATTGCCCACAATCCTGTTTTCTGAGAGCTGTTTTAACATAGAGATTTTACTTCTTAAACGTGGTTATACACTGTCTAACTTCTGTTGACTTTGTGTAGTATAATAGAACCTACAACAAATGGCTACGACTGTGAGGAGTAAATGAATTAATTCATACAGAGTACTTAGAACAGTATCTGAAACAGCAATGACTTAACCAATATTATCTGTCAATTACATCCTTTTCCTTATAAGTAATGTAATTATTTCATCAATGCCTGTGAGTAGAGGAAATGATTATCAATTTTCTAGTTGGTATAGAACATAAAATTTTAGCCAGGGGCTAGGCTTTGGTTGAGGAATCATGACTTTCCATTGTTTTGAAAAATGTGATCTTATTTTCACAATTTGAAGCCTAGGTATGCTTTTTTCAATCCATTTATGATACAAAGTGTGCTGTCTGTCTTGGTTGCTGCTGGTTGTGAGTTTTGTCTTTTTTTGAGTTTTCATGAATCTTAGATTTTTAATTTGGGGGGTTGCTGCACTAGGGTGCTGCTGGTTAGATGCCATTTATTATCAACTGCCTGGGCTGCTAATTTAATAAGAATTTCAGGAGGTGTTGTGAATAATTGAAATTCTACCAGTATGTAATAAAACAAAAAAAATCAGTATTGTAATACATGTATCCAAGAACTTCATTATATTAGATACTATGATGTATAGATTGCTTCAAATAAGGTCTGCTTTTTTCCTCACAGTACATATTGAATAGGAAATGTATTTAATAATTGATATTTAGATACTAGTGTTTAGTAGATGGCTATTTTTGGCTAAAATAAATCATTATATCATATAACATTATAACCATTCTCTTTCTTCTCATACTATCTCCTTACCTAATTGTGGTTGCTGTTTATCTCCTAATCAGCGGTGGTTTGTCCATTCTTTATTTTTCATTTATTTTAAATAACCAAGTAACTCCTGCACATTTCTATTAAATTGTTCAATAAATATTATAAATAGATAAGTTCATTAATGAAACACAAATATAAAAAGAATAATAGTTCTATTTTAACTCACATATTTGAGGTGAGAAATTTAAAATATACTCTCAGCAACTTTCAAGTATATAATACATTGTTAGTAACTATAGTCACCACGTTGTGTAGTAGATCTCTTGAACTTATTCCTCCTGTCTAACTGAAATTTTGTATACTTGACCATCATCTCCCAATCCCGCTGCCCCTGGTAACTGCCCTTCTACTCTGTTTTTATAAGCTCAATTTTTGTAGTTTTTTTTTTTTGAGGTGGAGTTTTGCTCTGTCACCCAGTCGCCCAGGCTGTAGTGCAGTGGCGCCATCTTGGCTCACTGCAAGCTCCGCCTCCCGGGTTCACGCCATTCTGTCTCAAGCTTCCTAGTAGCTGGAACTACAGGTGTCCACCACCACGCCCGGCTAAATTTTGTATTTTTAGTGGAGACGGGGTTTCACTGTGTTAGCCAGGACGATCTAGATCTCCTGACCTCGTGATCTGCCCTCCTCGGCCTCTCAAAGTACTGGCATTTACAGGCATGAGCCACTGTGCCCGCCAACATTTTTAGGTTCTACGCATAAGCGGGAAGATGTGATTTTTGTCTTCTGTGTCTGGCTTCTTTTATTAAACATAATGTTCTCCAGAGGCATTCATGTTGTCACAGATGACAGAATTTCCTGGGTTTTTAAAGGATAAATAGTATGTCATTGTGTATATATATGCTACATTTTTCTTATCCATTCATCCATTGATGGACGCTTAGTTGATGCCATGTTTTGAGTGTCATGAATAATACTGCCATGAACAGCAGGAGTGCAGATATCTTTTTGACATACGAATTTCATTTTTTAATTTTTTTGGCTATGTATCCAGTAATAGCGGAATTGTTGGATCCTATGGTAGTTATATTTTTAGTTTTTTGAAAAGTATTCATACTGTTTTTCCTAATGGCTGTACTAATTTACATTCCCACCAACAGTACACAAGGGTTCCCTTTTCTCCGCATCCTCATTGACACTTTTATTTTGGTCTTTATGATAATAGCCATTAGAGAATGATAATTAGGTTTTAAACCTTACCCATTGCATGCAAAATTGTAAACCAACTATTACATATATTTTATATATTTTTTGGGTAGTTCTTCAAATCTAATCAATAACTATGTATGAATTGTGAACTACCTCCGTTTCTAAAAGCTCAATTTAGCATATTTTACGTGATATTTACTGATAACAACTCAAGATTTAGCTTGCTGCACTGAAGAAGAAAATCCGAACTAGAAACAGGGCCTATCAGTTGAAAACACAAAGCAAAGAAATAAACAAATTAGTGTTGATTAATGATAATATTTGTAATATAACATATGCTAAAACACTGGGTAGTTCAGGACAATTTTCTTTGAAGGTCTGCAAAAAGAAAAATCAATTTTCTAAGACAAATCTGTTGAAAAATGAGCTTCCATGTCTAAATTGAAGTAGGCAATGATTTTTTCTTTTTACTTTCAAATTGCTCTAGGCATTTTTAGGGTGGCAGAAAAATATATACTAATTTCACCTTCTTTTTGGATTAAGAGTAAACACTATTAAATGAATGCAATTTTGGTAATTTATAAATATTTTACTACAAATTCATTTATAATTTACCTATTTTATAAACTTTTTTATGTCTTTAAGGTTGTATCTTATGAAATTTAGATAAGAGGATGAAGAATGGAAAAAGATGGTGAGTTATAAAAAAGGGAGAGAAGGCAAAATGTGAGATAGGCAGAGAAGAATAAATCATGAAAAAAAGAGCAGAGACAAGAAGGAAAAGAAAGGACTGTTTCCCCAGAAGTAAGCACTAGAGAAAAAGCCATCATGAGCCAATCTAGCTTCTTTCCTCCACTGTTGCTGTGTCAACTGTAATTGACTGATGTTTTTCAGGCTGACTTGCACACCTTAGAGGTTGTAGCCCTTATTCTTTCCTGAATTCTCATTGAATAGGCTCCTGTGCAGCCTCTTCCCTTCAGGGCTGCACTGACTAAGCTTCCTCAGTGTCAAAGTTTCTAAGCTTTCTAAATGAGAGACTTGTGTTCTAATCACATTATCTATCAGATGTTCTCACCAGTGTTAATTCTCACCTGGAACAAAGTCCTTCTCTGTCCTCGTTACTCATGTTGTCTCATTTGGAGTAAATTGAAATTGTGGCTAACTGTAAATCAGTAACCTGTGCCTCTCTCCGTGGAGTATTTTGTTCTCTTCAGTGCTATTAGTTCTGCTTCCCAATTCTGCCACCTCAGGGATTCTTCACAGTTGCCTGGTACGCAATACCTAAACACTTAAGTAACATTCTCTATCTTTGAAATACTCAGAATATGTCTAGCTTGGATGCCTTTTAGAGATTCTGCTTAAAGAGACCATCGATTTTTTAAATATACATTTAGAATATCTCAGAGATAAGTTTCAAAGCATTTACTTATGTGCATTGTTCATAATAAAATAGATTTGTAATTTATTGGCAAAGTATGATATAGATTCACAAACAATATAATAATATCATGCCAGTATAAGAAAAAGATTAGCTAAGTGCTGCAAAACAAAAATAGCATTATGAGAAAAATATAAAGTGGAATTCTTAACTTGATTTTTGAAACTGTGGCCAAGATGCTAATATTGTTTTATTTGCCTTGGGACAATTAAAGAGTGTTTATGTCATACCCTCATTCACTTCACCTGTATAGCTTCTAAAAAACCAGATGAATTGTGGTAGATGATGATGAAGTCCAATAAACTTTAGTAGTAATTCCAGTTCCTACTGAGCTGGATGTAGTAGAGATTTAATAAAGACTTCTTCCTGTCTTGAATATGTGGCACATAATAAAATGGAGCGGCAAAGCTAACATTAATATCTGATGATTAATTTAACTTTCTAGTTCATTCGTTGAGTGCCTGTGCTAGGTACATGGAATCCAGGGTGAATATGGAATGGTTTATGCCACTAAGTAGTTCACAGGAAAGTGGTGAGGAAACAGAAATGAACAAGAACTTATATCAAACTAGTATGCTCTGTGTTTTCCAAACAGTAAAATATCAAGACATTTACTATACTCATATATATCTGTACTGTCACAGATCTCTTAGTTTAATGGGTGGTCCATTACCTTATCTTTAGGAAACAACCTTGCTTATGTGTAGGTCTCAGGTATTCAAATCATGTAGGCCGTGGTCCCTGCTCTCAAGATACCCTAAAGGAAAAAGAAAGTAGAATAGAGACTATAGAACAAAATGCCTGTATCATCATAAACCCTCCGATTATTTTCCATCTGTGAACTAAGCTATCTTAATAGTTGTCTAGGGAATTAAAAAATTTATGTATGTAAAGCACTTTGACGTGTCTTACATGGAAAAGCAGGTAAGAAGTGGTAGCTGTTATTATTTTAAGTGGATATAAATGCCCCAGTAGCAAGGAAGAGAGAAACTTGTAAATCAGCTGTTGGGAAATTGTGGAAGACTGCAAGGAGGAGAATTTGCATGGCCAAGCTTGCTCTACCAATTAGAAAATGAAAACAAAAAGTGCAAAGGATCTTCTTGGTAGATAGAAGCAGTATGTGGTAGAGAGCAGCAAGGACACATGGCATTTTAGAGAAATCGTGAGTGGCTTATAGGACTGGAGAGATGCAGCAATTGGGGGTTAGAGACAGTTGGCGAGGGATCCTTTTCGATAGTTAGGCATTGGCTGGATGGTTTGAACTCACCTAAGAAATGTGACTGATTGAAGGCATGGATTTTAGAGTGAGAATGATTCGGCTTAAAACCCAACTCAAACCTCCCCAACTGTATGATATTTGGAAGCTGTATCTACTCTCTAAATTGCAGTTTTTAATCTGTTAAATAGATACGATAATATTGCTTAACTCACAGGATAGTTGAAAAGATACATGAGATAAGGTAGCATAACAAATGTGTACTACATCAGTTGTATCATTTGTTGAATGTTTATTGTTAGCCTAAAAGTTATGAAAATACACAGAAAGATTTAAGCAGGGGAGAGAGATGATCTTATTTCAATTATACAGGGTTCATTGGATGAGCATGGAGATACTGGATTGTGGTTAAAGGGTTGAGAGTTTGAATACAGGGAAAGAAGCTGAGATGGCTTTTGTAGGGTGAGAAATGAGGAAGCAAAGTCATGATTATAGACATGAGAAGGTGGGAAGATAAAAGGATTTTGAGAAGGTCAAGGCCATGAATTTAGTGGCTAATTCAACAGGGAGAGTGTCTGAGTGAGAAGGAGAAGTGGAAGCTTATTCATGTGTTTGACTTGGCTGACCAAAGTAAGTTTTGGAGTCTTTCACAGATGCCGAAGAGATATTAGAAAGTTCAGGAACAAAGTAAGTTGAGGAGGGGAGAGCCAGGGGATATTCAATAAGAAATCTGCAATAATTACTTGGAAACAGGTGGTCCTAGTTCATTTTCTGTTGCTTACAACAGAATACCTGAAACTGGGTAACTTATAAGGAAAGAAAATTTATTTCTTACCGTTTTGAAGGCTGGGAAGTCCCAGATCAAGTTGCTGCATCTGATTAGAGCTTTTTTGCTGGTGAGGACTCTGCAGGGTCCTGAGTCAGTAAAGGGCATCATATGGAGATAGGGCTGAGCATGGTAGCTCAAGTCTCTCTCCCTGCTTTTATAAATGTATCAGTTCCCCTCTTTGATAACCCATTAATCCATTAGCTCATTAATATATTAATTCATGAATGGGTTAATACATTCACAGGAACAGAACCCTCATGATTCAACCACATTTTAAAGGCCCTTACCTCTAAAAAATGCCACATTGGGGATTAAGTTTCAAAATGTGGTGAAGGAGACATTCAAACCATAGAAGAAGCATAGACAACAACAGGGGTTTCTAAATAGAGGTAAAAAATATGAATCAGCACGTAAAGGAGAGTTAAAGCTTTGGAAGAAAATGAATTTACTGAGGAAGCATGGAGAGATGGGAAAAGCTGAAGACAGGGCCAGGTGTGAAAACCGTCAGTGAGAGTGTAAACAGAGAAAATCCTTTGAATGAATCTGGGCAGGAATGGCTTGAGAGGTAGGAGAAAACCAGGCTACAGTAATACTGCAAAAGCATGATGAATTTTTCAAAATGGTTGAGGGAAATTCAAATGCTCAGAGAAGTGTAGGAAGGTAAAGTATCAGTTAGAATTTTTTGCTAAGGGAAAGAGAAAACAATTCAAATGAATACACAAAAATCGAATTTTATCTCATGTGACAAGTAGAATGAAAATTGCTCTGGGTTTGGTTTACTTAGTGGGACTATACAAAATGATGATAAAATCATAATTGTTCCTACAATAAAAGTCTTCCCACTTAGGCTGGCTCATCTTGTAATCCTACAATGATTGCCATAATTCCACATAGCACATACAAACCTTGAAACTTCCAGAGACAGAAGGAGGAGTATTTCTTTCCCTGCCCAGCAGACTTTCTCTTACACTTTGTGGTAGGCAGAAAAACGCCCCCTACTGACATATCCACATCGTAATTCTTGGAACCTGTAAATGAATTATGTTGTGTGCAAAGCTGAATTAAGGTTGTGGCTAAAATTAAGATTGCTAATCAACTGACCTTAGATTCAGAGTTTATCCTGGATTATCCAGATGGACCAAGTGTATCACAAATGACCTTAAGAGGGAGGAAGAAAAGGGAGAACCAGAGAGTTTGCAATGTGAAAATGATGTGGTCCTATATTGCTTGTTGTGAAGATAGAAGGATGGGGCAGGCATGAGACAAGGAATGCAGGCAGCCTCTAGAGGTTAAAAATAGCAAGCAAATGGATTCTCTCCCAGAATCTCCAGCAGGAATGCAGCCCTGCTGGCATCTACATTTTAGCCCAGTGAGACCCATTTTGGACTTCTGACCTCCCAAACTGTAAGTTGATGTTGTGTTGTTTTAAGGCAGTTTGTGATAATGTGTTACAGCGTCAGTCCCCAACCTTTTTGACACCAGGGATGGGTTTCATGGAAGACAATTTTTCCATGGATCAGGACAGAGGGAAGAGGGGGATGGTTTGGAGATGATTGAAGTATATTACATTTATGGTGCACTTTATTTCTATCATTATTACATTGTAATATCTAATGAAATGATTATACAATTCACCATAATGTAGAATCAGTGGGAGCCCTGAGCTCATTTTTCTTGCAACTAGACAGCCCCATCTGGGGGTGCCAGGACACAGCGACACATCACGCATTAGATTCTCAGAAGGAGTGCATAACCTAGATTCCTCTCATGCACGGTTCACAATAGGGTTTGTGCGCCAATGAGAATCTAATGCCGCGGCTGATCTGATAGGAGGGGGAGCTCAGGTGGTAATGCTTGGTACCTGTGGCAGTGGTGGTACAGGTGATAATGCTCAATACGGATCCGTGGCCTGGGGGTTGGGGACCCCTGTGTTACAGTAACTACAGAAAATGAACATACACCCCCATTGGCAAGAGTTGCATTGTGGGCCCAAGCCTAAAGCATTCACTTCCAAGGGGAATTGAATTTCCTAGACAGGCTGAGGCTGTTATGAAGCATATGGTCCCCTGGTTCCTGAAAAAGTCTTGGGGATGGGAGGGAAAGGCTGTTGGATAGGCAACAAACTATCATATTCAGGCAAGGATGGAAAAGTTATCTATTAAATTTGATAGTTTGGGGGCCAATAATGATATATAGAGAGGAAATTCAGTGGACAGTAGGAAATTGGTGGCTGACAAATATTTTAAAGTAACTTGTACATAAATAAAAGGCAATATAGAAACCTAACCATTTATATAGAAATACAATTGTTTGGTGTTTTCTTTTAATATGGATGATAATAGAAATCTTTTTATGTAGAAGGAGCCAGAGCCAGATGGAAACAGGAGTGAGAAAGGTAGAAGATGAATGATTGAGGATGAAAACTCATTCAAGAGATTTTATTTGACCAAGTATGTCCACACTGTTACTTAAAAGCATATGTTTACTTCCTGTAAGAAATCTGTAAAAATCATTTTAGAGTGTGAATAACAATCTTCTTACATGTTTATTTTATTTATTTATTTTTTTATTATTATACTTAAAGTTTTAGGGTACATGTGCACTAATATGCATGTTTATTTTACAAATTTTGATTTTCTCTGTAATGGTAATTCGTAAAACATAGGTACTAATATTTCACAGTTCATTTATTTATATAATAATTCTACTTGTACCTAGCATCAATTCAATGAAAGCTGTGATTAAGAGGTTTCACATGGATGGAGCTGGAAGCCATTATCCTCAGCAAACTAACACAGGAACAGAAAACCAAATAGCACATGTCTCACTTACAAGTGGGAGCTGAACAATGAGAACACATGGACACAGGGCGGGGAAAAGCACACACCGGGGACTGTCAGGGGAGGGCAGGGGGAGGAAGAGCATCATGATAAACAGCTAATGCGTGCATGGCTTAATACCTAGGGGATGTGTTGATAGGTGCAGTCAACCACCATGGCACACGTTTACCTATGCAACAAACCTGCACATCCTGCACACGTGCCGCGAACTTAAATTTAATTAAAAAAGAAAAAAAAAAGTTTCAAATCATAGTGTCAGCTAGAACTGGTGACGTCTTCCTAAATACAGATTGAAACTTCATAAAGGAGCTCTCCTGAGATTTCTTACCATGGAATATCTTGTATTTGAAATCTCTTCTAATAGGATATTTTGGTACTTCAGAAATTCACTCTCTTGGATTCACTTCAAGAGGGGCTTTATATTGATGACTGTCTCTCTAGGGTAGCAAGAGAAGGACAATTGGGTAGAGCAACCAGCCTGGTTACAATCCTACATCTATGATTATATGACTCCTGTTCTGTTCTTTAGCATCATTTTAAACTGGTTTCTTGAATTCAACTTTTCTTTCGGAATGTGTGAAGCAGATTTTCCCTGGGTTATTGTTCCATGTTTATTTATACAACAACCACAGAGTTAGAGGAGAACAAATGCCCATATGAAGAAGCTGACGATTATTGCTGTGGCAGATAAAAACTCCCTGCTATTTATTATAATCGAGCGGAAGAAGGCAAATAGTCAGTGGGGGCAGAAAGTTTGTTATCGATTGCACAGCAACCCTACTGTTACTTTTATCAGCTCTTTTCAGTAATCTCCAAAACTCCTTTCAACATAATCTTCTCTATTGCCAGATTTCCTTGCCTATTAGTCAGGCTCACTCTCAGCAGCTGACTTACTTTCTTATTTTATGCAGATTATAGAGTCCAAAAAAAGTAAATTCTGTAATTTTCCACCTAGATATAAGAACTTAACTCTCACCATTCATTCTTTTCTTTTTCTCTCACATTACAATTCACAAGACATGTTTTTCTCTGCTTCAGGGATCATTCCTTTACCTGCCCTCTGGATCCCATGTTCTGCCTGCCTGCTCAGGAAATTTTGATTACTTCCCTTCTTTTACTTCCAGTCTCCTGTGTTACTGATTTCTTCTCACAAGTAGTTAAACTTATGCCTCCCATTAAAATAAAATTAGCAACAGCACCAAACCCAGCAACAATAAGGTATCATTATCATCAACATCAGTAGTTCTCACAGTTCCCTCTGATTCTCTGTTGTCTTCTCCCCTTTGCTTTCTTTTTTTTGCATTGTGCTTTCTGAGAAGTTTCTGCACTGGGTGCCTCCAAGGCCTCACTCAATCCTGAGCTCCTCGTAATCTGGCTTCTGCCTTTACCCAGTCCGTGTTAATACGGTGCTACTAAATTCTGCAGATAATGTCATTACTTTTCTTAGTTGGCCTCTCTCCTAAGCAGGCTGTATTTCTTCATTGTTGATATTACTTGTCGTTTTCTCCAAGCCCTTCCTCTTTTCTCACTGGAATATTCCTCCCTGGAGGTTCTTCAACCCCACAGCTGTAGTGAGCACTTATTTGATGATATGCTGATATGATAATGATTGAATAATGGTATGCTAATATAATGCTGATAGTGTTGATGGTTCCCTTTTGAACAACAGATTTCTATATCAGTCTCATCATGTTCAAATCTGAAATCATTCCCACTAAACTTTCTCCTTTTCTCGTGAATCTTATCTCAGTGAATGGTGCCAATATCCATCCAGTTCTTTCAAAGGGAAAACAAATAAGCATTCTTAATTTCTCCTTCCCTCTTACTATCTCATATCTAATAAGTCAAAGGGTCCTATTCTATCACCCCAATATTGCTTGTGTTCATTCATTTCTATCCATCTGACCTGACTCTAGTTTGTTTCATTATAATCTTTTATCCAGATGGCATTAATTGTATATGTGGGAGCCCTGCTTCTAACGTTGTCCCTCCAAATGGGTCTCTCTACTGCAAGCAGAATGATCACTCCCCTGCTTAAATCCTCCTGTGGTTTCTCACGATAAATTATGATCTCATAAAGGCTTGTGAAGTGCTATTAGGTTTGACTCCTAACTCTTATGTCCTGTTTTTCCCCTGTGCAAAACATGTTTTTAAAAATTTCTGTACTTTTCGTTTTACTAGAACTTTGGATCTTTGCTCCTGAAACAAACACTCATTGCCTTCTTTTCCTCTGTCCTACTTTACCTTGCAAAATGATTTGGTTAACTTCCATCTATATTTAGATCTTAGCTGAATCTCTGAATAGACCAATAATAGACTCTGAAATTGAGGCAATAATTAATAGCTTACCAACCAAAAAAGTCCAGGACCAGATGGATTCACAGCCGAATTCTACCAGAAATACAAGGAGGAGCTGGTACCATTCCTTCTGAAACTATTCCAATCAATAGAAAAAGAGGGAATCCTCCCTAACTCATTTTATGAGGCCAGCATCATCCTGATACCAAAGCCTGGCAGAGACGCAACAAAAAAAGAGAATTTTAGATCAATATTCCTGATGAACATCGATGCAAAAATCATCAATAAAATACTGGCAAACCGAATCCAGCAGCACATCAAAAAGCTTATCCACCACAATCAAGTGGACTTCGTCCCTGGGATGCAAGGCTGGTTCAACATACGCAAATCAATAAATGTAATCCAGCATATCAACAGAACCAATGACAAAAACCACATGATTATCTCAATAGATGCAGAAAAGGCCTTTGACAAAATTCAACAGCCATTCATGCTAAAAACTCTCAATAAATTAGGTATTGATGGGACATATCTCAAAATAATAAGAGATATCTATGACAAACCCACAGCCAATATCGTACTGAATGGGCAAAAACTGGAAGCATTCCCTCTGAAAACTGGCACAAGACAGGGATGCCCTCTCTCACCACTCCTATTCAACATAGTGCTGGAAGTTCTGGCCAGGGCAATCAGGCAGGAGAAGGAAATAAAGGGTATTCAATTAGGAAAAGGGGAAGCCAAATTCTCCGTTTGCAGAAGACACGATTGTATATCTAGAAAACCCCATCGTCTCAGCCAAAATCTCCTTAAGCTGATAGGCAACTTCAGCAAAGTCTCAGGATACAAAATCAATGTGCAAAAATCACAAGCATTCTTGTACACCAATCACAGACAAACAGAGAGCCAAATCATGAATGAACTCCCATTCACAATTGTTTCAAAGAGAATAAAATACCTAGGAATCCAACTTACAAGGGATGTAAAGGACCTCTTTAAGGAGAAATACAAACCACTGCTCAGTAAAATAAAAGAGGATACAAAGACATGGAAGAACATTCCATGCTCATGGGTAGGAAGAATCAATATCGTGAAAATGGCCATACTGCCCAAGGTAATTTATAGATTCAATGCCATCCCCATCAAGCTACCAATGACTTTCTTCACAGAATTGGAAAAAACTACTTTGAAGTTCATATGGAACCAAAAAAGAGCCCGCATCACCAAGTCAATCCTAAGCCAAAAGAACAAAGCTGGAGGCATCACGCTACCTGACTTCAAACTATACTACAAGCCTACAGTAACCAAAACAGCATGGTACTGGTACCAAAACAGAGATATAGACCAATGGAACAGAAGAGAGCCCTCAGAAATAATACCACATATCTACAACTATCTGATCTTTGACAAACCTGACAAAAGCAAGCAATGGGGAAAGGATTCCCTATTTAAGAAAAGGTGCTGGGAAAACTGGCTAGCCATATGTAGAAAGCTGAAACTGGATCCCTTCCTTACACCTTATACAAAAATTAATTTAAGTTGGATTAAAGACTTAAATGTTAGACCTAAAACCATAAAAACCCTAGAAGAAAACCTAGGCAATACCATTCAGGACATAGGCATGGGCAAGGACTTCATATCTAAAACACCAAAAGCAATGGCAACAAAAGCCAAAATTGACAAATGGGATCTAATTAAACTAAAGAGCTTCTGCACAGCAAAAGAAACTACCATCAGAGTGAACAGGCAACCTACAGAATGGGAGAAAATTGTTGCAATCTACTCATCTGGCAAAGGGCCAATATCCAGAATCTACAATGAACTCCAACAAATTGACAAGAAGAAAACAACCCCATCAAAAAGTGGGTGAAGGATATGAACAGACACTTCTCAAAAGAAGACATTTATGCAGTCAAAAAACACATGAAAAAATGCTCATCATCACTGGCCATCAGAGAAATGCAAATCAAAACCACAATGAGATACCATCTCACACCAGTTAGAATGGCCATCATTAAAAAGTCAGGAAACAACAGGTGCTAGAGAGGATGTGGAGAAATAGGAACACTTTTACACTGTTGGTGGGACTGTAAACTAGTTCAACCATTGTGGAAGACAGTGTGGTGATTCCTCAGGGATCTAGAACTAGAAATAGCATTTGACCCAGCCATCCCATTACTGGGTATATACCCAAAGGACTATAAATCATGCTGCCATAAAGACACCTGCACACGTATGTTTATTGCGGCACTGTTCACAATAGCAAAGACTTGGAACCAACCCAAATGTCCAAAAATGATAGACTGGATAACGAAAATGTGGCACATATACACCATGGAATACTATGCAGTCATAAAAAATGATGAGTTCATGTCCTTTGTAGGGACATGGATGAAGTTGGAAACCATCATTCTCAGTAAACTATCACAAGGACAAAAAAACAAACACTGCATGTTCTCACTCATAGGTGGGAATTGAACAATGAGAACACATGGACACAGGAAGGGGAACGTCATACACCAGGACCTGTTGTGGGGTGGGGGGAGGGAAGAAGAATAGCATTAGGAGATATACCTAATGTTAAATGACAAGTTAATGGGTGCAGCACACCAACATGGCACATGTATACATATGTAACCTGCACGTTGTGCACATGTACCCTAAAACTTAAAGTATAATCAATAAAAATAGATTAAAAAATGACTGACAGCATGTTTAAAATTAAGATCATTTGGTTAGTATTCTAAGCAATGTTCAAGAAATAGCAGATTTCCTCTTGAAATGTTTTGTGTAATGTATTAAATTTATATTGCTAGTTTAGGAATGGCTTAAAGTGCTGATAACTCTCAAATAATTAGACTGGTTAAGCACTGCTCTACGTAAATGGAATATATATTTTAGTGCACAGACACTACAAATTAACCAGAATTATTCCAAATGAAAAATTAAATAAAATTTTATTTACATTTCATTATAATTACTTTCAGATATAATTAAAATTCTTATTCTTTTGTATTCCAAAAAAAGATGCTACTTGTTTTGGTAAACTTTCCCTGATTGCTCCCCTGCTACTGTGTTGAATGTTTCTGGTCTTCACTTGGTTGTAGGTTAGGTTCTCTGGAATCAGATATTGGGATGGAGATCGGCTTGTGAATTATTTATTATGGATCTATCCCAGTGAAAGGAAAGGAACCAGGGTTGCATAAAGGAAGGAATCAAACTACCCTGTGGGGACGAGAAAGCTGCAACCAACCTAGCAGAGTGCTGTGAAATGACTACTGCTCATCAGAGCTGTCCACTTTGGGCTAAAATCATCCAACCTTGTCCCCTCAATGGATGTAGGCTGTCACAGGATGGGCATGACCTTGATTGAAGCAGCCCTTGGCAGCTGAAGTGTGGACAGCTATCTTCTGACCGCTGTCCCCACAGCTAGTGAGAACACACTCACTGAGAGGGTATCTAGGCAGTGTACTTCCATGCTTACTACACACTCTTTTGCCCTGGAACATTGTACCATTGTGCCTTATCTTAATTTGCTTTTTGATTGTTGGGCTTATTTACATTCTATAAGTTTCATAAGCAACTTAATAATTTTTGTCTTATTCCATACTGTGTGCTCGGTATATAGCATAGGCTTGACACACAGTGTGTGCTCAACAAATAATAGGTTGAATAAATGGATTTGGGGATCTATTTTCTCAACATTTTTCTTCCTAATGATTGCTAAAAATTTCTTTACATTCTAGCTCAGTTATTTGTCTTGGTTTAGAGTCATCCAAGCATTCTAATTATTCCCCAATAAAAAACCAACAAATTTATGGCAACATTTTTATTCATTCCTGGGAAAGGGTTCAGATATCTAGAAATAGAAAATTTTTATAAAACTGCACAGTACTGATTGTAGTAAGAAGAATTTATCCCAGACATAAAATACTTCAGGCAATGTCTCTTGTAATTACTAGTTTCATCAGATAGGAAAACCTTTTTGGTGCCAATACCACCTGAATCACTTCACTTTTTATTTCTACCCGTTAACCTGTCATTACATCAGGGTTCAGCCTCACACTCAGAAGCAAACCACACATTCCTTCTTGGGTTTTATCCAAGTTACCAGTCACATTACTGCTCTTAATCAAGGAAGTGAAATGAGTTTTACTGTGCCTAGGAAGGCACTTAATTTAGAAGAAAACATATTCAGTGTTAAATTAGGGATTAAAAATATGTTGATGGTTTTTCCATGCACTCATCTAAGTCTGTACTTTTATGTATTTCATCTAACCTTATATAAGTAGATGAGTGAATGAAAGGCCAGTTACTAAGCTGATATTCTGAAATGAAACAAATTTGTTTCTTTTACTAAACAACAAAACTGTTAATAATAGAGTTGAATTTGTGTAGGTGTCATGCATGAAATATTAATGACAAATGTTAAATCAGCAAGATTTATATCTTTTCCAAGAGAGATTTTTCTTAGTGCTTTTCTTTATATCAAATTTTGTGTTTCAGGGCATGCAAACCAATTCTAAACCTGAAAACACAGTTGGGAAGGTAAATTTTCTGCAAAAATTGTCTATCAAATGAAACAGAAATAATTTCCTCCCCTTCTCAAGTATCTATATCAATTTTTGCTTCCATTACAGTGGATAATTCAATACTAGCATTAGAAATTCAGTACAGGTTATTGCGTGCTTAGGTAAGACAGAATACAGCACTATGAACTAAAGTAGGCAAAGATGTAGGTAACAACAGGGCTCGCTGTGGGATATAATAGTAAAATTTTTATAAAAGAGATAGAAGAAGAATTAGAATTTAGACATAAGGCTTAATGAAATAGTCCGCAGAAATTATGGAGACTGGGGGACATCTGGGACTCTCTTCTGGGTTTCTTAGATGTCCTGTGATGTCGATTTTCTTCAGTTCTTCAACTGATCATAGAGGCCAGGGCTCTGATTCATACCTGTTAAACAAGTCATTTCTGCTTTCATCTCAGATATTTTTGGCCATTTACTTGGTTCTGAAAAATTTAGAAGACCCAACACTAGGCCATGATACTTCCATATCTCGAGTTTGAGTGTTTCTTAAGCGGACAGTCCAGACACTCTTTAATGCAAACTTTTTTGGTAACAATTTGCATGGTTCATACTGGGTGGGAAATCATGCAGTATATAACAGTGAAAGGAAATTCTGTGATAGCTGCAAATTCAAATAAAAATGTTGGATGAGTTCATGTCCTTTGCAGGGACATGTATGAAGCTGGCAAACATCATTCTAAGCAAACTGTCAGAACAGAAAACCAAACACCGCATGTTCTCACTCATAGGTGGGAGTTGAACAACGAGAACACACGGACACAAGGCGGGGAACCTCACACACCGGGGCCTGTCGGGGGGTGGTGGTCTGGGGGTCTGGGGGAGGGATAGCATTAGGAGAAATACCTAATGTAAATGATGAGTTGATGGGTGCAGCAAACCACCATGGCACATGTATACCTATGTAACAAACCTGCAGGTTGAGCATATGTACCCTAGAACTTAAAGCATAATAATAAAAAAAAAAAGTTGGACCATGGAACCAGAAGAAGAAAACTAGAGCAATGTCTATATCAAATGATTCTACTCACTGTAGAATTTCTTTTAAATATTGCTTATAATAATTTTAAGACAGCCTTGGAAGAATTAAGCTACTTAATATCTCTCCAGCAAGTGGCACAATAAAATAATTATCTTTCACTTAGTTAAACCAGTTGACTTCTGGCTTTTATGAGTTGCTTATACAATGTCACTCTCAAAAATTTCATAATCTAGTGGTCCTTTAGGAAACTCCAAGCCTGTGATGTTTTAAAATATGTCTGTAAAGTCATCAACTCTTCATTTTAAGAAGTGGAACTCAATTTCTCTCCTCTTGAGTGTCACTGGAGTTGCTTCTGATAAAGTAGAAGTGGTAGTGGTAGTGTGCAAATTCTGAGACTGAGTCATAAAAGGCACTGGGGCTGCTTCTTGATCTTTCTGTTCCCTGTCACTTGCTTTTGGAGAAGCCAGTTGTTATGTCATGTGCAGTCTTATGGAGAGTCTCATATGATGAGAAAGCAAGGCCTCTTGACAACATCCAACAAGAAATTGAGGCTTCCTGTGAGCAGTGATGTGACTGAATCCTCTTGAAAGTGGATACTCCAGATCTAGCCAGTCTTCAGATTTCTGAAGCTTTGGCCACATCTCGACTGCAGCCTCCTTAAACTCTGAGCCAGAACCACCCAGCCAAATTGCTCCCAAATTTCTGACCAACAGAAACTGAGATAATAAATATTTGTGGTTTTAAGTTGCTAATTTTGAGGAATTTGTTCCACAGCAGTTGATAACTAATACAAGCACATAGGCAACTATGTAATGGTGAAAATGTTTCTTTCTCAAGCAAAGTTTCCTCTGAAAGAAAATGTCATACTCTAATAGAGATAATCTAATTGACTGAGAACACATTTGGGCTTCCTACTTGACAAAGGAAAAGGCTCCCTAGTCTCATGACTTTTTTTTCTCCTGCTCTGGCATGAATTGCTGTTACACTGACCGCTCTGAGTCCTTAAATGTCAAGAAAGGTGAGCTTTGTCAGAAACAGGATTTGAGTTGCTTACATTTGAGAATTTTGTGAAGAAATGGGAATGAAATATAAAACGTGTTCATTTTTACAGTATAAATTTTCTGGCTTTCCCAGAAAAAAAAATTCTATTAAATTACTGCCAGAAGGGGCCCTTTAAAAATACTTTTAAAGGAGAAAAATAGAGCCCATGGAGAACCATTTTCAGGTGAATTGTATTAAGTTTATTCATAATTTGGATGAACTGGCACATGTTCTTGGCAAAAAAAGGAAAGTTTCTTGTTTAAGAATGTTCTCCATTATAAATCCTGATGAAAAAATACTAATTATTTTAGCTAAGGTGTCATTGCTTATAAGGAGATTGACAAGTATATTTCACCAATGTAAGAATTTTTGGGGGGGACCATCAAAGCCTTTTCAGTTTCGCTTCAGGTGTAAACCTGAAGACATTTAAAAACACATTTTTTGAAAGGCTACTATTGTTCAATCAAATGCTATTTCTTTTCTTCATTTTTGTGACATTAGTGATGAAAATGAGGTCAAAGATGACTTCATTGCCATGACTACAAAAGAATTGATGTGATATGTTTTCATCTCAAATGTTCCTAAATCATATTGGATTTTCTCATGTGTCATGTCAACAAAACAAGTTGGAACCGTTTGTGGGAAACAGGTCACATATGTGGCCATGTTAAAGTTAACTTGACAATTTTAAGCTTTTTATTCAAGCCAAAGCATAGCAATCTTCATTTAGAGTTTGACCTTTGAGAATAATTGAAGTTTTATTATTGGATTTCATTCTTTCCTTTTCTTTTTTTTTTCTTTTCTTTTTTTTTTTTTATTATACTTTAGGTTTTAGGGTACATGTGCACAATGTGCAGGTTTGTTACATATGTATCCATGTGCCATGTTGATTTCCTGCACCCATTAGCTCGTCATTTAGCATTAGGTATATCTCCTAATGCTGTCCCCGCCCCCCCCACCCCCCACCCCACAACAGTACCCGGAATGTGATGTTCCCCTTCCTGTGTCCATGAGTTCTCATTGTTCAATTCCCACCTATGAGTGAGAACATGCGGTGTTTGGTTTTTTGTCCTTGCGATAGTTTACTGAGAATGATGTTTTCCAGTTTCATCCATGTCCCTACAAAGGACACGAACTCATCATTTTTTATGGCTGCATAGTATTCCATGGTGTATATGTGCCACATTTTCTTAATCCAGTCTATTGTTGTTGGACATTTGGGTTGGTTCCAAGTCTTTGCTATTGTGAATAGTGCCGCAATAAACATACGTGTGCATGTGTCTTTATAGCAGCATGATTTATAGTCCTTTGGGTATATACCCAGTAATGGGATGGCTGGGTCAAATGGTATTTCTAGTTCTAGATCCCTGAGGAATCGCCACACTGACTTCCACAATGGTTGAACTAGTTTACAGTCCCACCAACAGTGTAAAAGTGTTCCTATTTCTCCACATCCTCTCCAGCACCTGTTGTTTCCTGATTTTTTAATGATGGCCATTCTAACTGGTGTGAGATGGTATCTCACTGTGGTTTTGATTTGCATTTCTCTGATGGCCAGTGATGATGAGCATTTCTTCATGTGTTTTCTGGCTGCATAAATGTCTTAAGGAAGTGGCTTTTAAAAATTGAAAACAGGTTGAGGGAAGCATTAGCTTGGTAATATTGTTTTGCTTTCCTCTTTGAAATACATATCCAGTTGAAAGTATTGTGTGCATTTTTCTGCATGATTACTCTGGAATGGAGAGCTCCAATGTTTTCAACAAAGTAATCTCAAAAGTGTCCTTTGACTCTAAATGTTGAATAACACTTACTGACACAGATTTTTTCTCCTATTTTCCTTCTTTGGAGAATACTTTTAGAGGTCATTGAAACTTCACTCAGTCAGTTTAGCTCCATTTTACTTGAAAACTTATTCATTGATTACCTTGGATAAATACATTGGTAATTTATGCCAAGGGCTATTTATTTTTCTATTAGACACACTTGTAATGCAAACCAATGTCAGATCTACTGTAGTACACTGTCAAAACTATCACCACCTGAGAACCTTGAAACTACACCTTTAAAATGTATCTGTACATTTTAAAAAGCAAATGTAACATGTTCTTTAGGAAAAAATTCTCTATTTTTGAGTTTAAAAATAAGCTCAGCTACCTCTTTAAGAGGTGATATAATGATATGTCACACCTGCCTTCAAAGAACTGAGTACAAATTTTGGTATGGTTCAAATTTTCTGGCTTTCCCAGAAAAAAAAATTATTAAATTACTGCCAGAAGGGGCCCTTTAAAAATATTTTAAAAGAGAAAAATAGAGCCCATGCAGAACCATTTTCAGGTGAATTATATTAAGTTTATCAATAATTTGGATGAACTGGCACGTGTTCTTGGCAAAAACAAGGGAAGTCTCTTGTTTAAGAATGTTCTCCACTATAAATCCTGATGAAAAATTACTAGTTATTTTAGCTAAGAAGTTATTGTGTATAAGGAGACTGACAAGTGTATTTCACCACTGTAAGAATTTTTTGGGGGACTCTTAAAACCTTTTCAGTTTCACTTGAGGTATAAACCAGAAGACATTTGAAAACACTTTTTTAAAGGCTACTGTTGTTCAATGAAACACTATTTATTTTATTTTTCTGACATTAGTGATGAAAATCAGGTCAAAGATGACTTCATTGCCATGACTACAAAAGAATTTCTGTGATGTTTTCAACTGTGTACTCCATAGTTCATTATCTTCCCTTATATAAGTAATCTTCAGAAATCTCACACAGTGAAATACTTAAAAGTAGATTGAATTAAAACTCTATAAAACACATCATACTTACTTATAAAATTAACACAAGACCTAGCACAAGTTATTAGCAATATTTTGATGGTTCACTTATTTAAAGTATATATCAGTCATGATAGTTATATTAACAGTACAGCTTCTATTAAGCTAACATTGGAATAGCGTGAAAGATATTTGCTTAGAGAAAGTAGTTGGTGAAAATGCTGTGAGTCTTTTTGTTGCTCAACAAGGGAACTTTTGGCAAGTTAACAGTGAGCAGGATTATCTTTCTTCAGAAAACAATTTTATAAATTGAATGCGTTCTAAGAGCTCATTAGGGGACTATTTGGCATGTGAAATGCATTTTTTTTAAAAAGTTTAGGTTGCAAGGCAACAAGCCTAATTTAATGCAAAATATAGGTGAAATATTATACCTTAGCAATTAAAATAGTGAAAAGGTTTATATGTGAAAGTTGACATGCATATTGACATTTTACAGATTACTTTTACTTTTATGTGAAAGTAGAAAAGAGAAAGAGAAGTGAAAGGAGAAAGAAGAAAAAAGTGAAAAATATATTATAAATAATATTTCAAACAGCATTTTAATTCCATATATTCCTATTTCCTCAAAGGTTCCTGAAGATGACTCTTGTGCTCTCCTGGCCAATTTAGCCCTACCTCTAGTGTTATCTCGTTCTGTGGTCTTTGTACTTGTCTTCCATTTCAAACCTTTTCCAAAACCTTTGTCAAAATAGGTTTTCTTATCTTGAAAATAGATTGGGGAGCACAGCACTATTTTTTTACACCTAGAAAGTAATTTGTTTGGCTATGAAGACATGAAGCAATTAGTATTACTTGAAATCATATCTAGTTTCTACCTTATGAAAAAACATTATCTTCTAGTTTGATTAAAAAACATACAAATCAGCCCTTGAATAACGTGGGTTTGAACTGCTCAGGTTCACTTATACACACATTTTCAAAAAAAAAGTTGCACCAAGTGTTCCTGCTTCTCCTGCCTCCCTTTCACCTCCTCCACCTCTTCTACTGCGGAGACAGCGAGACCAACCCCCCTCTTTCCCCTCCCCCTCATCCTACTCAATGTGAAGGCAATGAGGATACAAACCTTCATGATGATCTACTTCCACTTAATGAATAGTAAATATATTTTCTCATCTTTATGATTTTATTAGTAACATTTTCTAGCTTGCTTTATTGTAAGAATACAGTATATAATATGTATAACCTACAAAATATGTGTTAACTGGCTACTGATATTATCGGTAAGGCTTCCAGTCAGCAGTAGACTATTAATAGTTTAGTTTTGGGGGAGTTAAAAGTTATACACAGATTTTGGACTGCAAGAGAATGGGTACTTCCTAACCCCCTTGTTGTTCAAAGGTCAACTGTATATCCTTTTCATAGAAAAATATAGAAATATATAAAAAAAGATGATAATTTTTAACTTTGTTTTGTGTTTGTATTTGTCATACTTTTATACAAAGATACCTATACAATTTATTTTTAAAGAAAAAATGAGATTCTGCTATTCTATTGAGTCTAGAACCATCAATTATTAAATACAATTTTTATTGTGCTGCTAAGAAAAGAATGCCATTGTATTACAATGCTTTAAAAAAATCTTAGGTTTTTAATAACTCTTTTTGAAAGAACTTGTTATTTAGACATATAATTTTAAAAGGCTGAATAATATTCCATTGTAGTTTCTTTATCCATTCATCTGTCAACAAACTCATCAGTTGTTTTTGTATGTTGGCTATTGTGAGAAATGCTGCAATGAACATGGGAGCACTGGATCATATAGTAATTCTATTTTTAATTTCTTTGGGGACACCTACACTGTTTTCCACAGTGGTCACACCCATCTACATTCCCACCAAGAGTGTACATGTGTTTCCTATCTCTCCATTCATACAAACACTTGTTATTTCTTGGCCTCTTGATAAAAGCCATCCTAATAGGTGAGAGATGATATTTCATTGTTGTTTTGATTACATTTCCCTCATGATTAGTGATGTTGAGCACCCTTTAATATACCTATTGGCAATTTTTGTGTCTTCTTTGGAAAAATGTTTATTCAGATGCCAATTTTTAAACTGGGTTATTTGTGGATTTTTTTGTTTACTTTGTTTGCTATTGTTTGTTTGTTATATAATTTGGATATTAACCCCTTATCAGATATGTGGTTTGCAAATATTTTCTCCTAATGTGTAAGCTTCTTTTTCATTTTGTTGTTTGTTTCTTTTGTTGTATGAAAGCATTTTAGTTTGATGTAGCTGTAAATATTAAATGTGCATTATTAAATATTTTAAAATCAATAATTCATAATATGCTATGATGTATGTTCTATTATATAATCCATATTCTATTGTTTAAGCATTTGGGCTCTTTTGATCTTTCATCATAGAAACAATGCAGTAATAAGAATACTTTTAAGAATGTGCATATTTTCAAATTGCTTCTATAAAGATGGTTCCAGTTTACATTTCTATTAGGAATAGTATGCATACTCTATTAGTGATAATAAAGTCTTCTAATTGATATCTACTTTGTATTTCTTTTAAAGTATACTTTTCTGCTAATGGTTTGCGCCTTCCTTTCCGGTTTGGAATATTGGTCTCCTTATGGAAAATACAAAGGCTAGTTATTTTGTAACATAGTGTTTAATGTAATATAACTGTTCAATTGTTTCTTTTCCTACTCAAAGGTTTAAACTCTCCTTCCTTCTCTCCCTTTCTCCCTTCCTTCTTTCCTCCTTTCCTTTCTTTTTCTATTTTTGTTTAAACTTCTAGCTCACTTATACATCCCTTTCATTCCATGGAATCGGACTCATGCCTGTCTATTTCCGAGATTTATCTATTTCCAAGTATCAGACAAAGGATTAACGATTTATCTCTTTCCAATAAATATTTGAGAAAAGTGAAAAGTTAATTTTACCTTAATTAACTTTAATCAGTTAATTTTTACTTTTTTATATTTAAGACATGACAAATTATTGATAGTTCTAAAGAAAAGTAAAAATATAAATGTCTAGGGCTGTTTCACGTGCTAACTGAGCACCTCAGTTTCAGACACTTAAAGAATTTTTAATTAACTGGGCTGATGTGAAAATAAAATGAATAATAAAGTCGTGCTGGCAATTTACAATTTTTCAAGCAACATACAAGAAATCTAAAATAGCCGTAAATCAAGGTAAGTTTATCTCGCCAAGCTGTGTCTGTATATTAATTTCAAATGACAGAAAAATATATTTTTTTGCTGTACTACACACACACACACACACACCCCCAAATACTTGGCTCTGCTTTCAGAATTTTCTCTCAGTCTAGTAGTAGTCTGTAGATTGGGAAAGATGGAACAAAAAAAGATGGGTGTGTCGAAAACGTTTAAGTGGTAAAATAGATCCATCATAGCATATATTTGAAGAATAGTATATCTGCAATAGATGGGTAAACTTTTTCCTTTTTGTAAGGTTTTTCAAATAGTCTTATATTTTATAGGATATAAGAGACGTTATAACCGCATTATTAAAAGAAAGAGATCTGAAGATGGACCTGGGTTCAGGTATAGGTCAATTCTGAATGGCTTGGCCATGCCATTCAACTTGTCAAAGCCTCATATTTTTTATGTATGCAACAAAGGATACCACCAGCGTCCCACAGGGTGGCTGAGAAAGTTGAATGCGATGTTTTATAGACAGCACTCATTTTAGAGGTTAATACATAATAAGTGTTCAACCATTATCCCTTTTGATGATCATGGTTATTGTTGTTAATGGAGGAAGTGAAATGATGGTGTGAGGATTCCTTCTTGCATTCTGAGGAGGGAAGCCTGTATTACATTTGGTACAGGAAAACTGCAGGTATAGGAAATTTCTAAACCATGGATGGTCCTACAAATATATAGGTTGGAGATTTACAGAATCACATTTTTGCTTCAGTTAAACATCTTGTTCCTATCCCAGCCTTGTTTGATTGGGTAAATACTAATTTGATAATAAATACATTTGAACAAACGAACTACCCCTTACGCAAAATACCTGAATGTGAGAAGCTGTTCAGAAAATATAACCTTAAATTACTTGCAGTAGAACTATTATAAAACGAGTTGAGGAGAGTTCTTTGTAAGCAAGAGTGGATGAAGGAAATGTAGTCCATTTGCTCTTGTAGATTTAGTAGATTTACGAGACCAGTAGTTGTCAACAAATTGTCCTGATAGGAAAAGAGGGTCCTTCATGGACAGAGAATTTTGTCTATGACTTGCGGCCCTTCAGCCATCTAGTCCAAATTTATTGCCCTAGGAAAGGAACAGCACCAACTGCCTAGAACAAGAAAATAATTGTTTAGTTAGAGTTAAAAAGCAGAGTTTTAAAAGTCTACAGTGGGACAATCCCATTGATAGCCTGTATTTCATGAGGGGGAAAAAAGTATATTCTCAGACTTTCCTAAGCTGGTTTTCATATGTCAACACAAAGCCTAAAGGATTAAGTATAGGGAAAATTACTGAGTAAATTAAATAAGGACATGATATAAAGGAAAATTCCCCTACCCAGGAAAAGGAAAGTCCTTTCTATTCTCAAAGGAAGATCTTGGAAGATAGCTAGAGCAAACAGGAGGCACTAAGTCATATAAGGATATCCTAATTCCTGCTCAAGAATCAACATTTCTAGGGAAGAAGAAATAAGTATCTAGATTGGATGAGAGAAATGTGAGAATCTTCGTGTTGGTAATGTCTGGGTATAGCCTCTTAGAGAGGCACATTTCACGCAGCTTCATATTCAATATGCTATCCAAAGTGGCTTGGAAATGGAAGAATAGCTGGGGGTGAGGCCTAGAATAGCCAGCATGAGCATAATTACATAGGTGCCCAATCACTCCTGTTTCAGCAATGAGCCCATTTATAGGTTCCATTGGGAGTGTAATTTATGAAAGAACCAGTGAATACCCCTGGAGCTGAGAAGAGGGGCTTCGTAACACAGGTATCTCTCAACCAGAGCCAACGTGATTGAGGGACAGTATGGTTATAGCTTTGCAAGAAACTGCCAAGCTATTTTGTATTGTGGCTATACCATTTTGTATTCCCACCAGCAATAAATGGGAGTTCCTGTTGCTTTGCATCCTTGCCAACAGTTGGTATTGCCAGGTTTTTGAATTTTAGCCATTCTAATAGATATAGAGTGGAATCTTACTATTGTTTTAATTTGTAGTTCCTCAGTGGCAAATCATGTTGATAATCTCCACATAAGCTTTTTCCCATCTACCTCTTATTTGATGAGGCCTCTAATTGGTTTCTTATGGTTGAGTGCTGAGATTATTTTGTGTTTTGGATACAAGTCCTTTATCAGAGAAGTATTTTGCAATTTTTTTCTCCCTCATATTTTGGCTCTCTATTGTTAGGTGTATACACATTTAATATTGTTATGTCTTCTTGAATAATTGACCTCTTTGTCGTTATGTAGTGCCTCCTTTTTCTTCTGGATAATTTTTCTTATAATATAGTTTGTTTTCTCTGAAATTAACATAGCTACTACAGCTGTTTTTTTAAATTAGTGTTAGCAAGGTATATCTTTCCTCATCCCTAACTTTTAACATATCTGAATCTTTTCATTCTCAAGTCTTTATATTTAAAGACCCATATAATTGGGTATTTTTTAATTCCTTCTGGTAGTCTTTGTCTTATAATTCATGTCTTTGGATCATTCTATTTAAAGTGGTTATTGATATATTTGAATTAATATCAAACATGTTTATAACTTTTTAATGCCAGAGGCTTCTTCTACCTTCTCTGAATTTAGTTGAATAGTATGATTCCATTTATCTCCTTATTTGCACATTAATTATGCTTATTTTTTAATAGTTTCCCTAAGGTTATAAACTGGAGTGATAAGATACAAGTTTAATTACTCACATTTGCCTTCAAATTACAGTAATTTATTTCATGTGTAATGCAGGTAACTTAGAGAATTCTCAATACCTCCCTCCCTTATAACATTGCTATCATTTATTTCCCTTATCCATATGATATAATCACCAGTAAACCAATACATGGTTATTATTTAATATTATTATTGAATTACTTTATTTTTCTACTCTTATTTTCTTATTTTAGGTTTGGGGGTACATGAGCTTTCCACAGTTGTTGAACTATTTTATATTCCCAGCAGCCATGTATAAGTGTTCCCTTTTCTCTGCAACCTTACCAGCATTTGTTCTTTTTTGATTTTTTAGTAATGGTCACTCTGACTGGTGTGAGATGGTATCTCATTTTGGTTTTGATTTGCATTTCTCTAATGGTTAGTGATGATGAGCATTTTTTTCATATATTTATTGTCTACATGTATGTATCCTTTTGAGAAGTGTCTGTTCGTATCCTTTGGGCATTTTTAAATGGGATTATTTATTATTTGTTTGTTGATTTAAGTTCCTTATAGATTCTGGATATTAGACTTTTGTTGGATGCATAGTTTATGAATACTTCCTCTCAATCCACAGGTTGTCTGTTTACTCTGCTGATAGTTTCTTTTGTTGTGCAGAAGCTCTTGAGTTTAATTAGGACATACTTGTCAATTTTTTATTTTGTTGCAATTGCCTTTGGAGACTTTGTCATAAATTCCTTGCCAAGGCTAATATCCAGAATGGTATTTCTTAGGTTTTCTTCTAAACCTTTTATTGTTTTTGGTTTTATATTTAAGTCTTTAATCCATCTTGAGTTGATATTTATATATGGTACAAAAAAAGTGGTCTGATTTCAGTCTTCTGCAAATGGCTAGCCAATTATTCCAGCACCATTTATTGAATAGGGAGTCTTTTCCCCATTGTTTGTTATTGATGACTTTGTTGAGAATCAGGTGGTTGTAGGTGTATGGTTTTATTTCTGGGTTCTCTACCCTGTTCCATTAGTCTTTATGTCTGCTTTTGTACCAGCACAATGTTGTTTTGGTTACTGTAGCCTTGTAGTATTGTTTGAAGTAGGGCAATGTAATGCCTCTAGCTTTGTTCTTGTTGCTTAGGATTGCATTGGTGATTTGGTCTCTTTTTGGTTCCATATGAATTTTAGAATAGCTGCTTCTAATTCTGTGGTATAAGAATAGCCACTCATTTTTGTCTTCCATTGCCTGATAGATCCTTCTCCATCCTTTACTTTGAGCATACAAGTGGCATTACTTGTTAGATAGGTCTCTTGAAGAGAGCAGATAACTGTCTTGTTTCTTTATCCAACTTGCTACTCCATGCCTTTTAAGTTCGGCATTTAGTCAATGTACATTCAGTGTCAGTATTAACATGTGAAGATTTGATCTTGCCATTGTGGTGTTAGCTGGTTGTTATGTAGACTATTCTATAGTTGCTTTGTAATGTCAATGGGCTGTGTACTTAAGTGTGTTTTTGTAATGGCAGATATCTTCTTTCATTTCCATGTTTAGCACTCCCTTTGTCACCTCTTGTAAGGCAGGTCTATTGGTAATGAATTCCCTTAGCATTTGTGTGTCTGAAAAGGATTTCATTTCTCCTTTGTTTATGAAACTTAGTTTGGCAGGATATGAAACTCTTGGATAGAATTTATTTTCTTAAGGATATTGAAAATAGGACCTCAGTCTTTTCTGGCTTGCAAGGTTTCTGCTGAAGGGTCTACTGTTAGGCTGATGAAGTTCCCTTTGTAAATGACCTACCCCTTCTCTCTAGCTGCCTTTAAGGTTTTTCTTTCACATTGACCTTGGAGAATCTGATGACTATGTGTCTTGGGGATTGTCATCTTGAGTAGATAACATCTTACAGGGGTTCTTTGTATTTCTTGAATTTTCATGTCAACCTCTCTAGTGAGATTGCAAAAATTTTTGTGAAGCAAATTTTCAAATATGTTTTTCAAGTTGCTTGCTTTTTCTCCTTTTCTTTCAGGAATGCCAATGAGTCATCGGTTTGCTCTCTTTATATAATCCTATATATTAGAGGTTTTGCTCATTTGTTAATTATTTTTTTTGTCTGCCTGTGTTGCTTTGAAGGAGTGTTCTTCAAGCCCTGAGATTCTTTCCTCAGCTTGGTCTTTTCTGTTGTTCACGCTCCAATTGTATTTTGAAGTTTCTGTAGTGAATTTTTCATTTCCAGAAATGAAATAGTTTTTTTCTGGAAATGAAATAGTTATTTAATTTCTGGAAATGAAATATATTTTTTTAAATGATTATGTCATCTTTCAACTCTTGGATTATTTTACTGTTTTCCTTGTATTGGGTTTCAGCCTTCTCTTTATGCTGATGATCTTCCTTGCCATCCAGATTCTGAATTCTATGTCTGACATTTTAGCCATTTCAATCTGGTTAAAAAATCATTGCTTGGGGGCTAGTGTGATCATTTGTAGGTAAGAAGACACTACTCTGGCTTTTAGAGTTGCCAGAGATTTTGTGCTGGCTCTTTCTCATATGTGAGAGCTGATGTTTCTTTATCCTTTGGAGTTGCTGTCCTTTGGAAGGGGCCTTTTGTTTTCATGCTCTTTATTGCTCTTGAGGATTTGACTACAGTGCAAGTTTTTTTTTTTTTTTTTGGAGATGGAGTCTCACTCTGTCGCCCAGGCTGGAGTGCAGTGGTGCGATCTCAGCTCACTGCAAGCTCTGCCTCCCGGGTTCACCCCATTTTCCTGCCTCAGCCTCTCCGAGTAGCTGGGACTACAGGCGCCCGCCACCACGCCCGGCTAATTTTTTGTATTTTTAGTAGAAACGGGGTTTCACCATGGTCTCGATCTCCTGACCTTGTGATCCGTCCGCCTCGGCCTCCCAAAGTGCTGGGATTACAAGCGTGAGCCACCGTGCCCGGCCAACTACAGTGCAAGTTGTATGTGGTTGAATGGTTCTGTTTCTGGATGCTTTTAGAGGCCATGTATCAATCAGCTCTACACTTCTGGGCTGCACGCGCTAATTCTGGCTGGCTGAGACTGGGTCCATGGCTTTGTCTTCTCATTCCTTGACATCAAGCTCTGGCTGAGCAGGAGGGGCTGAAATGCTCCTAGACCACTGACATCAGCCCATCATCTGGGTGGTGGGGGTGCCATGAATGGGAAATATCCTGGTGGGGGTGCCACGGGTGAATATGCTCTAGAGGGATATGGGAGGGTGCACTATGATGGGAGGCTGTCAGCAAAAGTGCTCTGGTGTGTGGTGTGGGGGCACTGCAGGCAGGAAGCACTGCAGCCGGGGCAGTGGGGGTGCTGCAAGGGAATGTGCTCTGGAAGCGTGGGAGCAGGGTTGCAGGTGAGCATGCTGTGGCAAGGGGCTGTCAGCAAAAGCACTCCATTGTAAGTGGTGGGGGTGCCTGGAGTGGGAAGCACTCCAGCAGGAGTGCCAAGGGTGAACATGCTCCAGAGTGCAGGTGTCGAGGTAATGGCAAATGTGCTCTGGCAGGAAACTGCCAGCAGAAGTGCTCTAGTAGTGCTTATTATTATTTTAAACAAGGAGCTATCTTTCATACCAATTAAAATAGGAAAAAGTATTTTATTTTGTCCACAGTTATTTCTTCTCTGATAGTTTTTTTCTCCATGTAGATCCATGTTTCTTAACTCTATCATTTTCTTCTTTCTAAATAAAATCCTTTAACATTTCTTGCAGTGAAGATTTGTTGGTGATAAATTCTCTCCGTGTTTTATTGTTTGAGAAGGTTCCACTCATCTTGTTAACTACTGTATTCCCCAGCAGCTAGAACAATGACTGGTACATAGGATTCACCAAATATTTGTTGAAAGTAAGAAACAAAGAAAGAATGGCAATGAGAGAGAGGTGGGGAGGCATAGAGATACATATGTAACATATATGATGTATATGAATATTGGTGTGTGCATTTGTGTGTGTTTGTGTGAGACAGAGATAGAGAGAGAGAGAGATTAGCAGTATAGGAGTATAGAATCTGATGTTACTATAGTTTGTAGTTGGTAAGGGACAAGATGACCTTTGTTGAGACACTCAAGGAGAGTGTGTGGAATAGGAAGAGAGAAAACACAAAGTCCAACACCCTAGAGAACACATCTTTTTAAGAGGCTAGAATGCCAAACACAGAAGCTAAGGTTTCAGATGATTTTATGTTAAAAGGGGGATGCCAAAAAGTTGCCGATGTTCCAGAGAGTCCAAACGACTGAGAATGGCAGTAGGGTCATTGGATTCATCAATTTGGTTTGGATGTTTTGCCACTAAATGGCTTCAGTGGAGGGGAATTCGTGACTCATGGAGTTTCTTCCATCACCTCATAGAACTACCTTCACTCAACTGGGATTTTATATTTCACTCCTAAGCATATATTAAAGAATCTTAGAAGAACGAGCTTTACAAAACCTGCTGATGAATTTACTCTGGGAGCATTGCTAAAGTTATTGACCATTCTCTTTATGAAAGGCAACATGAGAATTGCAGAGTAAGTACACAAAAAAAGTTAGCTTACCACCAGGAACTCACATACTTTCTCCCGACTCTGGGATATTACTGAGAGATTTTATTTTCTGTGTTCCTGTAACTTTATTTAATTTTTCTATAATGGTAAAGTGAGGATAATAAAAAGTCATACATGCTAATGTTGGTAGTGTTACATGAGTCATTCAAGCAAAGCACTTGCATAGTGCTTGGCTCATGTTAAGTAATTCATAAGTATTGATAATCATTTGTATTTATAAGCACAATTACTTTATATTTTCTTATATATGTTCAGAAATTCTCTGTAGAACAAAGAAGTGTATGAAGAAAATACTTTTTATTCCTGACATAAGAGTTTTGATATCCATAGGCAAGATATGGAGAGATTCATTTTACACAATTATTCCATACCATGTTATTGACATCTCTGAGACCTGCTGCACCAATGTAGGATGAAGCAGTGTTACTTCCATGATTATATAAATGCTAGGTTCAAATTTACGATAGGACTTTGGCTTTGAGCTCTATTTTGTATATAGTAAAGTTCTCAAAGATATCTTAGTATCTCGTGAACTCTAAATATTTTTCCCTTCCTAGGTGACAGAGTTTGCTTTGATCCATTTCATCTTTCAGCTTATCTACTTTGTGACCAATGACATGTGAGATTACACAGCAGAATCTCCATGAAACAAGTTCATTAAATGATAGTGACCTCATGTAATTCATTGACAACAAAGATATATTTGTTCCAGTTTCTCACACATGCTTTTGCCCAGGATTAGATTTTCACATCACTTTATTGACAGTGTAACTGGCAAAGAATTTCTGGTTCCCATGATACTTGAGTTATGCATCTTTTAAGTGGCCAAACATAAACTTTCTCCCTGGGATCTTCTTTTGTCTAATCTAGCTTTCTTTGCATTTTAGTTTACATTTTTGCTATGGAGAAATCTTTTTAGAAATTGTGCCAAAAAATATAACATGAGATCTACCTTCTTAAAGTTTTTAGTTAGTAGTTCAATATTGTTAACTGTAAGTCCAGTCTTGTACAGCTGATCTCCAGTACTTTTTTATTTTGCATAACTGAAACTTTACACATATTGAACAGCAACTTACCATTCTCCACCCTCCTCCCACGCCTTGGAAATCATCATTCTACTTTCTGCTTCCATGAGTTTGCTACTTTAGATACCTTATATAAGTAGAGTCATGTAGCATTTGATTTGCTTCACTTAGCATAATGTCCTCAAATTTTGTTTATGTTGCTACATATGACAGGATTTTCTTTATTCTTCATTTTAAAGGCTGACTTATATTCCATTGACTCTATATACCACATTTTTATTATTCATTCATCCATTGATGGACATTTACCAGCCCTCACATCTTAGGTGCTGTAAATAATGCTGCATTGAACATACAAGTACAAATACCTTTTCCAGATTCCAATATTAATTCTTTTGGATAAATACCCAGAAATGGGATTGCTGGATCATATGGTAGTTCTAGTTTAAATTATTTTGAGACATTTCAGATTTTTTTTCCATAGTGTTGCATTATTTTACATTTCTAACAACAGTGCATAGGGTTCTAATTTCTCCGCATTTTTTCCAACACTCATTATTCATTTGATTGCACAATGGCCTTCCTAACAGGTGTGAGGTGATATCTTATTGTGATTTTGATTTGCATTTTTCTCATAATTAGTGATGCTAAACATCTTTTAGCATACCAATTAGCCATTTGTATTTCTTTGGAGAAATGTCTATGAAAGTCTTGCCTATTTTAAAAATGGATTATTATTATTTTTTTGCTGAGGTATAGGAGTTCTTTATACACTATGTAGTTTAACTTCTTATTGGATATGTGACTAGCAAATATTTTCTGTTTCAGAGATTGCCTTTTCACTTGTGATTGTTTCTTTTACTGTGTAGATTTTTAGTTTGATATAATTTCACTTGTCTATTTTTGCTTTTGCCACATAAGCTTTTGTTGTCACATACAATAAAACATTGTGAAGATCTATGCCATAAAGCTTTTCCCCTATATTTTCTTCTAATAATTTTAACGATAGTTTTAGGTCATACATTTAAGTCTTTAATCAATTTTGATTTGAATTTGTGTATGACATAAGGGTGCAATTTCATTCTTTTCCATGTGGATATCAATTTTCCCAGTACTTCTTACTGAAGAGACTATCTCTTCCCATGTGCATTCTTGACATACTTGTGGAAGATCAGTTCACTGTATATGGGTAGGTTAATTTCTGGGATGTCTGTTCTATTCCATTGACCTATATGTCTGTTGTTATGCTGGTACCATACTATTTTGATTACTGTAGCTTTGTAATATATTTTGAAATCAGGCAGTGTGGTGCCTCTAGCTTTGTACTTCTTTTTATAGGCTGCTTTAGCTAGTTGAAGTCCTTTCTATTTCCATATAAATTTTAGGATTTTTAAAATGTTTCTATAAAAAATTCCACTGGAATTTTAGTAAGGATTACACTGAATCTGTAAATTTCTCTGTGTAGTATGGTCATTTTGACAATATTAAATCTTCCAATGGTGAGCATAGGTGTTTTTCTATTTATCTGTGCCTTTAATTTCTTTCAGCAATGTGTTGTGGTTTTTAGTGTACAAGTCTTTCATTTCCTTTGTTAAGTTCTTCTAAGTATGCAAATATCCTTCACAAGATACCAGCGAACCAAATTCAGCAGCATATTAAAAGGCTCATACACCATGAATAAGTGGGATTTATACTTTGAATGCAAGGATAATTCATGTGAAAATCAGTCAATGTGATAAACCACATTAACAGAGTGAGGGATAAAAATCATGTTATTGTCTCAAATGCAGAAAAATCATTTGACAAAATTTGACACCCTTTTATAATGAAAAGACTCAACATACCAATAATGGAGGGAAGTTGCTTCAACTTCTTAAAGGTCTTATATGAAAAGCCCATAGCTGTCATCATACTCTATGATGAAAACCTGGAAGCTTATTCTCTAAGATCAGGAACAAGCCAAGATGCTCACTTTCACCACTGAAATTCAATGTAGTATCAGAAGTCCTAGTCAGAGCAAATAGGGAAAAATAAATAAATGGCATCTAAATTGATAAGTAAAATTTTAAATTGATAAAAGAAGTAAAAAAGAAGATTATGTCATCATGCAGATGACATAATCTTATATGTAAAAAACTGTAAAGCATCCACCAAAACTGTTAGAACTACTAATAAATTCAGTAAAATTACAGGGTATAAAATCATCATACAAATATCAGTTCTGTTTCTGTACACTAGCAATGAACAATCCAGAAGTCAAATTAAAAACAATCCCACTTCCAACAGCGTCAAATAGCTGTAAATAAATCTTGAAACAAAAATAAATAGATTCAGTAATTCAATAGGAATGAAAGGACTCAACTCCCAAAAAGAGTATATTTTTTCTACAGTATGGGAAACATGTCCTTTTCAAAATGTATTTTTGCCCTAAGCAGTTATAGCTCAGTGAAATAGCTTCTATGATGGAGGCAAAATGCTACTGGAGGGCAGAGGAGGACATCTGGTCCAGAGGGGGACATCTGTGCTGTGGGTGAGGTCCAGGCCCCTGAGTATATATCTGAACAGTGTGTTAATGGAGTTGGGGGGATCAACTGGATGAAGATAGAAGGGAATAATACAGCTGACAAAGACAATAAACCCAGTAAGAAAAGAGACCTTCTTTATAACATAAAACGTTTGGTATGCCAGAGAAGCTTTTAGTGTGTGTGCGAGAGAGGAGAGAGAGCTATAGCTTTGGAGGGAGGGAGGGCTAGATAATAAAGGACTATGTGTATCTTGACAAGTTCATAGTGTCTCTTAAGATAAAGGTGGTTCATATAGTAACTTTAGACCAAGGAGATTTACTTTTAACAAAATCCAACTTGTCAGAAACAAACGATGCTTTTAAAGGTGTGGGTTTGAGTCTCGTGACAGAAATGTAAGTTAGGAAGCTATCGATAGAAAACAAAGAAAAGATGCAGAGTGCTTTAACTCAGAGGTAGCAGAGGTGGAAATGAGGGGGTAGCTTCCAAAAAAACAGATAAGACTTGGTGACCAATCAGATTGGCCTGATAAAAAAGAGGGAGAATTTTAAGATTAACTGCAGGTTTGTGGTTAGGAAGTGTTGGTGGACAGCAATGTCATATATTGGGTCCTGCTTGTTTACCTCAGTCATCAGCAGAACTGTAAGATTCCATGGTTGACTATTAGTATCTGAAGTTTCATCCACATGTATACATATCCTAATGTAACCCTATTCTTCAGTCATTGTCATTTCAAATCCTTGTGCTGTGGCTCTAGAAATTATATTCTGTGAACAGGTAATTTCCCATATCTTAAATTGCTTGATCTTTTCACCTTAACTAAATTTGGCTGTTCTCTGAAGTCACTGCTTCCCTTTCAGAAATCAAGTGAATTATTATTATTTTTCTTATAAATTTCATTTTGGGGGGCTAGGGCACTGAATGGCTATTCTTCTTCCATCAATTCTCTTGTCATCCTTCATCATCATGTCCAGGCCAATGTTGTTCAACTCTATTTAAGAAATCTTCTCTCACACATTGAGAGGTCATGTTATCCAGACATATCCTCATGTCCACCTTTTCATCATTGCCATCCTATGACTGGATATTTATTCATCCATTGAAGACTTTGGACACTAGTTCCCTGTCTCCTCCTCCAACCCATTTCCTGTCAACATCTACAATGATGCCTATTCTACATTTGTTCTTCCAGTTTCTTAACTGCAACTTCAATGTATTTTTCTTCTATACTATATTAGCTACCAATTCTTATGGGTATTTTGTAAATAAAAAAAAAACCCCCAAATCACAAATGCACACTCCTTTCCTGCCCAACACTGAGTTCCGACTCTTACAGCTCATGCTCCAGTAGTTACTCAACGTCATGTTGACCTACAATTTATTGTTTCCATATCATTTTTTCCCACTATAGTCTCCTTTATCTTTTCACTTTTTCTGTGTACTGCTCAGTATGTTGATCTATAATTGTAATCTTTCCCCTGAAAATTCACTTCCCCTCAATCCACTCCCCTGTCCCTATCCCCTGATGGTCATACTTGCCTTGAAAAACCCCAATCCTAGATGAACTCAGTCATATAGATTCTTTATGCCTGCACTCATGTAGGTGAACACAGTGAGAAAAAAAAATACATGCAGTGGGGTTCACTGGTTTAATATCAAGTTTCCGATATCAGCACTGCCATGTAATCCAACATTCTGCTGCTTATAAATTTTCTCATTTTCTAAGCCAAGAGTTGCAGACAGTATAATCTCTCCTTAACCTACCTCTTTTTTTTTGTCTTTTGTACTGCCATACCCAAAACTTACGGTCTTAACTCAAACACTAATGAAAAAATAATAGGCCCACACGCAAAATGTTTTTTGTTTTCCTACACATCTTTGAGATTACTCATATTTGCATTTATCTTTACTTTTTAAAATCTCCTAATACAACTGAGGAAGTGACCTTCTTCCTTTCAAAGGCCAGTCTCTTGATATGTGTTCTGCAACTCATCTGCCCTCAAGGCCTTTTGTTTCCCCAATTCTCCCCTTTTTCTCTTGTATCAATATGACATGCCATACCCACTTATTCTCACCAGCATGCAAAAACACTGTAAAATCTCCCATGATCAAACAAAAGAAATACCTACAAACACACATCTTAACCCCGCATCAGCATGCATTCATGACTGCTTTTTTAGTGTCATTTTTCATAGCATAATTTTTCAACAGAATTGTTCATGTGCATAATCTCACTTCCCCGCCCATCATAGTTTGGGCCCTACTCAGTGATTCCACAGAAAACGGTCCTGGTTAAGGTCACAAATAACTTTTATATTTTTGTATTACATGGTCTTTGATACTCGCATTGTTTTTGGCCTCTTCATAACATTGGGCCTTGTTAATAATTCCTCCCTTGAAACTGTCCTCTTTTGTCTTCTCTGACTACCACCTGCCTGGATTTCTTCTCATACTTCTTGCTTCTTCTCAGTTTCTATTGCAGGTGCAGCCTCTTATATCAAACCTGTAATTGTTAGGCCTCCTTCTCTTTGCTTTCCACACTCTCTCCCAAGAATACTTCTTTTCATTGGATTTTAAATGTTACCTATGTGATGGTGACTTACAAATTTATACTTCCAGCCCAAGTGTCTCTGTGCTAGTTTCCCAGGGCTGCCAAAACAAACGATCACAAACTTTGTGGCTTAAGACATCAGAAATGGATTTTCTCACAGTCTGAAGGTCAATGTCCTAAATCAAGACTTTGGCAGAGTAATCCTTCCTCTGCAGGCTCTAAGGGAGATTCCTTCCTTGCCTCTCTGGTTTCTGGTGGCTCCAGGCATTCCTTAGCTCGTGGCTGCATGGCTCCAATCTCTGCCTCCATTTTCACATGATCTTCTCCTTTTTCTCTTTGAAACACATTTGTTGTTGAATTTAGAGTCCACCCAGATAAGTCAGAATTATCTCATCTGGAGATCGTTAGCTTAATTACATATGCAAAGACGCTTATTTCAAATGCATTCAAATTTATAGGTTTCAGAGGCTATGATGTGAATGTATCTCCTTCTGGGGCCATCATTCGACAAACTACAGTGTCTTCTTAGTTCTGGATTTGAACATGTGACTTGTTTTTTATACTGTGTGTTCTTTGAGCATCTCAAATTTGCCTGCTTCAAAATATAAATTTGATTTTTCAACTGCCCTTCCATATATGTCTCCACTATCTTCCGTATTGCTCAAGCCAGCAACTTGAAAATTATCACTTATTTCTTCTTTTTGATTCTTCCCATCTAGTCCATGAACAAGGGCTTTTATTTCTTCCTAAAAAATACCTCAAATCAGTCCTCAACTCTCCATTTCTACTCTCTTCTCTCCTTGTGTTTTGTCTTGATAACAGCAATAACATTTTACTACCTATCTACATTTACACTTCTGCTCCGCAGCAATCTGTTTTTCCCATCCAGCTAGAAAAATCTTTTAAAAACATAAACGCCCTGCTTAAACACTCCAGTAGCTTCTTATTGCACTTTAAATAAAATACAAAATCTTTGGCATAGCTTATGATCCAGCCCCAACCCTGCCATCAAAATTATCTTATGCCACACTCTCCAGCATTCATTACACAGTGGTTTCCTTTCAAATTCTAGGACATGCCAAGCAGTTTGAACCTCTGTGCCTGAGAACCTGCTGTTTCTTCTTATCTGCACATTTCCCTACTTGTCATATGGCTGGCTCCTTGTCACCACTTAGATCTCACAGTAAGTTCCACCTCTTCAGAGAGGCTGCTGCTTAAAATCCTTTCCCCACCAGTGCTTCCTTCACTTCTGCTGTGATTTTCTATTGCTGTAACTTGTATAGCACTGATTAGAATCTAAAATTTATATTCTTATTTTTAGAGCTTGATTTTTGTTTGTCTCTCTCTCTCTCTCTAGGAGGTAAGCACCATAAAGAGAGCTAGTGCTTTTTCCGTTTACCAATGTGTATTCAGAAACTTAAAGGTTCGTGGCAGGTAGTAGATGGCCAGTAAATACATAACAAATAAATAAGATGAGGAACATAGTTGTTGAAGGAGCTCACCTGAGTAGGAAGCAAATAAATTCAGTTTTAGATATGTATAAGATGCTTTTAGTAAATAAGGGAGTGTCTGTATAGTAGTAGTTAGTTATATGTGGGAATAGAATTCTGGAATTTGACTCTAGGTTGATATGTCAGCCAATGCCATATGGGTGAAAGTAAAGTCAAAAAAGTGAAGGAAGTCATACCTAGTGAAATGCTGTAGACATGAGGACCCAAGGTAGAGTTCTCAAGTACAAAAGAAATTCAAACACTGGCAGAAGGAAAGAAACCTTTGAAAAAAAATCCTAAAAGCTAACTGGAATTACAGGAAAAACTATAGATAATTGGGGCAGGAAGTCAATGAAAAAAAATTTCCAGGAAAAGGGAATATTTATGGAGCATCTTCTAGGTGAAGTTAGTGTTCCAGGTACTGTACATAAAACAGGAAAGAAAGACCACTAGAGAGCATTTTCCAACGTTTTAATAATTTTAAACATAATTAGATAGGTATTGTAATTTGAATGAAAAAAATTAAAGTTGTCAAACAATGAGATCTTTCTATTTTTTTATTATGGTAAAACTGACATGTCATAACCTTTACAATTCAGTGGCTTTTCGTACATTCACAGTGTTGTGCACAATCACGGCTACCAAATTTCAGAACATTTTCAATTGCCCCCAAAAGAAATCCCATACCCATTAGCAGTCACCATGCATGCCTCAGTCCATGGAAACTATGGATCTACTTTCTATCTCTATGGATTTATCTTTCATGGATATTTTGTATAAATGGAATCATATAGTAAGGATGTGGTCTTTTGCGTCTGGCTTCTTTCACTTAATGTCTTTAAGGTTCATCCATGTTGCAGTTTGTATCAGCACTTCAGTCCTTTTGATGGCTAAATTATAAAGATACATGTAAAATGGATTATTAGTATGAAATAATGGAATATACCCACATACCCACACACACATACACTTTTCATTTATATATTCATCAATTGAAAGACATTTTAATTGTTTCTACTTTGAGGCTATTGTGAATAACGATGTCATGTAAGTTTTTGTTCAGATTCCTGTTTGCAATTCCTATGGGCCTATATCTAGAAGTCAGATTGCTAGGCTATTGACGATTCTATTTTTAACTTATTGAGGAAACACCAAATTGTTTTCAACAGCAGCTGTTCATTTTACATTCCCACAAGCAATATATGAGGTTTCCAAATTCTCCATATCCTTATGAACACTTGTGGTTTTTTTTTCCTTTTATTGATTGTAGCCATCCTAGTGGGTGTGAAGCGGTATCTCCTTGTGGTTTTGAGTTTTTTCTAATGATTGATGATGCTGAGCACGTTTTCATATGCTTATTGGCAATTTGTCTGTCTTCTCTGGAGAAATGTCTATGTAACTCCTTTGTCCATTTTTAATTTTATTATTTGTCTTACTGAGTTATGAGTTCTTTATATATTTTAGATACTAGATGCTTATCGCTGATGGGATATATGATTGAAAAATATTTTTCCACATTGTGTAGCCTGTCTTTTCATAGTTGATAGTGTCCTTTATGCACAAAAGCTTTTAATTTTGATAAAGTCAAATTTACCTATTTTTCCTCCTGTTGCTTGTGTTTTTGGTGCAATATGTAAGAATCAATGTGACACACTCTCACTGGAGAAGCTGAAGGTCTGTTTGTGGGAGAAATTTCTGACTTTTACCTGGAGCTGAGTCAAGTTAGAGAGCTGAGTGAAATACAGGGGTAGAGGAAGCAGCAGAAAGGCTGTGGGAGCTCCCCGCATCCTCAAGCAGTCCATTCCTGCCTAGCACCACAGGGATCCATCAGGAGGATGGCCAGAGGAGCAGGGGGTAAACTCCACAGGGAGAAGGAATTCTCTAGCTGAACTCTGTAACAATTTGAATGGGATGAGAAGCCTCCTGGCCAGAACTCAGGGGAGGTTGCAGATCAGGCATGCATACTTCACAGGTCAGGGAAGAACTAAAGCTCTTTTCTCTCATAGCTGGGAGGCAGATAGCCTCAGGCAAGTTTTCAAGCCCATCTTGCTCTCTGCCTAGAAACAGACTCAGGGCTATTGTGGCTTGGTGGGAATGGGACCGGCCCTTTGGTTTGCAAGGGAGCTGGGTGAGGCCTGTGACTGCTAGCTTTCCCCCACTTCCCTGATGACCTGCATGTCTCAGCAGAGGCAGCCATAACCCTCCTCGGTACACACTTCCAGTGATCTGGGAATCTCATCCCCATCCTCCACAGCAGCCACAAGAAGAACCGCCCAAGGAGAATCTGAGCTCAGATATGCCTAGCCCCACCCCCACCTGATGGTACTTCCCTAGTCACCCTGGTAGCAGAAGACAAAGACCATATAATCTTGAGAGTTTTAGGGCCCCACCCACCGCTGGTCCCTCTCCACACTATGCAGCTGATGCTTCCTGGAAAGTGCCACTTCCTGGCAGGAGGCCAACCAGCACAAAAATTGAGCATTAAACCACCAAAGCTAAAATACAAAAGACTGCTCATGGAGTCCATTTCACCCCCTGCCACGTCCACCAGAACAGGCGCTGGTATCGATGGCTGAGAGACCCATAGACGGTTCACATCACAGGACTCTGTGCAGACAACCCCCAATACCAGCCCAGAATGAGGTAGACTCGCTGGGTGGCTAGACCCAGAAGGGAGACAACGATCACTGCAGCTCAGCTCACAGGAAGCCACATCCATAGGAAATGGGGAGAGTACTACATCAAGGGAACACCCTGTGGGACAAAAGAAACGGAACAACAGCCTTCAGCCCTAGACCTTCCCTCTGACAGAACCTACCCAAATGAGAAGGAACCAGAAAACCAACCCTGGTAATATGAAAAAAAAATGTTATTTAGCAGCCCCCCAAAATCACACTAGTTCACCAGCAATGGATCCAAACCAAGAATAAATCCCTGATTTACCTGAAAAATAATTCAGAGGGTTAGTTATTAAGCTAACCAGGGAGGGACAAGAGAAAGGTGAAGCCCAATGCAAGGAAATCCAAAAAATGATACAAGAAGTCAAGGGAAAACTACTTATGGAACTAGGTATCTTAAAGAAAAAACAATAAATTCAAGAAACTTTGGACACACTTTTAGAAATGTGAAGTGCTCTGGAAAGTCTCAGCAATAGAATTGAACAGTAGAAGAAAGAAATTCAGAGCTCAAAGGGTCTTCGAATTAACCCAATGCAACGAAGACAAATTAAAAAAAAAATAAGAAAATATGAACAAAGCCTCCAAGAAGTCTGGGATTATGTTAAATGACCAAACCTAAGAATAATTGGTGTACCTGAAGAAAAAGAGAATTCTAAAAGCCTGGAAAACATATTTGGAGAAATAAGGAAAACTTCCCCAGCCTTGCAAGAGACATAGACATGCAAATACAAGAACCACAAAGAACATCTGGGAAATTCATCATAAAAAGGTCTTCACCTAGGCACATTGTCATCAGGTTATCCAAAGTTAAGATGAAGGAAGCAATCTTAAGAGCTGTGAGACAGAAGCACCAGGTAACCTATAAAGGAGAATCTATCAGATTAACAGCAGATTTCTCAGTAGAAACCCTACAAGCTAGAAGGGATTGGGGACCAATCTTCAGCCTCCTCAAACAAAAGGATTATCATTTACAATTTTGTATCCAGCAAAACTAAGCATCATATATAAGGGAAAGATACAGTCATTTTCAGACAAACAAATTCTGAGAGAATTCACCATTACCAAACCACCACTACAAGAATGGCTAAAAGGAGCTCTAAATCTTGAAACAAATCCCGGAAACACATCAAAACAGAACCTCTTTAAAGCGTAAATCACATAGGACCTGTAAAACAAAAATACAAGTTAAAAGCAAAAACAAAAAACAAAACCCAAAGCATACAGGCAAAAACAACAACAGAACAAAATGTGAGGTACATTTCAATACTAACATTGAATGTAAATGGCCTAAATGCTTCACTTAAAAGATACAGAACTGCAGAATGGATATAAACTCACCAACCAACTATCAGCTGCCTTCAGGAGACTCACTTAACACATAAGGACTCACATAAACTTAAAATAAAGGGGGGGAAAAGCCATTTCGTACAAATGGACACCAAAAGTGAGCAGGGGTACCTATTCTTATATCAGACAAAATAAACTTTAAAGCAATAGCAGTTAAAAGAGACAAAGAGGGAATGTATATAATGGTAAAAGGCCTTGTCCAACAGGAAAATATCACAGTCCTAAACATATATGCACCTAACACTGAAGCTCCCACATTTATAAGACAACTACTAATAGACTTAAGAAATAAGATAGACAGCAACAAAATAATAGTGGGAAACTTCAGTACTCCACTGACAGCACTGGACAGTTCATAAAGACAAAAAATCAACAAAGAAACAATGGATTTAAACTGTACCTTGGAACAAATGGACTTAACAGATTTACGCAGAACATTTCATTCAGCAACCACGGAATACACATTCTATTCAACAGGACGTGAAACTTTCTCCAAGATAGACCATATGATATGCCACAAAGCAAGCCTCGACAAATTTAAGAAAATTGAAATTATATCACTGTCTCGGACCACAGGGGAATAAAACTGGAAATCAACTTAAGAAACCTTCAAAACCATGCAAATACATGGAAATTAAATAAGCTGCTCCTGAATGAGCATTAGGTCAAAAAGAATATCAAGATTGAAATTAAAAAATTATTTGAGCTGAATGACAGTAATGACTCACCTTTCACTATCTCTGAGGTATAGCAAAGGCAGTGCTAAGAGGAAAGTTCATAGCCCTAAAAGTCTACATCAAAAAGTCTGAAAGAGCGCAGACAACCTAAGGTCACACCTTAAGGAACTAGAGAAACAAGAACAAACCAAACCCAAACCCAGCAGAAGAAATAACCAAGATCAGAGCAGAACTAAATGAAATTGAAACACACAAAAAATACACCAGAGAAATGAAACAAAAAACTGGTTCTTCAAAAAGATAAATAAAATTGATAGACCATTAACAAGATTAGCCAAGAAAAGAAGAGAGAAAATCCAAATAACCTCACTGAGAAATGAAACAGGTGATATTACAATTGACACCACTGAAATACAAAAGATCATTCAAGACTACCATGAATATCTTTAACACATAAACTAGAAACCCTAGAAGAGATGGATAAATTCCTGGAAAAAATAAAATCTTCCTAGCTTAAATCAGGGAGAATTAGATACCTTATACAGACCAATAACAAGCAGTGAGATTGAAATGGTGATTAAAAAATTACCAACAAAAAAAAGCCCAGGAGCAGATGGATTCACAGTAGAATTCTACCAGACATGCAAAGAAGAATTGGTACCAATCCTTTTGACACTATTCCACAAAATAGAGAAAGAAGAAACCCTCCCTAATTCATTCTATGAAGCCAGCATCACCCTAATACCAAAACCTGGAAAGGACACAATCAGAAAACTACAGACTGATATCCTTGATGAACAAAGATGCTAAAATCCTAACAAAATACTAGCTAACAGAATCCAACAACATATCAAAAAGATAATCCACCATGATCAAATGGGGTTCATACCAGGGATGGAGGGATGGTTTAACATACACAAGTTAATAAATGTGATACACCACATAAACAATTAAAAATGAAATCATCATCTCAATAGATGCAGAAAAAGCATTCTACAAAATCCAGCATCCTTTATGATTAAAACTCAGCAAAATCGGCATGCAAGGGACGTACCTTAATGCAATAAAAGCCATCTATGACAAACCCGCAGCCAACATAGTACTGAATAGGGAGAAGTTGAAAGCATTCCCTCTGAGAACAGGAACAAGATAAGGATAACCACTCTCACCACTCCTCTTCAACATAGCACTGGGTCCTAGCCAGAGCACTCAGACAAGAGAAAGAAAGAAAAGGCATCCAAATTGGTAAAGAGGAAGTCAAACTGTCACTGTTTGCTGAGGATATGATCGTTTACCTTGAAAACCCTAAGGACTCCTCTAGAAAGCTCCCAGAACTGATAAAAGAATTCAGCAAAGTTTCCAGATACAAGATTAATATACACAAATCAGTAGCTCTTCTATACACGAACAGCAACCAAGAAGAGAATCAAATCAAGAGCTCAACCCCTTTTACAATAGCTGCAAAAAATAAAAATAAAATACTTAGGAATATACCTAACAAAGGAGTCAAAAGACCTCTGCAAGAAAAATACAAAACACTGCTGAAAGAAATTATAGATGACACAAATGGAAACACATCCCATGCTCATGGATGGGTAGAATCAATATTGTGAAAATGATCATACTGCCAAAAGCAATCTACAAATTCAACACAATCCCCATCTGAATACCACCATCATTCTTCACAGAATTAGAAAAAACAATACTAAAATTCACAGGAAGCCAAAAAAGAGCCCGCATGGCCAAAGCAAGACTAAGCAAAAAGAACAAATCTGGGGGCATCACACTACCTGATTTCACACTACCTGTAAGGCTAACCCGGATACTTACAGCCAACTGATCTTTGACAAAGCAAACAAAAACATAAAGTGGGGAAAGGACACCCTTTTCAACAAATGGTGCTGGGATAATTGGCTAGCCACATGTAGGAGAATGAAACTGGATCCTCATCTCTCACCTTATACAGAAACCAACTCAAGATGGATTAAGGACTTAAACCTATGACCTGAAGCTATAAAAATTCTAGAAGATAATATTGGAAAAACCCTTCTAGACATTGGCTTAGGTAAGGAGTTCATGACCAAGAACCCGAAAGCAAATGCAATAAAAACAAAGATAAATAGGTAGGGCCTAATTAAACTAAAGAGCTTTAGCATGACAAAAGGAACAGTCAGCAGAGTAAACAGACAGCACAGAGTGGGAGAAAATCTTCACAATCTATACATCTGACAAAGGACTAATATCAAGAATCTACAACGAATGCAAATCAGTAAGAAAAAAAATCCCATCAAAAAGTGAACTAAGGACATAAATAGACAATTCTTAAAAAAGATATACATACACAAATGTCCAACAAACATATGAAAAAATGCTCAACATCACTAATGATCAGGGAAATGCAAATCAAAACCACAATGCGATACCACCTTACTCCTGCAAGAATGGCCATGATCAAAAAATCAAAAAACAGTAGATTTTGGCATGGATGTGGTGAACAGGGAACGCTTCTACACTGCTGGTGGGAACATAAACTAGTACAGTCACTATGGAAAACTGTGGAGATTCCTTAAAGAACTAGAACTACCATTCGATCCAGCAATCCCACTATCGGGTATCTACCCAGAGGAAAAGGAGTCATTATCCAAAAAAGATACCTGCACATGCATGTTTATAGCAGCACAATTCACAATTGCAAAATCGTGGAACCAACCCAAATGCCCATCAATCAACGAGTGGATAAAGAAAGTGTGGTGTGTGTGTATGTATGTATGTATGTATATATATATATATATATGATGGAATACAATGCAGCCATAAAAAGGAATCAACAGCATTTGCAGTGACCTGGATGAGATTGGAGGCTATAATTCTCCTGAGTGACGTAACTCAGAAATGGAAAACCAAACATCATATGTTCTCGCTGATATCATATTTTTGTAGAGATGGAGCTAAGCTATGAGGATGCAAAGGCATAAGAATGATACAACGGACTTTGGGGACTTGGGGGGAAGAATGGGAGGGGGTGAGGGATAAAAGGCTACAAATATGGTGCAGTGTATACTGCTCAGGTGATGGGTGCATCAAAATCTCACTAATCACCACTAACTTACTCATATAACTGTATGCCACCTGTACCCTGGTAATTTATGGAAAAATAAATAAAATAAAAACTTAGGACAATAATAAAATATTCCTCCAAAAATGCCAGATATAAATTTATTAAGATTTAGCCCTGTGCTTTCTTCTAAGAGTTTTATAGTTTTATCTCTTACGTTGAGGTCATTGTTCCATTTTGACTAAATTTTATTGTGTGAGGTGGCTATCTTCATTCTTTTGCATATGGATATGATCTAGTGCCATTTGTTAAAAATGGTACTATTCTATCCTCATTAAATAATCTTGCCATCCTTGTTGAAAATCAGTTTACCACAGAAGTATAGGTTTGTTTCTGGACTCAGTTTTATTACATTGATCTATACTGTATGTCTATGCTTATGTCAGTATCATGTTGTTTTGATTACTGTAACTCTGTAGTAAAATTTGATATTGGGAAGTGTGACTCCTCTAACTTCATTCTTATTTTCAAGACTATTTTGGCTATTTGGGACTTTAGCAATTCCATATAAATTTTATTATTATTATTATTATTATTATTATTATTAGAGGCAGGGTCTTGCTCTGTCACCCAGGTGGGAGTGCAGTGGCATAATCATAGCTCACTGTAGCTTTGAATTACTGGGCTCAAGAGATCCTCCCACCTCAGCCTCGAAAGAAGCTAGGACTACAGGTGCACACCACCACGCCTGGCTATTTTCTCAAATATTTTTGTAGAGATGGAGTCTCACTCTGATGCCCAGCCTGGTCTTTAACTTTTGGCCTCAAGTGATCTTTCCGCCTTGGCCTCTGAAAGTGCTAGGATTACAGGTATGAGCCACCACACCTGGCCTCATATGAATTTTAGAATACACTTCTCCATTTATGCAAAAAAGGTAGTTGGAATTTTAACAGTGATTGCACTAAATCTAGAAATTCATCTGGGGAATATTGTCATCTTAACAATATTGATTCTTCTAATCCATGAACGTAGGATTTTTTTTTTTTTTTTTACTAGTTTCTTTCAACGTTTTGTAGTTTTCAGTGCACAAAACTTGCACCTCCTTGTTCCCATTTTTTTCTTAAGAGTTTCATTCTTTTGGATGCTACTGTAACTGGAATTGTTTTCTGAATTTCATTTTAAGATTGTTAACTGCAAGTGTACAAAAATATAACTGATTTTTGCATGTTGATTTTATATCCCAAAACATTGCTAAATTTATTAACTCAAATGTTTTAAGCATTTTGAGGGCATATTTTCCTATGTAAGATCATGTCGTCTGTAAGTAGAAATAGTTTTACTTCTTCCTTTCCAGTTTAGCTGCCCTTTAATTCTACTATGTTTGTTTTAGGTATAACTTTGAAGTGCAATGTTAAATAAAAGTGATGAGAACCAGCGTCTTCCTTTATTCCTGATCTTAGGGCAAAAGCTTTCAGTCTTTCACCATTAGGTGTAACATTAGCTGTTAATTTTATAGATGCTTTTATCCAGTTCAGGAATTTGTCTTCTATTTGTAGTTTTTAAAGTGATTTTGTCATAAAAAAGGTTGGATTTTGTCAAATGCTTTTCTGTGTCAATTGAGATCATAGTTTCTTTCTTTTCATTCTATTCATATTCTGTTTTATATTGACTCCTACTTCCTCCTGGGGGACCTTCTGCTTCACCTGACACCTGATCTGCATCACCTCACACATCATGTTCTTTGTAGGTAGAAGTAGGTGAGAAGGCTCTGCAGTGGCTGGTGGGTGGCTGATCCCTGCAGGTGAGCTCAGGTGCCTAGCAGCCTGGTGCCAGTGATTGCAGCCCCAGTCACTAAGGCCTGCCCAGCTGTTTTTCATTTTTAAATGTGCTTACTCTCTCTCAGATAATTGATCTTGGAAATCCTCTCTCCAGTTCCAGGTTCAGGCTTGATCCCTCTTATTTTGCAACTCATCTTCTTTAGTGTTCAGGACGGGCTCTCTGGGAACATGATATTTGACCTGAGACATATTAGCTGAGAAGGGCCAGGCAATAAGAAATTTTAGGAAAAGAGGGTTCCAGCAGCGTCCTTTTCTCTGAGAGCTTTGTTCTAAAGCTTGGAGAAGTGCTTTTCTCTCGGGCACCCTTCATATTTTCTGTTTGCTGCAAACTGGACTTGAGGAACTTCCTTGAGTCAAGCTTTTTCAGAGAATAAAAATATTTTCAGTCCTCAGTGACAAGAAGTAGCTCTTAGTTATTAGACATATTAAAAGGAAATGATGGAGAGTGCAAAAAAGAGTAAGGAAATCATATTAATTAAAGAAATTGGGAGATGAATAAAGTGTAAGGGAAGGAGAGCAAGAGAGAAAGATGTGCACAGTGGAGAAATGACCATTGTGTTGTGATGAGCCCATATTATGAGCAATGGTAGATTTGCGCTGACAATTTTCTCTTCCTCCTAAATGAGTGTAACAAAAACGTTTTTAAAAATGACACTTGAGTCCTCTACAGATATGGAAAGAAAGAGGCTAATTTACAATTTCTAATCCAACAATTCGTCATTCTTTCCATTTGAAAAATGCAGTAAAGGAAAGTAATGGCTTTTGCTGTATGCCTGAAAACTTTTCTAGCTTGCCAAGATAATTCTCATTTTCATTCTTCCTTTCAGATGAAAGCAGTGTCTTGAATCTGAGTTATCCTTATTCAGATTTTTAATGGAAAGACAAGAAGCATGAAAAAATCCGCAAACTATATAAACAGAAGCAAATGACCAAAAATGAAACATAGTTCATTAAAACCTCCAGCTGTGTCAAGACAGAGCTTATTGAGAAAGTTGGCTTTTATTTCTCCTGGCTTTCCAACTGTTAATTCTTACCACCATATGCTGCCCTTTATTCCTTAAAATCTGTAGTTTATCGTATTCAAGGTCAGTAAAATAATTCAGGCAAACGAATGGTAAATTCAGGACTATAGGTTGAACTACAAACTTTTGGTTGAACGATCTAAGATAAAATAAAACTCGTTAATTACTTTTTGACTATTTATAGAATCTTGGAATTTTAAGGTTATAAGCACCTTTAGTGTCTTCTAATTACTATTTCCTACTGGAAGTCTTATACTGTATCTGAAATGAAACAATTATCCTTGTTGGTTGTGACAAAACTACTCTTCTAGTCAACCTGTTTTCTTCTCAATTCTCCCTGTAATTTTGACCACTAATTCTACTTAGAAAATATTCTCAGTACTCATTTTACACTTTAAATATACAGGTGTACCCCAGTTGATATCACTACCCTGTTCTGAGCGTGAATGCAACTCCTGACAAAAAGGATGGCAAATAATGGTGACTCACGAATCACACTACAAAGGTAGAATTAACCAGTCTTTGTAAGTTACTAATTAAGAATATAATAATCTTAATTAGAATACCACAACTCCAGGTTCCTTAGAATAGACAAGTTGTGAAGTCATAAACAAGAACAATAAACTTTTGAAAGAGTTCAAAACATGTCCCCACAAAATATGCCTTTTTGGCATACTGGTTATTTTGAGCTGAAGACTCTTTTAAAGCAGCAGATGCAGATAAGGGTCTCTTACATTGCCTGTCTACCTAAAAGCAGGTCATAACATTCCTAATCAGAAAGGTACCCTCCCTGTACCAGGAAAAAAATAACATTTTTATCTCAAGAGACCAGGATTCATGTTGAAATGGATCTGTACAAACAAACCTACTAAAATAATACTTACCTTTCATTAGTTTTACCCGTGTATTTTCTAGTCACTGTACTGCCCCTAACCCAAGCCCTTGTGTTCTGTCACATTTGCACAATTTATGCTTCTTTGTGTTAAAAAGGTATAAAGGCAAACTTTGTGTTATTGTGCTTTGTTACTGCACTTCATAGATACTGTGTTTTGTTTACAAATTGCAGATTTTCAGCAACCCTGTGTCAGGCAAGTCTATGGCACCATTTTCCAATAGCATGTGTTCACTTCATGTCCCTGTATCACCTTTTGGTAATTATTGAAATATTTTAAACTTCCATTATTATTATGTTGGTTGTTGATATGTGTAATCAATGCTCTTTGATGTTACCAATGTAATTCTTTTAGGGCCCACAAATTGGGCTCATATAAGACAAGAAACATTATCAATAAATGTTGTGTGTGTTCTGATTGCTCCACAGATTGGCTGCTCCCCAACCTCTCTCTCTTTCCTAAGGCCTCCCTGTTCCCTGAGACAGAACAATATTGAAATTAGGTCAATGAATAATTCTACAATGGCTTTCTAAGTATTCAAGTGAAAGGAGGAGTCGCACTTCTCTCACTTTAAATCAAAAGCTAGAAATGATTAATATTAATGAGGAAGGCGTGATGAAAGCTGAGATAGGCTGAAAGCTAGGTCTCTTGAGCCAGCTAGCCAAGTTGTGAAAGCAAATAAAAGTTTCTTAAAAAAAAAATAAAAAGTCCTACTCCGGTGAACACATGAATGATAAGAAAGTGAAATAGCCTTAGTGCTGATATAAAGTTTTAGCAGTCTAGATAGAAGCTTAAACCAGCCACAACATTCCCTTAAGACAAAGTCCAATCCAGAGAAAGGTCCTAACTCTCTTCAATTCTGTGAAGGCTGACAGACATAACGGAGCTACAAAAGAAAAGCTTGAAGGTAGCAGAGCTTAGCTCATAAAGTTTAAGAAAATAAGCCATCTCCATAATATAAAAGTGTAAGGTGAAGTAGCAAGTGCTGATGTAAAAATTAACTTGTAGCAAGTTATCCAGAAGCTCTAGCCAAGGTCATTGATGAAAGTGATTATAGTAAACAACACATTTTCAATGTAATTGAAACAGCCTTCTATTGAAAGAAGATGCCATTTAGGACTTCCATAGCTAGAGAGGTCAATGTCTGGCTTCAAGTGACAGAACGACTTTCTTATTAGGGCTAAATCATCTGGTGGCACTAAGTTGAAGCCAATGCTTGTTTACAATTCCAAAAATTCTAGGTCCCTTAAGAATGATGCTAAATCTACTCTGCCTGTGCTCTGTAAATGGAAGAACAAAGCCTGGATGACAGCACGTCTGTCTATTACATGGTTTACTAAATATTTTAAACCCACTATTGAGACCCACTACTCAGAAAAAAATATTGCTTTCAAAATATTACTGTTCATTGACTAGGCGTCTAGTCGCTCAAGAAGTTTGATGGAGATGTACAAAGATACTAGTGTTTTCATGCTTTCTAATTCAACATCCATAGATCAGGGAGTAATTCTGACTTTTAATTTTTATTATTTAAGAAATACATTTTATAAGGCTAAAGCTGCCATAGATAGTAATTCCTCTGATAGATCTGGGCAAAGTAAGTTGAAAACCTTATGGAAAGGATCCACCATTCTAGATGCCATTAAGAACATTTGTCATTCATGGGAGGAAATAAAAATATTAAAAATTAACAAAAGCTTGGAAGAAGTTTATTCCAGCTCTGATGGATGACTGTGAGGAGTTCAAGATTTTAGTAGAGAATGTAATGCAGATGTGGTAGAAATAGCTAGAGAACTAGGGTTAGAAGTGGAGCTTAAACGTGATGCATTATTGTGAGATTGCTGCAATCTCACGATAGAACTTGATTGGATGAGGAGCTACTTTTTATGGATGAGCGAAGAATGTGGTTTCTTGAGAGGGAAACTACTCCTGGTGAAGATGCTGTGAACGTTGTTGAAAGGACAAAAGATTTTGAATATTACATAAACTTAGTTGATGAAGAAGCGGCAGGGTTTGAGAGGACTGACTTCAATTTTGAAAGAAGTTCTACTGTGGGCAAAATGGTACCAATGGCGTGGAATGCTACAGAGAAATTTTTGTGAAAGGAAAAGTCAGTCAATGCAGTGAACTTCACTAATGTCTTATTTTAAAGAAATTGCCACTGCCACCTCCACCTTCAGCAACCACCACCCTGATCAGTCAGCAGCCATCTACATCGAGGCAAGACCCTCCATCAGCAGAAAGATTACAACCCTCTGATGGCTTGGATCATTGCTAACATTTTTTAGCAATACAATATTTTTAATTAGGCATGAACAATTTTTTAAACAATGCTGCTGCACACTTTAATAGACTGCAGAGTTCAAACAAGACTTTTATATACACCGAGAAACCAAATATGTATGTGACTGGCTTTATTGCAATATTTGCTTTATTGCCATGGTCTGGAACCAAACCTGCAATATCTCTGAGGTCTGCCTGTATAAGCTTTGGGGTCTAATAGCTTCTTTGGGTCTTCCTTTTCCTTCTAAAGACTCTTGTGTATACATAAAAAAATTTGTATGCTTTTCTCCTATTAATTTGTCTTATATCAGTTTCATTCTTAGGACCAGCCATAGAACCTGAGAGGGTAGAGAAAAGTTTTTCCCTCCTGTGTATGGTTCTGGTTTGAAAGCACTGGTTTCATGGAGTTGATGCCACTACTAAATATCTGAAAAAAGTTTGTTGCTACAATTTAGAAAAAACTCCAAACAAACATAAATTAAATATCAATAGTAAGTGTTTGTGAATTGATCTCTTCTTTCACATATTAAAGGCACAAGAGATATTTGTTGAAGGCATAAATGAATCTCTGGTAAATATAACAAGTTTCCCTATTTTCTAAAAGCTATCTTGTTGAAAACATAAATGCAATCAGTCGCAAATTTCCCAAAGCAGATTATTCCTTCAAATCAATATTCTTCTTTAGTAGGATTTCATTTTTATTACTAAATGCATCTTTTTGTTAGAGCATGTTATTGAGATGATAAAATTTACAATTCATAAAAGAAACTGACAGTTTCTTTAGGTAGGGAGCATGTCTGTTGTCACTATTTTATGTGTCTAGTAATGCCAAGCTTGTTTTAAAAATATAACATTCTGTTATTTACCGATCTATTTCATTTTTCTCTATCTTTAGTTCTCTAACTCTATTCATACATTTTAGTATGGCTTTGATTTACACAGCTTTCAAATGCCCTATATAAAAGAAAAAGTCTTCCTACCATTTTCACTTCTATGGGGCTTAAAGAGCACAACTCTGATTTTCAGGTAAGATCCTTTGGCTACTATTTTTTTCCTCATAGGATCTCATTGTTGGAGATTTCAATTTTAAATGTGGCTTTAATCACATTTAGGCATTGAATCTCAGGACTGCCTTTGGCAAACTCATCCAGTAGAAAATTTGCATATCAATACTTCTTATAAAAGCAAATATGCTAAAAATGAAAAATGTATATAAATTTGAAAGATCTGCTCTGATCATTTGTTCATGGTAGCTGGCAGAATTGTTTGTTTTTGTTTTTGTTTCTGTTTTGAGATGAAGTCTTATTCTGTTGCCCAAGCTGGAGTGCAGTGGCGTGATCTCAGCTCCCTGCAACCTCTCTCTACCTCCTGGGTTCAAGTGATTCTCCTGCCTCAGCCTCCCGAGTAGCTGGGACTACAGGCATGCACCACCATGCCTGGCTAATTTTTTTTATTTTTAGTAGAGATCAGGTTTCCACTGTGTCGGCCAGGCTGGTCTTGAACTCCTGACCTCATGATCCGCCTGCCTTGGCCTCCCAAAGTGCTAGGATTATAGGCATGAGCCACCATGCCTGGCCAGAATTCTTTATGTTTAAAATGAAGAACATTTATTTCTTTTCCTTTATAGCTACGGTAAATAAGAATGTGTGGGACTATCTCATTTACAGTTAAAAACCTAGAAAACATCTTCCCTATTCATCTGGTAATATGGCTATTATTACTTATTCTACATTCTGAGGAAAAGAGAAAAAGAAACATTGAAATAGTCTAACGGGTTTAGGAGACAAAAAACTAAGGGTATAAAATAGAGGAGAACTTGCCAAGAGGAGGAGGAGGAGGGTAGGTAATCTTCTAAGGGGACTGCCAGTTTATCAGTTATACATCCTGAAACCAAGGTGTACTATTCACATTGTAGTGCTTCAGCATTATGCAGATACACATTTTCTTGACTTAAAATTCAGAGATAAAAATAGGACATGCAGATTTGTGAGAGGGGTACGGCTTTGACGTTTAATATTCTTGTTGGCTTGATTTAAATTGGTATTTGAGTCCTATAGACAGTTCCTAATTGTTTATGCCAGTAGAGGGAATCAGTGATAGGGGTAATTTAAAAATCATTTGTTTTTATTTTTTAATGAGCATTTTTGTTTAAAGTAAAATAGGTAAGTCACCTTCTTCTGGAATTTGCAGTTCTTCAAGCAAAATATTTACCTCTATTGGCAAAACTCATTTTTGAAAAATTAATCCTCTCAACTTTAATCCTGTTTTCAGCTCAAATGTTGAAAATGCCAGGGTAGGACAGCATCATATTTCACTTATTTTGATTCCAAGCCATCACTAAGTAATGTTTATCTCCCTTTAAGCTCACTGTCTCTTTAATTCACATTTGTCTGAGTGAGGGTAAGGAAAACTCGCTGGTTTTGGCTAGCAAGGTTGTCCTTGTAGTAGTGGCGGTATATAATCTATGCCATGCCTGCCTCTCATGAATTTTCTTTACCTATCTGCTGCTTCTATAATATAATAGCTAAAAACATCAATTTTTCTTATGAAAAATTTGCACACATAATTCTAAGCACAAGTAGCCTTAAATAATACTCTTCTCTATGAAGAATATTTAATGTCTGCAGTTACTATTTCTTTAGCAAATGTGAGCTGAATGCCTGTGCTAGGTGCCATTTGACTTATGGGGATATAGCAGTGGCTAGAACCTGGCCCCAGCTCACCCTGAGCCAGCATCTGGTGGGAAAGACAGGCAACACACACTCAAAACAAATAAATGGAACCTAATTAAACTAAAAAGCTTCTATACAGCAATAAATAAGTAAATATATAAATCATCAGAGTAAACAGACAACCCACAGATTGGGAGAAAATATTTGTAAACTACGCATTCAACAAAGGACTCATATCCAGGATCTACAAGGAACTCAAACAAATCTGCAAGAAAAACACAAATCTCATCAAAAAGTGGGCAAAAACATAAATAGACATTTCTCAAGTTATACATATGGCCAAAAAATATGAAAAAATGCTCAACATTACTAAGTATCAGAGAAATGCAAATTACAACCTCAATGAGATACCACTTTACCCCTGCAAAAAATGGCCATTATTGAAAAGTCAAAAAACAATAGACATTGGCATGGATGTAGTGAAAACTGAAGTGCTTATACACTCCTGGTAGGAATATAAATTAGTACAAACTCTATGCAAAGCAGTATGGGGGTTTCTTAAATAACTAAAAGTAGATCTACCATTTGATCCAGCAATCCCACGACTGGGTATCTACCCAAAGGAAAAGAGTTCATTGTATCCAAAAGACACCTGCATATGTTATTTATTGCAGCACAATTCACAATTGCAAAGATATGGAACCAACCTAAGTGCCCATGGATCAATAAGTGGATAAAGAAAATGTGGCATATACACACTATGGAATACTACTCAGCCATAAAAAAGAATGAAATAATGTTTTTTGCAGTAACTTGGATAGAGCTGAAGACCATTATTCTAAGTGAAGAAACTTATGAATAGAAAACCAAATACCATATGTTCTCATTTGTAAGTGGGAGCTAAGCTATGTGTATGCAAAGGCATGCAGAGTGGTATAATCAACCTTGGAGATGCAGAAGGGGGATTGAGGGATAAAAAAGTACATACTACTCAGGTGATGGAAGCACTAAATTTGACTTCACCAATATACAATTCATCCATGCAACCAAGAACCACTTGTACCTCAAAAGCTATTAAAATAAACATTTTTGATATTTTACTCATAAAAAATGAATCTTTGATATCGGGGTGAGAAATGATAGAGACAATTAAGCATGGGAAGGAAGTGAGTGACTGGATAGGACAATCTTTTAGAAAACATGATGCTTTGGATACTTTGAATGCATTGAGCAATGAAACTCATGGATGTCTGGGCAAGATTATCACCGTAAGAGGAAAGAGCGTGTGAAAAGGCCTGAGGGGAGAGGAGGATCTTGTGTTAGGGAAATGGCACAAAGAAGGTGGGGATGGAGCTCCTGGATTCCAGGAAATGGGACACTGCATGAGCCGGGCCTAATCATGGAGAATCTGGTAGGAGAATAGGAGGATCTGGATTTTATTCTAAGAGGGATGAACCATCATTTAGAGTTTTAAGAAAGGGAATGACACCATCTGATTGACGCATTACAGTTTACATTTTAAACTCTACCGGGAGAGTTTAAGAAGACTTGTTCAATATCACACAGAAAATACATGACTCAGCTAGGGTTAACTATTGAATTCATTCAATGAAATGTGGTAGTGAAGTAAATTTAAAGATAAACATATTCATTGAATTTCAGAACCTCAAGGTTGACTTCAGATTAGTCATCTGTTACTTGAGGTCATTCTTTTTTTGTTTTGTTTTTTTAAGACCAGGTCTTGTTCTGTCATCCAGGTTGCTGAAGTGCTGTGGTGTGATAATATCTTACTGTGGCCTCAAACTCCTGAGCTCAAGTGATCTCCCACCTCAGCCTCCCAAGTAGCTGGGATGTGAGCCACCATGCCTGGCTTACTTGAGGTCATTCTCTATTATTTCTGCCAACTGCTTTTGTAACCTTTTCCTATACGCAAGACGGGGAGTTTCACATCACCTTAGAGGGAGTTCAGAAACACTTTTGTCACGTCTTGAATGTGAGATGATTCTTTTTTAGGTTGACCTGTATATTGGTTTGCTAGGGTTGCCATGACAAGTGCTGTAACACACTATTAACAGAGATTTATCTTCTCACAGTGTTAGAGCCTAGGAGTGCAAGAAGAATGTGTCATCAAGGTTGTTTCTTCTGAGGCCTCCCTCCTTTGCTTGTAGATGGCCATCTTCTCCTACTTATGTATGGTCTTCCCTCTGTGTGTGTCCATATCATAATTTCTTTTTATGAGGACATCAGACATATTGGATTAGGACCCACCTTAATTACCTCATTTTGTTTTGATTACTTCTTTTAAAGACTCTATCTCCAAACAAAGTTATATTTGGAAGTACTGGGGGATAGGGCTTCAACATATGAATTTTGATGAGACACGATTTAGCCCATAACAACCTGTAATCAGTATTTTACTTGCCCCATACTTGCTAATCAGGGAGCCACATGGGAAAACATGAATGAGCCACAGCTTCCTCATTTTCAAAGTAACTTTCTGGCAGTATATGTAGGGAGGTGGGGGGTGTCTCATGTCTATTCCCACGTTTTCCACTTGGACATTTTTTTCTTTGGGGTTCTTTCTCCTGCCAATTCCCCACCCCTCTTTACTTCACTGCTCATCCCTACATAGAACTCCAAGGAGGTGCAACAGAGGTGCTAACCTGGATTCAACCCCACTTTGGTCTGTTCCCCATGAAACTACCATACAAGGCCATATAGATGTATTACCTCCTGTGGGAGAGGTGAACGTAACCCCAAAGCATCACCATGCAGGAGGTGAGAATGTAAAAGTGGTCCACTCTGGACGATATTCCAAGAATTCAGAAGAATGAAAGCTGAGGGCAGGACAAACTATGCCAGATAGTTGTAATTCTATAACTGCAATGACATAGTGCAAAATGGTAGAAGCCAGCACCTAGAATTCTATCATCCAGAAGGCTGCGGCTGCTGCTGGGTCAACAGCCTGAGGGGCAGAAAGAAGTGTGATTCAGCAGGTAAAAAACCATCTAAATAATAGGACAAGAATATCTCACTGAGGCTCAGTGTGTGGACAGTGTTGCATAGCAGGTGAACAATAGAAAGCATCTAAGGTAGAAGCCTTTCTAATCTTCATCCCTGGCAAGTATGAGAACAGAGATGCTCACATTGTCAGGCGGTTTTTCAGAGACAGGCAGGAAATGTCTCTCTGGACAGACATTTGTTGGATTGCTAACAATGGTTTGTTAGCAGGCAGCAGGCAGTAACATCGGACAGCAGATAGCTGACTTACAGTTACCCTAAATCCTGGAAGGCTGGAGCATACAGCAGATAAAAAGGTCAGGGAGCAAGTCAGAAACCCAGTGATCAGTGCTTAGAGCTGAGATGCAAAGAGAGAGTGGATAATTAACAAGGGTAATTTGATGGCATCTTTCAGAACCACTGCCTGAGGTCCTGTTGCCCAAGCCTAGGCTTGTCTTTAGTTCTAGGATAAAGCTGGCCCTGTGTATGGGCTTCCTAAGTGAATGAAGGAGAACTACAGAAGTAGGGAGCCCGATACCACAGGATAGTAGACCCTAAAATAGGAGTAAAGAGAAGTTCAAGGCAATGACAAGTTCGTATTAATATCTTGATACCCAGTAAGTTATCTGTTCAGAAGATGTGAAATGGCCAATATTGAAACAAGTTAAGGTTTCATTACATTACGGGAAAATCGAGCATCAACTCAGGTGCCTGGGTTTGAGTTTTGGAGTCCAGGAAAAAAGTAGGAGTAAGATTGTCATCCCCTTTTCTAAGGGCATTGTGACAATGTGCCTAGTTTGCTTTGTGCATATTTTGGAATTGAAATCTAATCATGTACAAGCTTAACGGTGTGTTTCTTAAGCATTACAGAAGGAAGTAGATAAAAAAAATCATTTGATGATTAAATTTGTACAGGAAAGAACAACCACAAAAGCACTGCAGGCTGTAGCTCTCTGCACCTGTTAGCAATTCAAAAAGAGCATCGAGGGGGGCAGAGAGGGAAATATAACACTGGAATCACAGCTCAATAAAAGTTAGACAGCTTGAACACCGCAAATATCATTTAAACACACCAGCCATGGGGGTTTAAAGTATACCCTATAAATGCCAAAACATTGTTACACCATCCACTTACACCAAACTGACTCATCACCTCCTTTTTTCCTGCTGACAATGTATCCTCTGCCTAATGAGTCATTTCTGGCATCATGTTGTTCAGCTGAACTAAGGCAAGCATTCTGAATTATTAATATTTCTATATATTTCTTTTCTAAACTACGCAATCAAATACACTTGTAGAACAATTTTACTTTAATGCCAGAAATGGCCATTGAATGTTTCATACTTAATTATAATTTAAATGTCACACAGACGGGATGGTGGGGTTACTTATGATGACTGTTTAACTGCAGACCAGACAGAATTAATTAATATATTTATGATGCCTTAAAGAGATGCCTTGGTGCTCTAGGAAAAGATGTAATTATCTCTGTTGTTTCCTAACGGGCAGCAGTGTTGGTGTGAGGTTAGTTTACGTTGCTCTTCAGAATGAAATACAGCACCAATTCTGCTATTTTTTTTATTTCTTTGTTCTTTGAAGGCTACACTAAAAACTCACAAATGTTAAATTTGAGAGTGGAAATAATTTTGGATTTCTAGAATCATGTTTTGTTGAGGTGAGGTATTTTAGGAAGTTCCATATTGATGGGTTTTAACTACTGTGTTAGTCAGCATGGAAGCTAAGTCCCTCGACAGGCCATCTGCAATGGAGACCCTGAAATGCCAGTGTAGCTCAGTCCAGGTCCAAATGCCTCAGAACCAGGGAAGTCAATGATGCAATTTTCAGTCTGAGATTAAAGGCCTGGGAACTCAGGAAGGCCACTGGTATGTAAGTCCTGGAGTCCCAAAGCCAGGGAGCCTGGGGTCCTAATGTCCAAGGTCAGGAGAAGAGTGTGTCCTATCTCCAGTAGGAGAGGAAACTTCTTCCTCTGCCTTTTTGTTCTGTGCAGATCCCCAGCCAATTGTTTGATGCCCACCCACACGGAGAGCAAATCTTCATCTCAGTCCATGTGGACTCAAATGCCAACCTGCTCTGGAAACCCCGTCTCAGGCACACCCAGAATAATGCTTTACCATTTCTGTAGCTGGTCCTTAATCCAGTTAAATTGACACTTGAAATTAACCAACACGTGTACCTATTCCTAGCTATGTGCGTCCGGGCAAGTTACTCATCCTTGGTATCCCAACATTCACTCTCTGTAAAATTTTAGGAGACAATAATACTTACCTAAAGGATGTTGCCAGCATTATAGCAGCTAACTCATTAGAAGTGCTTAACACTCTTAAGTCAAAAGAGGTGCTCAGTAGATGTTTGATACTTTCAAAAGTATTAACACAATTTTATTGCTATTGTGTATATTTGGAAAATGATAAGAAAATTCTGCAATAGAGAAGCAAGAGTCCCTGAAGATTAAGATCCTCTGCAGTTTAGATCTCACCTCTTCAGACTATTACTCTTCCTCACTTAGACTCTGCATTTAGGCAAAGCTGGTTTATTATTCTCTGAATCTGATGTGCAGATTTTCACATCCACTGTTCTTCTACTCTTTTCCCTCTGCCAGTCTAGGTTATCATTTCCTTCAACCCCTCAGGCAACCTAATCCACTCTTGTCTATCATTTTCTGGGGTGTAAAAGTTGCGACTGTCACTCCTTTGGAACTTTTAGATAGAAACAGAAAAACAAATTATTAAAAATTTTTAAAAGGCAACAAGCTATCTACCCAGTTAGACTGCAAGCTTCATGCAGGCAATTTCCTTGTATCTCTTGGTACATGTGACACCAAACATGATAAACCACACTCTCAATGCTGACGATGATGATGCCTCCCCTCCTCTTGGTCTTTTCCTGTAATGACTTTACTTCATTTCCTTCATTTTTGCCAGTTTTTTTGATTTGGAAGTACCAATATCTCACATTTGAAAACTGTTACTTGACTAGCAATGGAATCAAATATTACACTAATTCAATGTCTGAGGATTATAAATCATGATGTTTAGCAGGGAAACATTGAAAACAAATATTAATGCTGTCTTATCTTGTTTCTAAGAGATATTTTTATTGACTAACAAATTTTATATTTCAAAAAGTTAATCTCAAAATATAAAATATTGCAAAAACAGATTTTGAGCTTGAAGTACCTGTTTAAGATGACTCACTTTTTTTTTTTTTTCTAGCTAGCAGAGAAATTTTTCCTGGTGTTACTATACCAAAATCTTTCAGGAAGTAGGCAAGTTTGAACCATTGTTTCTATCAGTTGATTGAGCAGTTAATAACCAGAGTGCCTGCATGAATAGATGAACACAAAATAGCCCTGGAGCAGCAACCAATAGCCTTGGATTCTAGATGTTCCTGGGAAGGTCAAAAGTGTAAGATTCAGCATACAGACTTACTCTCAGCTGACTTCATACATCTGGTAGTTGCTGGAGGTGGATAAATCAATTTTGAAAAGTCTCCAGAAGCTTTTACTGGTAGGATCAGCCCTCCACATACATGACATAATAGTATCTTGGTGGATCTTCGCAGCTCTAGATTAGCTCAAGTCTGTAACACAGAGGCCTATCCCCGAGTCTACAGAAGGATTCTAGATTTCTAAATACCATAGTGTCCCTGGTTGCTTCTGGGTTGTTCATTATAACCAAAGCTGGAGTGAACAACCATGGACCTTTAAGTAGCTGGAATTTCAGGATACTTGGTATTATGATACCTTCCTCAAGGGAGCGAAGGGCATCGTGTTCTTTTCTAAAGGAACACGTTTGAAAAACTAATAAGACCCCAGAATTCTTATACATGCAAACTAAGGAAAATTTAGCAAGTAATATAAAAACCAAGAATAGTCAAAATCAAATAGAAAAACAATTTAAAGAAGGGGAAGTGAATTTTAAATCCTGATCCATAAGGTGATTTGGGCCAGGGCACTCTTAAAAGTGCCCTGTTGATTTTAAACATTAAGCTAAATGTTGCTTTATAGGAACTAGGGATTTCAAGCACTTTTATAAAGTTTTAGCTTATTAATTTTTATTCCCCTTGGGAACTAGCTTTTGGCTGATTTATCTAAGTCAGAACTTTTTGAGTATGAAATTCTTTTCACATTCATCTCATTACATTTTTTCAAGTTCATCTTAAGCCATATATATATTTTTTGCCATTTTGTGTAAATGTGTCTGGCCCTTGGAAGTGCTTACCAGGAAAGAGAAGATTTGAGACATTAAGGAGCTTAAAATGTAGTACTCAGAATTTTCATAGAAAAAGTTATCACCACAGATTGTATTCATCTGATGACCACACATAACAGATTTTCCAGTTCCGATTTGAAGACCATATCCTACATCTTAAAATTTTCCTCCTTCATTTGCCTCGTTTTCTTTTATTGCTATGCTGTTAAGGCATGATAAAGACACTATTAAAAAAATTTAGTGGTTAACACGGATAATGTTTTCTCACTTTCAGAAGATTTCTGCTAAATCATAGAACACAATGGATTTTTAGTAAATGCTCATTCAAATGGCAGAACATTTTGGTTCCCATATTTAGGCTTGATTGAAAGTGAAATTGGTTATGGTTACAAAATTCATCTTTTCTTTGACTTCCTGAAGCCTACATTTCCAGATCGGCCACTACTTGCTTTGAGGAAAAAAAATCTAATATTATACCCTTGATAAAAAGAAAGTAAATAATCTGTCATAAAGCATCAGTAATTAAAGCTGAAAAGTCCTTAAAAATTCTAGATCGAGGCGGAGCTTGCAGTGAGCCGAGATTGCGCCACTGCACTCCAGCCTGGGCAACAGAGCGAGACTCCGTCTCAAAAAAAAAAAAAAAAAAAAAAAAAAAAAAATTCTAGATCAATTGCATCATGTGAATTTGTTTTCTCATTTATAAATGGCTTATCAATAAGTGGAATAAAACTAAAAATGAATTACTCGTTAGGAATAAGTATTACTCTGTCCTTTGTCTTCATAATCAAAATAGAATGTGTAGTTTAAAAATGTGATTTCAAATGTGTTGATACCAAATGTTGAAAAAATATAAGAATAGTATTTTACAGCTCATTTATTATTTGTGATAGCTACATCAGAAAAAACAGTATACAAAAATTGGATATGGCTTCCACCAGAGTACATAATTTTTGTGTTTTTTAAAATTATAACTAAGAATTTTTTAAAGAAACTAATATGGTTAAACTGTTAAGAAGGATTATAAAAATTAGTATAAAATATAAACTCTGTTCTTGTTTGACTTAGAATCTCATTGAATAAAAGGAGACCCACACAGCAGTAGTGAGTCAGTACTCTCAAAACTCACTTCAAGCATGTTTGTCTGTGTAGAGTTAATATCAATGTTTCTGTATAGAATCTCAATTCCCTTATTTATCACGTTCGACTATCCTTTTTTATTCTTTCCTCCCCCCACCAAGAGATGAGGTCTTGCTCTTTTGCCCAGGCTGGAGTGCAGTGGTGTGATCACAGCTCACTGCAGTCTTGAACTCTTGAGCTCAAGTGATCCTCCCACCTCAGCCTCCTGAGCAGTTAGGACTACAGGCATGTGCCACCACGTCCAGCTAATCTTTTAAAAACATGTTTAAAGATGTGGCTTCACTATGTTGCCCAAGTTGGTCTCAAACTCCTGGCCTCAAGTGATCCTCCTACTTCAGTCTCCCAAGTACTTGGGATTGTAGGTGTGAGCCACTGTGCATGGTTCCAGCATCTTTTTATAGCACCTCCTCTCATTATTTTATCTGTACGTCTCGTATAACTTTTTCTTTCTACTCCCTGAGATTTATCAGCCTGAAATTCCTTTGGTAAGTTAGGCCTTCTCTTATAATACTCTTATTGGAAACTGCGTATTACCTTCTCTCAAAGCACTTTCTTTCTTCCTTTTTCTTCCTTTCCTTTCCCTTTCCCTTCATTCCCCCTTTTATTTCTTCCCTTCCTTCCTCCCTCCGTTTCTTTCCCCATTTCTCCCTCCTTATATTAAATCCCAGGCATGATTCTAAGCACTTCACATATATTGACTCTTGTAATCTTGTTAATAACCCGTAAGGTAGGCGTATAATTTTTTCCATTTTATAAATGAGAAAACGGAGGCATTTTGTTGTCTAGGCCCCAGGCCTGGTTAGTTCTGTGATGTGGTGATGTCATCAAGGCCCAGGTCCTCTCCATCTCAGGCTTCTGCCATTCTCCTTGATGAAGGCCTATTTGACATTCAGTCTTTAACTCTACTTTTGTCTTTTAATCTGATCATCTTCCTTTTATCCAAAACAATCACATGAAAGCAAGGCTCTGTTTTCAAAACTTTCTAAGACATTATGTAACAAAATATTTAAATAAACATGTAACAATATAATGCAGGACAAAATTACATAAGTATTACAATGAATAAATCAAACAAAAATAAGCATTCTCTATGACTTCAGTGAAAATGGTCAGTATGTTGATAAAGGAAGAAAAGCTAAGTTCAATCAGTGTGTATCAGGGATACGTGTGGATAGTTGACCCCTCTGCTCCCATTCTGGAGAAGAATTTAAATAAAAGATCAGTTCAGCCAGAATCTTGTTCAAGTACAGCCCTCTGTCACACTTGGCCATAACTCTGTGTGTGTGCGTGTGGTGTCATACTCCTTGCCTTATCCCATTCATTTTCTGCAATCACACTGGCTATCACTGATGCCTGAGAAGACCCTCCTTACCTTTTTTCTGTGGACAGTAACAGCTGTAGGTGGTCTCAGCATGCTTCTGTGGGGTCCTGAAGTCTATCCCTGGCAGCTGGGGCTCCAGCTTTCTTGTTTGATATGTAGGGAGACCATCGATGAGTGGATGGCTCCCGCTTACTTAGAGAGAAGTAAGGCTCACTCCATCCATGCATCCATGAATAATAGAAACTGCACCAGGTAGGACATGGTGGCTCAAGTCTGTAATCCCAGCACTTTGGGAGGCCGAAGCAGATGGATCACCTGAGGTCAGGAGTTCAAGACCAGCCTGGCCAACATGGTGAAACCTCGTCTCTACTAAAAATACAAAAATTAGCCAGGCATGGTGGTGGGCGCCTGTAATCCCAGCTACTCTGGAGGCTGAGGCAGGAGAATTGCTGGATCCTGGGAAGCAGAGGCTGCAGTGAGCCGAGATCACACCACTGCACTCCAGCCTGGGTGACAGAGTAAGGCTGTCTCAAAAAAACAAAAACAAAAACCACTGCCTCCAGATTCTTGCTCTGGACAGGTTAGGGTGAGTGTGCCTAGACTTTACTGTCACCGTCCTCAGCCGAGCTAGCTAGTCATCTGTTATCTGGGGTGAGGGAGATGTTTGCATTTCAATTTCATCTCCTGGTGTTTTGGAAGGTACAGTTCCTAAGAAGAGCTCTTCACAGAACTACTTGTTGGCATAATTAGGACAACATTAACTCAGTTGGAAAGGTAACATTTATGGAAAATTATGGGAAAATAATTTAGCTGTATTATTGAGTTTTCAATAAATATTCAGTATTTTCAACCTCTTAGTCTGTGTTGGTTCTTTGTCTCTGTATATAATCTTCCTTAAAACTTACCCATTTTGAGGAAATTATCTCTTATTACCATGTGCTTCATTCTATTCAGTGCAGCTTGTTAGCAGAAGAATCTGTATTCAGTTTCTCTACTCCATGTCCCATTCTACTTCTGTGTCCCCAGATGAGCCTCAGTCAATCTGATGTTGGCTTCAATATTTTACTGAAAATTGGCTCTTCCTCTCATGTTTCAAATTTCTAAAAAGTCATTTCATCAAAATCTCAGTCTTCTTTGCAATTCTATTCTCCAATAAATACATTAAATTTCTAGTTGTAAAATTTTCTGAAAGTCTTTTTTCTTTGCTGAAATGATTGACAACTAATTCCTTAAAACTCACTCCTCCCTGGGCTTGAATCATATTGTCACTCTTTCTAGTTTTACCATTACTTCTATAGTCATTATTTCTTGGCCTGTTCTTCGGTCACTAACCCCTTAAACACTGCTATTAACAAAGCATCTAACTTTAGCTTTTTTCTTCCTGTTTTTACATTTTCCTTTATTTATTCATTCATCCAATATCTATCCAGCTTCTATTATAGAAAAGTTGTAATCCAGGTATTTAGAATTCATCAATGAACAAATTAAAAGTTTTCTGCCTTCACAAAGTTTTAGGTCTAAGTGGAAACAGACAAAAATATTATAATTTGGTAAACTATGTGATTTGCTAGAAGGCATTGTGAAAAAAATATTTGAAAAGATAAGGGGAATATGGAATGTTGGGCTGGTGCACTGAGTTTGCCTTTTTAAAAAGAATTCTCAAGGCAGGTTTCAAAGAGGAGACATCTGAGCAAAAACTTGAAGGAGATGAGAGAGTTAGCTATGTGCATATCTAGGGTATAGCTTTCCAAATAGATGTAAGAGGCAATGCAAAGTCCCTAAGGTAGGGCTGCTTGGCATGTTTGATACAGCCATATGGACCTCCTTGCTGTTCCTTGGAGTAAGACAGAAGTTTTGGATAGAAAATCTAGGCATTCAAAATAGACTTGTAAGTCTGGGATTTCTTTTAGAAAGCCAAATAGAGATGTTCAGAAAATAGTTGAGTAAGTAGGTCTGCTATTGAAAAAAGCTATATAAATTGAAGATACAAATTTAGAAGTCTTTAACATAGCCATAGTATGAGTCATATAATGCAATGCATTCCATACTATTTGTGGTAATGCTGGTGTAAGCAAACCCACTGCATTACCAGTCATGTAAAAATATAGCACATGCAATTATATATAGTACATAGTAATTGATAATGGTAATCAACAATTATGTTACTTATTTATGTATTTACTCTATTTTAATCCTTATTTTAGAGTGTACTCCTTCTGCTTATTTAAAAAAAGTTAACTGTAAAACAGCCTCAGGTAGGTGCTTCATAAGGTATCTAGAAGAAGGCATTGTTACCATAGGAGATACTGCTCCATGTGTGTTACTGTCTCAAAGAGTTGAATAAGATGTGAAGATGGAAGACAGTCATATTGATGGAAGACAGTCATATTGATGATCCTGACCTTCTGCAGGTCTAGGTCAATGTCTTAGTTTTGGTTAAAAAAACTAAGGCCTATGTTTGTGTCTTAGTTTTGAAACAAAATGTTTGAAAAGTAAAAAAAAAAAAAAATAGTAAAAATGCGTATAAAATAAGAATGTAAAGAAAATATTTTTGTATAATTGGACAATGTATTTGTGTTTTAAGCTGTGTCATTACAAAAGATTCACAAAGATAAAGATATAAAAGGCTTATAAAGTAAAAAGTTATAGCAAGCTAAGGTTAATTTTATTATTGAAGACAGAAAACATTTTAAATAAATTTAGTGTATACTAATTGCACAAGTTTTATAAAGTCTATAGTTGTGTACAGTAATGTCCTAGGCCTTGACACTCACTCACCACTCATTGACTCGCCCAGAGCAACTTCCAGTCCTGCAAGCTCTGCTCATGGTAAGTGCCCCAGACAGACGTACCATTTTTGTATTGTATTTTTAGTAGAGACAGGGTTTCACCATATTGGCCAGCATGGTCTCGATCTCTTGACCTCATGATCCGCCCGCCTCGGCCTCCCAAAGTGCTGGGATTACAGGCGTGAGCCGCCGTGCTCAGCCCTGGATAACTTTTAAAAGTGTTTCTTCCAGACTCATCCAGCTCATTAACCTTTCTTTTTTTTCTTTTTCTTTTTGTGTTACAAGTCTCTCTTTGATTTTATTAAGTGACATCATTTTTTTGTTCTGTTATGAATGCGTGCTGTTCTAACCGTTCAATGAGCCCATCATTTATTTTCACTGTGTTGTCTATAGACACTTTTTCTGCATTGTAAACATCATCATCATCACTATTGTCACAATCACCCTGCTTCAGAGCTAGGCTACTTTACGCTAGCTAACCATCAGTCAATGAATGAACAACAGAAACCCCATTATTGATGTTAAAAACTTCTTTAATGTCCACTTCCAGATTGCTGACAAACTCTGAAGGTCTATTTTTCGCACATGTAAGGAGGATAGACATTTTTCTCACTTGACATACTCAATTCTTCAAAGTCATCATCTTGTTCATCATCATCACTGAACATAGTCACAGGCCAAAGTTTGTGCCAGGCAAGCACACTGTGCCTTTAGTCACTGTGTTCCAAGCATTGATATCAGCATATATAGCCTCCTTCATGCTAAACTTTTTAATAAAAAGCCTTCCACATCCACAACTCACCTCTGTTTACTGCAGCTAGCATGGTGCAGTAATGCTGAAGTTTGGGGTATGAATGATCCTATCACCCAGGTGGTAAGCTTAGTGCCAATAGGTAGTTTTTCAGCCCTTGCCTTCCTCCCCATCTCCCTTCCTCTGGTAGTCCCCGGTGACTATTGTTCTCATCATTTTGTCCATATGTACCCAATGTTTAGCTCCCACTTATAAGTGAGAACACGTGTATTTGTTTTTCTGTTCCTGCATTAATTCACTTAGGACTATGGCCTCTGCTGCATCCATGTTGCTGCAAAGGACATGATTGAATTCTTTTTTAATGGCCGCATAGGATTCCATGGTGTATAGGTACCACAATTTCTGTATATAATCCACTGTTGATGGGCATCTAGGTTGATTCCATGTCTTTGCTGTTGTGAATAATACTATATGTCTGCATTTTGGCTGCAGCATGTAACGTAAGATCAGGTGCAGAATTTTCCACTTGTGCCATCATATTGGTGCTCAAAAGGTTTTTGGAGCATTTTGGATGTAGGATTTTTACAATAAGGATTCTCTAACTGTACTTATCTCTCACTATCTTTGTACATACTCAACTACCAAATTTATATGCATATTTCAGACTTCTCTGTACCTGATTTTTAAGCAGGATTCTAAAAAAAAACTACCAAACCATATCAATCATGTCCTGTCCATGTCCTTGTCTATTTTTTCCCAAGAAGATTTATGAATTTGTAGGAACCAATTTTCCTTTCCTTCTCCATTGTAAATCAAAAAAATCACAGATATTTGTGTCAGACTCTATGCACCTGATCTTCATTCAAAATCTCTCTAATGTTGGAGTGAAAGTGCAGTGACTGGAGTTTCTGTTTCAAGGAGAATTATGGGATGATGAAAACAAAGTGAAAAGCAAGGGTCAAATTTTGTGTCAAGGAACACTTCAGTTTTAGACACGTTGAGTTTAAGGTGAAAGTAAGACATTGATGCAGAAAAGGTAGAGATGTGACATGATATCTTAGAAAGGAAAGTTAGAGGTAAGCCAAAGGTGAAAAGGTAAAGATTTTTCTTCTAATATTGATAGTAAACAGCTTTATAACTAATAGATAAAAATGATATCCAGAGCACAATATTTAACATCATATCAGTGACCCCATGTACACAAAATTACAAAAAAGAAATACCCAAAGCTTTCTAGCTTTCTTTATAAATGAAAGAATTCAATAAAAATATAAATACTGTGTGTCATTTTAGTAAAATCTCCAAATATTGTGAAACGTATATAGGATATGAATGTGTTGTTTTCAACAGGGCCATTTTAAAATCTCGGTAATACAAATGAAACAGATTTAAATTGCGGAATTAAACTTACTGCAAAAAAAAAAAAAATTTAGCATAGTGATTTTTTCCCCCTTCAGGAAGAATAGCGATCAAAGTTATTGTTATATATTTACTTTTAAATTTTATTTAGTGATGACTCACATTTAACAGTGACATTTCCCACACTGTTTAAAATCTTAGAAGCTAAAACGTGATTATTCATTTGCAGATGAATCCTATACAAAAACTTATCGAATCGCTTACTGATTGAGATGCTAAAAATTTTCCACTTGGCTTTATATTTGTGTGGTCTCCAGGTGTCTCTTGTCAGGGAAAGCACTGTTAATAATTATAAATTGTGATTATTAATTTTATTAACCTAAGGACAAATCAACCATTCTATCACAGATCAAAGCTCTTTTTTTTTTTTCCTCCAAGTGGCAGATGTGCCTAGGGATCCTTTATTTCTTATAAGCAAATGTAGCTTTGTATGTTCCTGCTCATCACAAATATTACAAAATAAACATATTCATTTAAGTTTCATGTAATACTAAATACATACAAAAGAATATGTCATATGTCTCCAAGCTGTAAAGCACAATATTAAATTATACATGAAACCCATGATTTAACATAAGAATTCCAAGATTACTGAAGCCATTGAAACAAACTGTCTTGCTACACACCTCCACCCATTACTTTGCCTGAATATTTTTGAAATGTTCAAATTATCTTTGTATTTAAAATAAGAAAAACAGGAGTTTGTTTTTACTTGCTCCACTTGTCAGAAATAAAGTATCAGAAACAGATGTGAATGGATTGCTGTCTCTCCATGTTAGAGAAGTGAGGATATCCAAGTCCTTATCACCATTTAACCTCTTCTAGGATCTAAGCTCTGATAATCGTCTGGGTGTAATCTGATTGTTTTTGTAACATAGCTGCTTATAGTGACAAACACTGTACTAGGTTTTAAAAATCAATTATCTAATTTTACATTATTTAATATTTATCATTAACCGTTTGATAGATAACAGATATTATCTTCATTTCATAGATTAGACTTTATGTGCTTAGGAAATTCAAGTAACTTGGCCAAGTTGCAACAGTTGGTAAATAGCAGATCTGGGATTTGAATTCAATACTCATTTAGTTCAAATCTTACATTCTTTCTACTCTCATGCACACAGCTTTAGTGTGTATGTGATGGACTAATATAATAGTCAGCTGAACATAAAGATGTGGTCATAAATTTATTATTTATGATTCCTTTTCAAGGGTTTACATTTAATATCAGCAATCTCAACTTAGATAATGATTTTTTATGTTAACATTTGAATTCATGGGATAAAGTGTAGTAAGTATCAATCTATTTCTGAATAAATGAGCTAATTGGTTATTTCATATTTGGCACATTATCTTCAAATTAGCCTTTTCCAATATTAAATGTGACACTGCAAATTAAATCAATTAACATTTTTGGTGATAACAAATTATCCTTTGGAGTACAGATATGCCCATGTATTATGTTCAAATATATTTATCTATATAAAAATGTCATCAAACCCAAGGAAATTTTTAAAATATGACTTAAGAAAAGATAAAAATTAAGCTTAAGGCCTAGTTATGTTTATTGATAACTCTGAATGGCTGAAGAAGATAGAAAACTAGTAAGTCTGCATTTATTCATTTATTTTATATTTTTAAAAACAATAATGATTACCATTTTTGAGTGCCTACATGTATTGGGAACAGTTTTGTGGAACATAACACCCTTGATCTTATTTAATTGCCTTTATCCTTTAAAGATTCCCATTAGGCAAGTATTTTATTACGATGATTTAATTATGAGAAAATTAACTTCCACAAAATCTCACAGCTTAAAAAGAGTATAACCAGAATTCAATCTTAGGTCTCTGTGACTGGGAAAGCCATATTTACCTACAGAACAAGGTTCTTGAAATTTGGTACAAGGGAAACCTAGATGGGGGGTCAGAAACGGAGTCTTGGGTTTTACTGCTGCCACTGACTACACATGCGCCATCAGGCAGGCCCTCTGAGTCTACTTAAAGGGTGGAAAGGTGATATAGTCGCCAAGATCTGATCTTATTCAAACATAACTTCTCCACAAATCAGTAATTTGGCAATTGCATTTCCACCAACCATCTTTTTGTTGTAATGTTTATTCTTTAAAAAAAATTAAAACATTAAAATGTGCTTATTGTAGTAAATGTACATAATAGAAACACACTCAATAAAGAAAATAGACATGCCCCTCAATATTATCACTCAGGAATAATGACTACCAATTGCTCGTGACTTATGAAAGGTAATATGCAGGAGGTATATAGGTAAGATGGTGGTACTTTCCTCTAGATAATTGATATCATGCTAAGTATTTTGTTTTGTATGTTCCTTGTAACATAAAACCAATCTAAATACTGCTTCAAAAATTGTTCTTAGTAATATCAAAATATTTAAGATGGGCAACAGAGACCTTCTTGAGGTGGGTGGGGGATACATGGAACTATATATGGAGCTTCGGACATAGAGTCCAAGTGCTAAGCAAGCTGCTAAGTGAGTGGAAATCTTGTACCTTCTTCATGCAAGGTGTGGCAATTGCTATGCAATTTTTAAGTCAACAAGTTTTGAAAAACACCCATTTCACCAATGAAAAAATTATTTCTATTATACCCTACACATATTAATTGAACCTCTGTGATTTTTTTTTTTTTTTTTTTTTTTGAGATGGAGTCTCACTCTGTCACCTGGCCTGGAGTGCAGTGGCCCGATCTTGGCTCACTTCAACCTCTGCCTCCCGGGTTCAAGCAATTCTCCTGCCTAAGTCTCCTGAGTAGCTGGGATTACAGGCACCCACCACCACGCCCAGCTAATTTGTGTATTTTCAGTAGAGACGGGGTTTTACCACGTTGGCCAGGCTGGTCACAAACTCCTGACATCAGGTGGTCTGCCCACCTCAGCCTCCCAAAGTGCTGGGATTATAGGCATGAGCCACCACTCCTGGCCATCTGTGAACATTTTAATAGAAGTATGTGATGGCACTTACCAGCTATGTCTGAAGTGTATGCTTCTGACCAGCATCATTCAAGTATTAACTAACCATCCTTTAAAGATTAAAGGATAGACACAAACATCATCATATGCATACTAGAGTTTTTTTGTTTTCTTGTATTTTTTAATATTATTATTTTTTAAACTTTTAACTTCAGGAATACATGTGCAGGTTTGTTACATAGGTAAACTTGTGTCATGGGGGTGTGTTGTACAGATTATTTCATCACCCAGGTATTAAGCCTGGTATCCGTTAGTTATTTTTCCTGATCCTCTCCCTTCTGCCACCTTCCACTCTCTGAAAGGCCCCAGTGCGTGTTGTTTCCCACCATGTATTCATGCATTCTCATCATGTAGCTCACACTTATGAGAACACACACCTTTTGGTTTTTCTGTTCCTGAGTTAGTTTGCTAAGGATAATGGCCTCCAGCTCCATCCATGTCCCTGCAAAGGGCACGATCTCATTCCTTTTTATGGCTGCATAGTACTCCATGGTGTCTATGTATCACGTTTTCTTAATCCAGTCTACTACTGTTGATGGGTATTTAGGTTTATTTCGTGTCTTTGCTATTGTGAATAGTGCTGCAGTGAACATATGCATGCATGTATCTTTATAATAGAATGATTTATATTCCTTTGGGTATATACCCAGTAATGGGATTGCTGGGTCAAATAGTATTTCTATCTTCAGGTCTTAGAGGTATCACACCACACATTATTCCACAAGGGCTAAACTAATTGACACTCCCATCAATAGTGTATGTATTCCCTTTTCTCCACAACCTCACCAGCATCTGTTAGTTCATGACTTTTTAATGATAGCCATTCTGACTGGTGTGAGATGATATCTCATTGTGGTTTTGATTTGCATTTCTCTGATGATCAGTGGTGTTGAGCTTTTTTTCATGTGATTGCCATACTGGAGTTTTTAAAAGTTCATTACTGTTCTTTGGTATTTAGCCAAAGGAGTTGAAAACTTAGGTCCACACAGCTTTATTTAATTGCCAAAATATGGAAGCAACCAAGATGTTCTTCAGCAGGGGAGTGGATAAACTGTGGTATATACCTATAGTGGAATTTTATCCAATACTAAAAGGAAGTGCGCTATTAAGCCATAAAAAGACATGCAGAAAACTTAGATGCATAATTAAATTCAAAAAGTGAGAGAAGCCAATCTGAAGAGGCTGTCTACTATATGATCCCAAGTGCATGACAGCCTGGGAAAGGCAAAACTAGAGATAGTAAAAAGACCAATGGTTGTCAGCAGTTGGGGAGAGGAAGAGATAAATAGGCAGGGAATAGAGTATTTTTAGGATTGTTAGAAACTACTCTGTATGATACTATCATGTTGGATACAGATCATTATATATTGGTCCAAACCCATAGAAAGTACAACACCAAGAGTGAACCCTAATGTAAACTATAGACTTGGGTGATTATGATGTGTCAAGGTAGGTTCATCTATTATAACAATTGTACCACTCTGGTGGTGAATGTTGATAATGAGAGGCTTTTCATGTGTGGGGAAGGGGATACATGAGAAATCTCTGTACTTTCTGGTTAATCTTGCTGTGAACCTCAAACATGCTTTCTTCAAAAAGTTACATATCAAACACAATACCAAAACGTGTCTGATATTAGAAGGTTTTATCAGAAAGTTTCATCTACCAATATTTTCACAACAGAATAATGATGTAAAGTTTTATCGCTAATAAGCTATGGAATTTTTGAGGGTAGGTACACCAGATGTCACATCAATGATCCTCAGACAGTTACACTTAGGAGGTGATGTGAGCCTTTTATTAGTGGTGGCTTCCTAACCTAACAATCATACTTCTAAAATTAATCATAATGAAATAATAAGGAATGGGTGTTTTTAAGGTTTGGGATATACATTGCAAAATGTCCTCTAATGCAATTGTATCAATTTATATTTCAACATAAAAGGATATAAAAGCATCTACTTTACTACCTCCTCTACAATTGTGAAAATTAATTTAGCTTTTAAAAATGTGAATTTGATACCATAAAATTTATAACAGCCATTTGTCAAAGGCCACTCCAATGCTATAATTAAATTCTTTTTTGCAGGCAACATTTATTTCCATTCTTTAAGAATATTCCAAGGGAACATCTGTTTGTACTTCAAGTTGACTAATGTAGGCTATCTAGTTTCCTTTATTCCTTTGGTTAAGCCATAATATGGATAGGTGATACAAGTGCATTTCTGGGGCCTTGATTACTATGCTGCAGTGTCCTTGCAGTAATTGTAGAGTTCTACTCTCTTCTTATTTCCACTAAAAGTGCTTTCTTTCCAGTAGGATTCTGTAAAGCAAAACAGCTTAGGCCAAATGCAAATGCAATGTGTTCACATTTTTATGCACTTTAAAGCATTGGTCCATTGAACCAAACTAATATTAACATTTGTATTTTTTTCCCATTTTTCTTTCTCCTTGCATCAGTGTATCACAATAATACAAAGCAATTTAAGAAAAATTGAGTGAAAAAAACACAAAAGAAATATAAAACAAGAAGTCAGGTAAAAACATTCATTGAAAACATATCATGTATAACACTATTGGCTTCTAGATTAGCAAGAGAAATAGTAAAGGACAAAATAGCCTACAAGTTAAAAAAAAAGTTGTAGGAATAACATCCTATTAATGGAATAACTTTTTAAACGATGGAAGAGAAGACAATACTCTTTACCATGTTCCAGTCTCCTTCCTCTCCCTTTTCCTCACCATAAAGAAGCACTTGCCTGATGAAGTCAGATTCTAGAACACCCATGGTGCCCATGTTTATTAATCTCACCAAGGTATAATCTTCAAATATCCTTCCTAACACATTTCAAGAACCTATGCAACCTGAAAGAAGGCAACTGCTGTGCAAAAACCTTCAAGACAGTCCATTATAACTCCTCTGAACCACACTGCACCCTAAGCCACCTCATGTAGAAATTCCTGGGCTAATATGTGTTTAAAGCCCCTGCTTGTGGGTATGTGTTTTATGGCATTATTTATTTGTTTGTTTATTTTTTTCATCAGGTTGAAGTAGAAAGCTGATCTATAACCTGGTAAGCATTCTTTCTCTTTCTCTCTCTCTCCCTCTCTCTCTTGCATTTCATTCTATTTTCTTCTTAACCATGATGTTCAGGTAGTCTTTTGTTGGTTGAAAGGTGACAAGATGTCAATTTGTGGATTTAATAGAAGGGAGGGAGGGGCAGTTTGGGGCCTGTAGGCTAAGCCATGTGCTACAGCTCAGTTTCCTTGGAGGTACTTCACTGGGGTGGAGATGGAATGTCCCTGACACAGGATGGTACCATGCTTTCCATTTAGCATAATTCATACGTATTTCTCCCTAATGCATGTGGAAGAATAATTGTCATTTGTGCTAAGTTTTAGATATGCCAATGTCCTTAGCTACAGATAGCTCTAACTCCTAAGACCATAACTGGACAAATCAATCTTGATATGGCTTAAACAATGATTAATTACTTCTACTGTCTGTAGTAAAACCAAGATAATCTGATGGGACAGACATTTCCTTACTACTTCATTCATGCTATGATTCCACCTCTCTCTATTTATTGATCATGGATTTTCAGAAGGGTGGCTAGAGGTTGCCTTTATCACACTTCTGTGTGCAACCAATGCCTGACCCACTTGCTTCCCCCGTGACCACCATGGCTTCTATTGTCCTTCCCTGAAGACACTCAAGGTAGGGCGAGACAATGATGGCTAGGCAGCTGCTCCAGAAGAAAGTTCTGCCCCGATCTGTCGTCATTGCCACCACTGAAATAGATGGAGCTTCAAGAATGCTCAAGGTGAGACTAAATGGGAAACCACTTTCAGAAGTCAAGAATATTTTATCTCTCTCTAGATTTTTTTAGTCTCTCTAATATGTTAAATATGAAATATGCTATTCCCTGTCGCAATAAAAATATGAGCATAAGGCTTGTCTTTAAGGGGCTTACATGCTAACAGAAGAGACAGAATGCACAAAAATAAAACAGCAAGGAAAGTGAGACTGCAATATGGAACTGGGGATTCCAAACAGGAATCTGAATATTATGGTTGGATAAGGTCTGAAGTCATGATGACATGTTGTTATTAGATGTAAGGTGAATGGAGCAGAAATAGAATCCCCTTTCCTTGCGGGGAATGTTCTCATGCAATTCTGTGAATTTCAGTTCTTTGCTCCTAATGTATTTAAAGTTACCTACTTGGAATAACCACTTTCTCTGCATCTGCTCTAGCAGCCATGGTCTCTACAGTGTCTTCATTTCGTGTACTTCAAGCTTGTTTCTTCCAAATCTCCAGCCCCACTCTCATTCTCTGCTCCCTCCTATATTCATACTAAATTTACTTGCTTAAGCCTACAGTTTTAAACCATAACATTTCTCCAATTGATCCAATAACAATCCAACTAGAGCTGGTGGGGCTCCAAATCACACTGGATGTGGAATGGAGCTTAGAGGTGGCTTGGGTAAGGCCTGGCCTCTGAGGGAATCTTGATTTTACTTGAACAAAAGGAAGTAACTGGAATAGAGGAAGATTTGGAGAATAGAAAAAATGAGTAAGAGACAGTCTCTGCACTTAAAAGAGCTAAAGTCCAATACGGTACCATGGGCATATAGGGGAGGGTGGTGTTATATGGCTCGTTCATGAATTATACACACCCTAACACTGTAAACCACTCCAGGAGAAGGTATGAACCTGAAGAAGGAGGAGCCAGGATTTCCTTCTGAGCATCTGAGATGACACTTGGAGGAGAAATAGGATAAACTGGGAAGGGCAGCCACCGCAGAAGATGGGGCGTGCTCATAGCTCTCTTTTTCATATCTCTAGTCCCTGGGATTTTTCAGATTCATGAAATGAAAGAATGGACAAGAAATGTAGCAATGACAAAAACATAACTGTGTCCCTCTACTGCTATAGACTGATTGTTAGATTAGTGTATATTTAAATCTTCACATTCACTTTTGCTTCAAAATAGAGGAATTGCAGTGGAATTAAAATTTCAGCTTTAGTACCACTTCTTATGTGTAAACTTTAACTTCACTATTATCCTTCAAGGTAGTGTTTTCAGATGAATGTTGAAAGTGTTTCTTGGGTCTTATAATCAGTGTAAAACATTTAGATTTGAGTTAAGGAGTACCTTTGCATATGACCTCTGCCCATGAGCATTTGAAGACCCTGTAAATTGCAATATAGTTTACTGGTAATCCTCAACCTAATATATTCTTTTCCTTTATTTTAAATTACACACAGATTAGAAAGTACAGTACAAATTTTATTACTCAGTGGCCAAATCTGTAGGATTATTTTGGAGCAAAACATATTTACTCTTCAAGAAGTGGCTGTGGAAGGCTAGTTTATTGCATGACATCCTCTTCCTGCTTAAAATGTACCAGCATCACAGGTACCCTTATTTTAGATATTTACAAATATTGCCAGAAAACACTTGTACTATGCATTTGGTTTTGAAGTTTAAAATCCTTGATAATCAACATTTGTACTCCAGTTCAAAAAATCAGCAATAAGTAAACAGTAAGTCATTTTCATGTGAAATGAGAAAGAATTTGATGTCAGTCCTGTAATTCTCTAGAAACAGGAAGCTAAATCTCTCAGTACAATATTACCCTTTCTGGACACTTCAGCAGACCCTGAATCCTTGTTTAAAGGGGGGCATAAATCCCCATTCTCTGTTTTATTAATATTGTTTAGGGATAATTTGGTAACAGGAAATTTAGCTTGACATGGCAACGTAGGTTTTCCAGGACACTTTCATCCCCATAGCTGCCTTTTCCCACCCACCCCAAACCGAATTGCCTGTGTGAAATATCATGCTGTTTGCTAAGGGAGATGCATCTTTCTGTGTCTGAGAAGCACACATAGTTTTCTAACTCAGCATCTCTCTTTTTTCAGCACCTGTTTTTCTCTCTAGAGGAGCTTCATTTCTACTTCTGCACAGGGAGGATGAACAATCCTTTAATTAAATTACTTGAAATTTCAGTGATGATATTTTTTAAAATGATTATGCATCTATTCTTTAAATATTTTCCCTTAACTGCTAGAATGAACTCTCTACATTTCAATGGTGGATAGTATAATAAAATAAAGCATTTATTAGAATATGTTTAATGAGGCTCTGACTTCTATGTTACAAAAGCACACAAAGTGTCCAATGCTTATGAATAACACGAAAGAGACATTGTTAAGCTTTTAATAAGGACTTTTCTTTTTGTAAATCCATAGTGCCTACAACCTATAACATAGATTCATATTTTATGACCAAAAAGTAGCATGACATTGGAAATAATACAGAGACTGGGCATTTTTTCTCATTAAAAATCATAAGCTTAAATTTACACAATGGATATTCTCAACCAGTACCCTACACAGAAGAGAAAGCTGTTGCAGAAGTACAATATTCAGGTAGGGTAAGAGTGAAAAAGTCTCTTATGCATGTTCCTATATTGCGTGCTCTGTCCCCATTTAATATCTGCTAGACAAGTCACAAAGGCCTCGCAGGGGATAGCAACAGATGATCTCTTTGAAGGTTTTCCTCAGTTCTTGACTGCGGAGTGCATAAATCAGAGGATCGATGATTGAATTACACATGATCAGTATGAGATACAAGTTAAAGTGAGACATGAAGCACACACAATATGGATTCTGAGGACAAGAGATGTAGAATATTAAGTGGAGGAAGAACGGGGCCCAGCAGACAACAAAGACGCCAATCAGGATGGTCAAGGTAATCGCTCCCTTCATATTGGCGCCTTGGCGGATGGCACCAGTGCCGGGGAGGACAGCAATCCTCTTAATGTGAAGCCTGGCCATCAGGAACATGTGGACATAGAGAGAAGCCATGAGAGCCAGCATGGTGAAGAACATGGTGATGAGGCAGATGATGACAGCACTACTATCTGAGTAAATGATGAACAAGATGCCTGAAACCGTGCAGGCTGCCCAGATACAACTTATGATGATCCCAACCCGCTTAACTGTCATAATGTTATGATACTGGAGAGCATAGAAGATAGTAAAGTACCTGTCCACTGCAATGGAAAGCAGGCTGCAAATGGATGCAAGCAAGGAGCTACAGATCACCGAGTCAATGACGTTATCAATATTCACTGTGAAACTCTGTGCATCCGTATCTGTACTGTTTAATAGGGTGATGACAATGGTTTCTGATCCATTTGAAACGCTCACCAGCATGTCAGCCACAGCCAGGCTGCAGATGAAAAAGTACATGGGTGAATGCAGATTCTTGTTCTTGGCTATTGCCACAATCACTAAGATATTCTCCAGCAAGCTGATGACACCCAGAGTCACAAACACCTCAGGAGAGACAAAAAGTTGCTCGTAGCACCCTCCATCAGAGTAGCCTTTTCCAAGGGACTCACTGGCATTGCTGTGCAGTCTGTAACTGCTGCGGTTCCAGAGGTGCAGAGAAGTGTGCATCCCACGGTGGGTGGAGTTCACCATGCTGGCAGGAGAATTCCAGTGTCCCCCTGAATTGATTTAACCTCCCGGGTCAGAGAGTCGTCTCAGTTATTTCCTCCAAGTCTTTATCTGTCTGAAAGTTGTGAGGCTAACATTGCCATGCCTGCTGTGAGTAAATGTCACAAGTCCAGAGCTTGACATGGAGTTTTTAGTCTCTTTTAGGTACGACTCTAATCATCATCACTTTAAAATCTTGGGCTTCAAAATATTCAGTCTCAGTTGAAGGAGTTGCTTTTTTGTTCTCACTTCTGCTTTAACTTTAATCTTATGCATTCAAGTCTGTTCAAAATAATTTTCCTAGAAGCTGCCATGCCATTGGGAGACGAATCTGTGCGCACATGCTCACATCGGCTGCCTCTCGGAAGCTTCTGTTTCCAGCCTGAGCGTTGCTTTGAGTGTTAGGAGCTGTAGGCGCCAGCTGCTGATTTTTATGATGTGTGGAGAGAAAAAAAACATGTTCACAGTGGCTCCTCCTCTGCTTCCTTCTGACCAATCCCAATGCAATGGGAGTCTGTGAGACAGGATTATGTTTCAGAGACACAAATTGCAGGGTGACACAGATTCAGATGCAGAAGCTCCTGAAGTCTGAAGTCGAGAAGCAAGCGGGATAAGAGAGACTGAATTTCCCTTTTTAAGTTTTCAAGGGAAACAACTTGATCCCTAGAGGCCATTCTGTGATACCAAAACAAGCTATCTTGAGGCAGCCATAAAACAACCTATCTTGAGGCAGCCAGGTTCATTCTTATGTAAAAGACATCATGTGTGTGTGCGTGTGTGTGTGTGTAAAATGAAATGGAAAGTAGACTGTCCTGTGTTCCTGAAACAGATACTCTGCTTTTTGGCTAGAATACTGAATTCATTTACCCTCTTAATTTTTTGTTTTTATTAAGAACCCAGCCAGTAGTGCTTCAATTTAAAATACCTGAAAAACAGAGAGGATATTTAATGATACAGATAGACATGGTATGGCTGGAAGAACTATGTAGGTAGCTATAAATTATGAATGGGTTCAAAAGGGGTTGCTTTTAATGCACTAATATCCCATATTTCTCTATCGAAGAGTTTGTGTTACAGCTGAAAAAAGGTGCTTTTTGTTTACAATATTTTAAACTCATATGTCATTAATGTAACTATGCTTACTCTGAGCTCAGGAAAATAACAAGCTGCATTCTGTGTTTTTATTTTTTAAGCAACTTTTTTTAAACCTCCATAGTTTAATGTTTTGTAAGTTGAACCGACAAATACCTTAGTAACTTTACTTATCAAGCCAAGACTGGTGATACTAGTTATTTATTGAAGTTTCTGAATATTTTGCTTAAGGTGGTTTGAAAGATCGCAGCAAAGTGACTTTCTAAATTAATCGAACGACAGATTATACGACATTTTGTATATTCTTTTCTTCTATGATTATTTTTGGTTTTAGTGCTCTATAGTTTGTAGCTGCTTATTTCAGGGTTAATTCTGAATCTCAGTTACTTAGGTTGGGAATGTATCCTCTTTCCTTTTGTGACAGAGACAATACGAAGTATTGTTCTTGAGCATTGAGCTAAATTAACATCCTCTATCCACCTTTGGAATTGGGTAGGACCTTATGACTAAATTCTAGCTAATGGCATGTGGGCAGTGAGGCTCATCGCATTAGCTCTTTCATAATTTTACACAAGTTTCCTCTCCTGCCTGTAAGTAGATAACTGTACAGCATCTTTGAAATCTCATGTTACAGGTGGCAGGACCATATCATGAAAGGAGCCTGTCTCTTGAATGATTGCACAGAGCAGAACTCACACCTCTAACTCCCTTCCCCTGTATTTCTGAATGCCTAATCATCTGTATATTGGAAAATGCTGGAATGGGGTTTCCTGAACATCATGAGCTGGAAATAATCTTACCTTCCTCTTGCCTTATTTTTTCTCTTTTTAAAAATTGACATATAATTCACATACTAAAAAAATCACTTCTTTAGTAATGGATTTTTGGGGGAATATATTCACAGAGTTGTGCCATAATCATCACTTTCTATTTCCAAAACATTTTCATTATCCCATTAGCAGTTGCTCCCCATTTTACCCTTTCCTTATCCTCTAGAAACTGCTAATCTACTTTCTGTCTCTGTGAACGTGCCTATTTTGAACATTTTATATGATTGAAATAATGCAATATGTGGCCTTTTGTGGCTCACTGTTTTCACGTAGCATGATATTTTCAAGGTTTGCTTACACTGTAACGTGAATCAGAATTTGATTTTTAAAAAATTGAAACAGGATCTTGCTCTGTCACCCAGGCTGGAGTGCAGCAGCATGATCATGGCTCACTGCAGCCTTAACCTCCTAGGTTCAAGTGATCCTCCTACTTCAGCCTCCTGAGTAGCTGGGACTAAGTATACCACCACACCCAACCAGCTTTAAAAAAAAATTTGTAGAGATTGAATCTCATTATGTTGTCCAGGCTGGTCTCAAACTCTTGAGCTCAAACAGTATTCCCATCTCAGTTTCTCCAAGTGCTGAGATGACAGGCATGAGCCACTGCGCCCAGTTTTGATTTGTTTTTATGGCTGAATAATATTCCATTGTATGTATACATTTTACAATATTCCATTGTATGTATACAAATATATACATATATATATATATATATATTTTTTTTTTTTTTTGAGACAGAGTCTCGCTCTGTCACCCAGGCTGGAGTGCAGTAGTGCAATCTCAGCTCACTGCAAGCTCCGCCTCCTGGGTTCACACCATTCTCTTGCCTCAGCCTCCCAAGTAGCTGGGACTATAGGTGCCTGCCACCGCGCCTGGCTAATTTTTTGTATTTTTAGTAGAGACAGGGTTTCACCGTGGTGTCGATCTCCTGACCTCATGATCCGCCCGCCTCGGCCTCCCAAAGTGCTGGGATTACAGGCGTGAGCCACTGCACCTGGCTGTATACATTATATTTTTAAATTTATTCATCAGTTGAGGAACATTTGGGTTGTTTCCAGTTTTGACTACCATGAATCATGCTGCTAGGAATATTTATGGATAAATTCTTATGTGACATATGATTTCAATTCTTTTGGATACACAACCAGGAATGGAATTGCTGAATCATATGATAACTCTGTTTCTTGTTTTGAGGAACTGCCGAACTGTTTTCTGAAGTGGCTGCACCATTTTACATTTCCAATTAGCAATGTATGAGGGTTCAAATCTCTTCACATTCTTGCTAGCACTTGCTATTGTCCATCGTTTTTATTTTAGCCATCATAAGGATATGAAGTGAACTCTCACTGTACTTTTGATTTTCATTTCCCTAATGCCTAAAGATACCAAAGATGATTTTACATCCTTACTAGTTACTTGTGTAATAATCTTTGGAGAAATGCCTATTCAAATCCTTTGCCCATTTTTAACTGGATTTTTTTTTATTATTGAGTTGTAGTGGCTCTTTACATATTCTGGGTACTTTTGCCATTTCAATTATTGATAGTGTTCTTGAAACCACAAACCTTTTAGTTATGATGATGTTAAATTTATCAAATTTTTTTGGTTGCCTGAGCTTTTGGGATCATATCTAAAAAAGGATTGCCTAACCCATGGTTATTATAGTTTATGCTTATATTTTGATATCTTCTGTTTGATGAGAAATTGTTCTCATAATTTCCTTTAATTTTTAGATATAGTTTCGCTAATCCTTTGAACATATTTGAACTGATTTAAAGGCTTTATATATGAAGTGCAACATCTAGACTTCCCCAGGAATAATTTCTGCTGACTTCCTTTTCCTAATGTGTACGGGCTATATTTTCTTACTTATTTGCCTGCATTTTATTTATTCATTTTTGTTAGAAATTGGAAATCTTGAATAATATAATCCAGTAACCCTGAAAATCAGATTTTCTCTCTTACCCAGGGTTTGTTGTTGTTGTTTGTTATTGTTGTTGTTCAGTAATTTTTCTTAAATAATTCTAAAAAGTCTATTCTTTATTCTTTGTCTTGTATAATCAATGAGGTCTCTGCTCTGATAGCTGATTGGTCAGCTGATGACTGGACAGAGATTTCCTTAGATGTTGGGAACCAATATCTCCCCTAGTCATTGCTGAGAGACTCTGTGTGCATGGTGGGCATGCCTTTGACACTTAGCCAGGTACTGGGCAACTCTGCCTTGGCCTTACTTTCTGCTTACACACAGCCACAAAAGTCAGCCAGAGGTGAGAGCTCAAGGCCTTCTTAGGTTTTTTTTTGTTTGTTTGTTTGTTTGTTTTGTTGGGTTTTTTTAATTTTCTGATCATAAGCACAGTCCTGCATGTATGTATGGCTTTCTAGATTCTCAGGAATATGTTAGAGTTTTAATAAATTCCTATGAACATCTCATTTTCTTGAGCTTTTTCTTTTAAGCTTTTTGAATAGCTGATTTTTTTTTCCGCCAACTTCTATCCATTGCCTCAGGCAGCCGTGATATTAAGCAGTTGTTCTGATTGTTTCCAGCAAATGTCCCTGAGGAAAAGACTGTTCTTTGTGGGTGAGTTCTGAGTTAAGTCAAATAAGAAACCCCTGCAAGTAGAGTTTGTCAAGAAACCAACAGATAAGTCAAAATAATGATGGCATCTCTGGTAATGGGAATGGGACTTTGAAGAGGATCCAACCCCATTTTGCACCCTCCATTTCCTGCTAGGCTGCTGCTTTTAAACATTTTTATAGGATGTTAGTTGTCAAAGCTACTGCAGAGCTGGTGAGGTGGGAATGGGAAAATATGTGTAGTTAAAATGCTGCAAGTTTCACTCTTCTTACTGCAATTTAGCCATTTTCCTGAATAAATTTACCTTGGGTTGTTTGAAGTATTGGTCAATTTTCAGAGTTCTGAAAGTGTTCATTCTGAGAAGTTTTGCAAGTGCTCTAGTTGCTTTAACTGATGAGAGAATTTTCAATCTTCCTGATGCTATCGTTTTCACTCCCATCTTCCATCTATTGCCTTTTATCTGAAAAAAGATTAAATTATATTAGATTCATCTATGGCAATTTTCTTCCTTAACAGACTATCTAATAAATGATCAAATAATTATTTCATACTTATTCTAAATCCTATATAAACTTTGCATATAAAAACAGAATAAAAGAATTGGTTAAAATTTGAATAAAATAAAAATGTTAATTTAGAAATAATAGGTAAAATTAGTAATAAAGAACAAAATTACTCCCTTAAAATTTTTTTCCCATAAAAACGTTTTATTTATGAACAAAAGGATCATGCTGAAGTCCCAGAAAATCACATACCTTTAACATCAAAAATTTAATCATTGAGTGTAGATTTATAATATCTTCATTGTAAGGTTAATTGTGCTGAAAAGATGATCTCCAATATGGTATTTTATTTGTCTGCCATGGTTCATAGTTCTCTATGAGCCAGAAGAAATATAACCAGTAATATCAGACACATTGATAGTATTTTTGAAAATTTATTGCAGATTTCTTTTGTAATCCTCACAAAATTGAATTAGATCGTAATTTATTTCTGTTCCGAGAGAAAAAATCTTGTTTTACATTTTATAACAATAAATGTGAAACGTTAATATAGAAAAATGTTTACCAAACTATGCTACATGGAACACTACTTTTAGTTGTTAAGAGTTTTTCCACCACAAAATATGAAAGGGAATGTTCTCATGTCAAATAATTCTTAAAATATTGCAAACTCATTGCCCTCTTGACATTTCAGAGTTTACATCAGCAAACAAAGTTTCAGAAATTGCCTAATACAAAAATAAACATTGCTTAACCTCCATATTTCCTGAACTTATTGGAACATAGAACCCTCCTTCTTCCACTTTTATTTTCAAGTACCTATTACACTCATTTCTGTTATAATGCTTGTTTTGAAATGTAAATTTGTTCCAAACTTAATTCATATATCAGGGAACATTTTGAGCCTAGGATAAATTGTGTATTTTTGCACAGTTTTGTCTAAGGGAGACAGTAGGTGAATGGGGAAAAGTGCCTCTGGTTGAACCAAGACATGGGAGCAGGCAAAATACAAACACCTCAAACAATACAGCTCACTGAGTGTCAGGAGGCACAGCCATCCACAAGTGGTGTTAGAATTTCTTGTGAGAATTTACATAACCATCCTTCTATTACTTTATAACTCTTAAGCTACAACCCTTCTGAAACTGACTTCCACAAGCGGACTGCAGATTTTTTTTTTTAAGTGCTGTATGTATTGCAGGTTTATGTATTTTTAACTATTTGGCGTGCTCCTGTTTTAACTACAAGACAATGGGCCTGGTTTTATTGGGTTCTTTTTTTTTAAATGGATCACTGATAAAGTTTTTGAGTTTTATGTGCCTAGTGCCATTTTTACCGTAAGCTCTGTTGCTTTTATTTTTACTTTTTGCATGATTTTTCATAGCACACTGATTTTTAAGGAACATATATATTATGTTACAGCAGAACTAAATGTAACTATAATTTGGAATTTATATTCACTGAATCACAATTTGGGAAACATTGACCAAATTATTCTGACTATAAAAATTCTGCTCACTTAAAAATGAGTAATAATTACCCTTTGAAATATAATCCTAATTTATTAAAATGTAGCTCCTATGTCTATAGGCTGATGCTTACATGTCTCCTAGTTTGCATAACTGCTGTCCATATATAGAATGTCCCATTAAAATGTATATCATTAGGTATTGATACTTAACATATGAACATTTTATACCCCATTAAAAGATAAACACAATTTTTCTCATGATGTTTAACATATATTTTAGAGAAAAATTATATAAAATATGATAAAATACTTTTGTTGAAGCCCATATTTATTTTCAATATAAAATAACTATTGTTCTTTAAGGAATTAATTATATAACTCCTTTGTTGCTAAATATTTTAAATTAAATGACACTAAGATCGTATAAGTTTATTAAAATATCTTTAATGCTAATGAAATATTACCAATATGTTATTTATAAACTTGACACTATGACATATGATTTTATCTTAAAATATTAGGAAATTTAGCATTTCAGCATTTCCTTCCTATTTAGCTCATAGCAGATTCATTGTGCAGTTTTGCTATGGCTGTCTTAAACTCCTCTCCAGTCGGCTTAATTTTCCTTTTTTCTTTCACTCTTTCTATCAACCAGTATTTTACTGAGCACCTACTATGTTCCCAAAATGGAGGCAAAAAAGATAATGTGCTCTGCCATGGAGGAACTGCAGTGTAGATGGCATCAAAATGGGGAGTCTTAATGCAGAACTCAGGCTGCAAGGGAGTCTAGGCCTAGTTAGTTGTAAGCTAATAGTTCCTACATTTGTGATCAGTGATATAATAATAGCCATCCGTTCAAGAAATCTCTGCTCAGCTGAATCTTAACTTATTATTGGGCGGGGGTATTTTATTTAGATAAATATTGGAGCATTTAACTCAGTAAAAGAGGTAAAGAGGGCTAGAATTCAAGGCAGAGGGAATAATTTCCACAAATTCTGGTTGTATAATATGATATTTCAAATTTGGGGCATAGCAAATATTTTGGAATGGCTGGAGTACACAAAGAAGAGACACAGGAAATGAGTGGAGATGTCAGCAAGCAACAGGTTATCTAAGGCTTTGCACATCATACCAGAGTGCCAGGGGCCCAGGACATTCCTTCCAAACCTTGAATGAGTCCTACATTGCCTTTCGGATAAACAGCCTTGAGACTGAAGGAGGAATATAACATTTACACTTTAGGAAAAGCACTGCATGGAATTATGAAGGGTAAAAGTGAGGAGTTAATATACCCTTTGACACTACCAAGATACTATTTCAGAAGCCCAAATAAGAGTCTGTGAAGGCTTGAGGTAAGCCAGTAGCAGCTTAGGTAAGAATAAGACTATTCATCCATCAACTGAATGAGGAAGAGAAAGGACTCTTAAACACCCTCTGCTTTTTGGCTTGGGCGAATTGGTTATGTTGGTGCCATTAAGTTAGCAGTTACACAGGCTGGCTCTCTTAATCTCCATTTGGATCTGTTTCAATTTGGAGTTTCGAAAGCTAAAATCTATATTGCCTAGGGTCCTTTGCAGCCTGAGTTTTGTATCTGAATTAATTTTTCCCAATTAGATACAGTCTTCATAGACTTACTAATAAGTGAGGCAGAAGCCATCTTCTTGCAGCCATGGTAGCTGGCTAAGAGGTTCTGGCAGATGTAGGCTTTGGCATTAGGCAACTCCACTTTTATGTACCTGGTTACCCTCTTTATGTATCAGGGATAGCAGTACCAATGGCAGCTTTCTGATCTGCACATCACAGCCCAGGTGCTATAAAATTGGAATGAAATAAAAGCGTTGAAGGTCTACAACCATCCCCAAATTTGTAAGCACCTTTATTTCCTGTGTAAAGTCCCCTTCTACTTGATAGCTGAGAATATATCTGTTTTCTGTATTGAATCCTGATTGTTATATGCAGTCAGAGTATTGAAAGAGAAATTTATTAAGAGATAAAACACATTTAGTTTTTGAAATTTTGAATTTGCAGTGTTTTTGCCACATCTAAATGAACATATCTATTAAGCAAAATTAGATGTAGAGGTCAAAAGAATGATCTAGTATGGGGCTGAACATGGTAGTTCATCCTCATAATTCCACTACTTTGGGAGAGTGAGGTTGGAGGATCACTTGATGCCAGGAGTTTGAGACCAGCCTGAGCAACATAGTGAGACCTCATCTCTGAAAAAAAAAAAAAAAAATTAGCTGAACGTGGTGGCATGTGCCTGTAGTCCCAGCTACTCAGGAGACTGGGGTGGGAGGATTGCTTGAACACAGGAGTTCGAGGCTGCAGTGAGCTATGATCACACCACTGCACTCCAGCCCAGGTAACAGAGACAGACCTCATCTCTAAAGAAAAGAAAAGGAATGATCTAGTAGGAAGACATATTTTCGTTGCAGTAGATCTACGCTGTAGGGGAAACTGTCGGCTTCTACTAGGATGGGAGGAAACAGGGCACTGTAAACAGAATAATGAGGAACACATGTATTTTTGAGGCAAATGTGAGAAAATAGGCAAAGGAGTGCGTGTCTTTTCAGTTTGTGGTTGTATAATATGGAGTTGTATAATAAGATTCAGTTTGTGGTTGTAATTTCATGCGTCTTTCATCAGTCTTTTATAGTTTACTTCATACAGATTCTACTCACATTCTGTTAGACTTGTACTTATATATTACTCTTTTGGTGTTATTGCATTTAGAACTGGTGCTTGGGCAGGGCACAGTGGCTCACTGTGTTAGTGCGTGTCTTTTCAGAAGAGGATACCAAAATGGGATTAAGCATGCAAGATTTAACTAATAAAGTAACTGTGAAGAAGAAAATGAGGAGTCAGGACAAGCCAAAAGAAAAAAAAAAAAAACTCGTCAAATCATGAAATGAACTTGCCCCTGAGTGAAGAGAGGGAAGAAAGGGTGGAGGGAAGTGTCCTAGACCTCCTATGAAGTCTAAGGAAGGTTGGCGTGACTGCTGGGGAGCACTCAAACTAAAGCTGGCTTTCAGATGGGTCCCGTGTCTCCCAGTGATAGACCTGATTTGGTATCCCTGCTGCACAGTTATTGGCTGGAAGCAGCCTGGGGGAAGAATAAGTATGCTACTGTTGAACATTTCTCCCAGGATCTTCACTATGAGAATAGTGGAAATAAGTAACAAAGAGTGTTTATGTAATTCCCTCCTGCCTCCCTTACCCTGGAATAATGTCATCTCAAATGACAACTCCTTTCTTGCCTTTAGCATTTAGTGTTCTCTCACACAACTACCCTATCCCAGCAGAGTACAATAAATGTTGCCTGAACTCTTCTCCTCAGCCCTTTATGACTGTGCCATAATGATTACTCTTTTGTCATTTGTTGCTTGTATATCTGTCCTCCTGAGAGGCATATGACTTTTTCCAAGTCAAGGACCAGTTACTATTCTTAGGATGTTTTCAGTAATCCACAGTGTTTTACAAAATTAAGAAAAGACAGGAGAAAGATAGAGGTTTCCAACCTTGATTGATTGTTGGATGGATGAATTGTAATTTCTAATTTCTATATTTCTTATGTTTAAAAAGTTATTTTGAAGTTTACCTACAGTAAGATTCAGTTTGTGGTTGTAATTTCATGCGTCTTTCATCAGTCTTTTATAGTTTACATCATACAGATTCTACCCACATTCTGTTAAGACTTGCACTTACATATTTACTTTTTTGGTGTTACTGCATTTAGAACTGGTCCTTGGGCAGGGCGCAGTGGCTTACGCCTGTAATCCCAGCACTTTGAGAGGCCAAGGCAGGTGGATCACTTGAGGTCAGAAGTTCAAAACCAGCCTGAGCAACATGGGGAAATCTCATTTCTACCAAAAAAAAAAAAAAAAAAAAAAAATTAGCCAGGCGTGGTGGTACATGCCTGTAATTCCAGCTACTTGGGAGGATGAGGCAGGAGAATCGCTTGAACCTGGGAGGCGGATGTTGCAGTGAGCCGAGATCGCACCGTTGCAGTCCAGCTGGGCGACAAGAGAGAAACTCTGTCTCTAAATAAATAAATAAATAAATAAATAAAAGAACTGGTCCTTGCATTGTAGGTTTGACATTATTTCTTCATAAATGTTGGCAGAATTCACCAGCAAAGGCTTCTGGGTCTGGAGTTTTTGTTGTTGTTGGAAAGCAGTTAAATATACATTTAATGTATTTAATATGTATGCATCATACTATTCAGTTTATTTTTTTTCTTGAGTGAGTTTTGGTAGTTTCTGTCTTTAGATAATTGATCTATATTATCTAAGATTTTGCTAAGATCATTCTTATTTTGTTAAATGAAACCTACGTTATTGATGTCCACTTATTTATACTCACACAATTTTAATTTAGATAGGAGTTTAAAGATTTTCTAGACTAATTTTATTATTTTAAAAATAAACTTTTAAGTACCAAAGAAATTGTTAGTTGTCCCAGTTCATACTCCAAGTGAATGTGAGAGTTAGAATTACAGTACTCTTTCTGTGATTACAGCTATATTTCACTCCCTTTAATTATACTGCACTCGTATTAGTTCAGAGATCTGACTTACTCGCATATGAAATCAATCTGCAACAGTAGTCTAATCCTCCAAATTCTCAAGCCAGGTCCAAGTATCTCTGAATATCACAAATGAAAACCTCTTAAATAATGGAGCAAGGTGGAAAAAACTTTGAGGAAAATAAACTTTCAATCAGGAGTACCTTGGAGAGATCAGCCTTTCTGCATAAACTCTTGGTTCTTGTTTTCTGAAATCATTGTGGTCACTGATTTTTGTGTGCCTGTTTTACTCACAGTACCACTACTGATCAAAATTAGACATACAAATATAGACATATAATTTCCACTAGATTAGCACATTCTCAGTAATCCTGATCACACTTAAAAATAAAATAACATACTGCTAGTTAGGTCTGTCAAAATAACTGTGTATATGTGTAAAAAATTTTAAGTGATTGCCTCAGTTTCATCTCCACAACATTAGGATAATATCATCATGTCAAAGGGTTACTGTAAGAATTAAATGAGCTAATATGTATGAAGCACTTTGACTTGTGCCTTGCACAGAGTAAATATTAGACAAGAAGTAGCTATATTTATTTATATTTTTCTAAAACTATGTTTATGCTACTAAATAGTTATCTGGAGTTTATCTGGGAATTACATATTCTTTTCAGGATTCACCTATTTTGGCACACTGAGATTATGGGAGCAGTTTTTAAAAATATTTTTGGTTATGAAATCCAATTTCTTTTTTTTTATTATTATACTTTAGGTTTTAGGGTACATGTGCACAATGTGCAGGTTTGTTACATATATATCCACGTGCCATGTTGTTTTACTGCACCCATTAACTCGTCATTTAGCATTAGGTATATCTCCTAATGCTGTCCCTCCCCCCTCCCCCCACCCCACAACAGTCCCCGGAGTGTGATGTTCCCCTTCCTGTGTCCGTGAGTTCTCATTGTTCAGTTCCCACCTATGAGTGAGAACATGCGGTGTTTGGTTTTTTGTCCTTGTGATAGTTTACTGAGAATGATGGTTTCCAGCTTCATCCATGTCCCTACAAAGGACATGAACTCATCATTTTTTATGGCTGCATAGTATTCCATGGTGTATATGTGCCACATTTTCTTAATCCAGTCTATCATTGTTGGACATTTGGGTTGGTTCCAACTCTTTGCTATTGTGAATAGTGCCGCAATAAACACACGTGTGCATGTGTCTTTATAGCAGCATGATTTATAGTCCTTTGAGTATATACCCAGTAATGGGATGGCTGGGTCGAATGGTATTTCTAGTTCTAGATCCCTGAGGAATAGCCATACTGACTTCCACAATGGTTGAACTAGTTTACAGTCCCACCAACAGTGTAAAAGTGTTCCTATTTCTCCACATCCTCTCCAGCACCTGTTGTTTCCTGACTTTTTAATGATGGCCATTCTAACTGGTGTGAGATGGTGTCTCACTGTGGTTTTGATTTGCATTTCTCTGATGGCCAGTGATGATGAGCATTTTTTCATATGTTTTTTGGCTGCATAAATGTCTTCTTTTGAGAATTGTCTGTTCATGTCCTTCGCCCCCTTTTTGATGGGGTTGTTTGTTTTTTTCTTGTAAATTTGTTTGAGTTCATTGTAGATTCTGGATATTAGCCCTTTGTCAGATGAGTAGGTTGCAAAAATTTTCTCCCATTCTGTAGGTTGTCTATTCACTCTGATGGTAGTTTCTTTTGCTGTGCAGAAGCTCTTTAGTTTAATGAGATCCCATTTGTCAATTTTGGCTTTTGTTGCCATTGCTTTTGGTGTTTTAGACATGAAGTCCTTGCCCATGCCTATGTCCTGAATGGTATTGCCTAGGTTTTCTTGTAGGATTTTAATGGTTTTAGGTCTAACATGTAAGTCTTTAATCCATCTTGAATTAATTTTTGTATAAGGTGTAAGGAAGGGATCCAGTTTCAGCTTTCTACATATGGCTAGCCAGTTTTCCCAGCACCATTTATTAAATAGGGAATCCTTTCCCCATTTCTTGTTTTTGTCAGGTTTGTCAAAGATCAGATAGTTGTAGATATGCGGCATTATTTCTGAGGGCTCTGTTCTGTTCCATTGGTCTATGTCTCTGTTGTGGTACCAGTACCATGCTGTTTTGGTTACTGTAGCCTTGTAGTATACTTTGAAGTCAGGTAGCGTGATGCCTCCAGCTTTGTTGTTTTGACTTAGGATTGACTTGGCAATGCGGGCTCTTTTTTGGTTCCATTTGAACTTTAAAGTAGTTTTTTCCAATTCTGTGAAGAAAGTCATTGGTAGCTTGATGGGGATGGCATTGAATCTATAAATTACCTTGGACAGTATGGCCATCTTCATGATATTGATTCTTCCAACCCATGAGCATGGAATGTTCTTCCATTTGTTTGTATCCTCTTTGATTTCATTGAGCAGTGGTTTGTAGTTCTCCTTGAAGAGGTCCTTCACATCCCTTGTAAGTTGGATTCCTAGGTATTTTATTCTCTTTGAAGCAATTGTGAATGGGAGTTCACTCATGATTTGGCTCTCTGTTTGTCTGTGATTGGTGTACAAGAATGCTTGTGATTTTTGTACGTTGATTTTGTATCCTGAGACTTTGAAATCCAATTTCTTATCCATGTAAGCACTGAAATAATTCCTCTTTATGTGCAAACACTCGGTGATACTTCACATACCATTAAACTTCTATTCTCAACACAGCTAGCTCAGGGTGGCACTGTTTAATCACTTTATGCTCAATGACATGTAGGTTACAATTATCCACCCATTGGGCTCATTTGCTTATATATAAATGGAGTCTTGTAATCAAAATCTGGAGATGAATCCTCCTTTGTAAGGATCCTGATGTGGTCTTTGTACCAATTAGTCACTTTTGAGAAAACCTAGTTCTTGCCCTTTGATTGATTTTCCTTAAATATGGGGTGTGGGAAAAGAAGAGTAGGATATTTAAAATATTTTCTTGCCTTGGTAGGGAAAGACATTACGGTAGGGTGCCTTGTTTTATTAAGTTTCCTCCAGTAAATACTCAAAAAAACTAATATATACTTAAAGTCATAGGTTTCTATGTGCAGTGAACACATTCTCAAAAGCTTTCTCATCAATCTAAACTTCAAAATTTTCATGTTTTTAATTGAGTCTTCTGCCATTTTCTACTACAACATTTCTGTTAATAATCTGTGCTTAGACATTATAGGTAAATCTCTATGTAGATAAAACTATAACAAATTTATAATAAAACCTGGTATTTCTCCATTCCTGATTGTATAAATTTGGATTTTCTTGTATAGCCTGCCTCTGACCATGCCTGTGCTGTTTCACTGTTTTTGAGTACATCTGGTGAAATAGAGTTAATAGTTTTGTATGAGAGCACACACCAGGCTCTTGGATTTTCCTGTGACTTGAAAAATAAGAGATTATGCACGTTTTTGGCACTTTAATTGATCTTTTATAATAGGAAAGAGAAGCAATAATGTTATCTCAGTGATGTTATGAAGTAAAATGTCCACAAATGCCTGCAGAATGTTTTGTGAAGTCATATCCTGTAAATAGTGAGTTTTGCCATTTCATGGATTTGAGACTCCATCAGATGTCCTACAACATCTAACAAACACCTCGTGAACTTTCTTTTATAAATTATTTGTATTCAAGTTGCATTTGAATTTGGGAAGAAATTGTTCAATTTGTTTTTTAAAATATCAAAAGGGAAGTTAAGGATGTGTGATGTTTCTTCTCTTGTTTGAGCTCAGTATGTGTCTGACTGTGTATCCTTCACTGGAGAGAGAGGGTGGTATTGCCCATAATCCCTTAAACCAGGTGTTTGCCTGGATGGAAAAAAAAATGGTGATAGCGTTTGAGTTTGTCGCAAGGTATGAGATGTCAGAGATGATCACATCTGAGGTCATATGTGTGAGGCACCTGGAGACTGCAGAACATTGGGTCCTTACTGGCTCCCACATATTTTTTCAAGCAAGCTATTTAGTAGCAAGGAAGAATGAAGTCAACTCAAATTACTTCAAATGCAAGGGTTTGTGAGGCTCTATTAAGGGCTGAACTTCTGTTCTAAGGACCAAGCACAACCCCTTCAATCTGTTCCACGTGATGCCATTTTTTTTTTTTTCTCTCCATTCTCCATTTTATCTTTGTTTTTTTCTGTCTAGGCTCCCTCAGCCTTCCATAGAAACTAACTTCAGCCTGCCCTGGATTCCTCATGACCTCAACACTACCTTATAGAAACTGCATGTTCAGCACCCACTGCTAACCTTTAAGTTTATTCTTTGTTTCAGTTCAAATATCTGAGAGGGTATTGAATGCCACAGCATATCACAGGCCACAAGCCAGCACACTGAGTAGCCCCTCTCATGTTAGGTATCATCTCCATATCCAGTCAGCTGTGATGGCCACAAGGGCAAAGTGATTCAACATAGGTTTCCATGCGCAGGAATGGTGGTGGCCTGGAGAGCCTCACCTAAAGGGGATGGTTGTTGGGGGCAGGTCCCATGGTTGGAGCTTAGTACACGGTCTCTGCTAGGCCCTCTTTTGGTCATCACGCAACTTGTTCAAAAGGCAAGAAAGGGAGTTTTGTCTCTCTTTGGGCTATGATTTTAAATAAGAAATGGCTTCACCGTGGAAGTCCACTTAGCTGTCATAATGATAACCTGAGACAAGAACTGCAGGGAAAGTTAATCTCAGCAAGTTACAGGGCAGGTGGCTAGGTCACACCCATCTTCCTATCTGCAGTTTCTTTTTCTTAGGGACCTTGGTTGCATATTATTTTTAAAAAAGTCTGTATACCTTCAAAGTGGATTACCACTACGATTCCTTTCGACCTTTTACACTCTTGGATTCTGTTTGTAAGAGCGAGCCAAAGTGTGGCCACAGATAATGTGAATGTTTTAATTGCCAACTCAGAGATGAAATAAGGCCTAAAATAGCAGTCTATTCTAGAATAGCTGTTAAATCATATACTAATCTTAATCAAAATGGGGATCTTTAAAAATCAAAAATTTGATAATGAAATGTTCTATGTCTTCTTTCACCCCAAGAAGCAATATACTTTTGTGACAATTTTAGATTAGTACATTTTATAACTCCTTCCAAATATCTGTTAAAGTGTTAGGACAATATGTCCTTTAGCTTAAAATGTACATTGCAAAAGTTTTATCATAAATACAATGTTTTCCATGCAGACACAATTAAAGTGTCTTTTATTGGTATATCATTTGTTTGCAAAGATGGAAGATGTGGCCAGTAATGATCTTGAAATATAAACTAATCCCTGAGATGTGGGCAGATTGGATTCTAAGAAAATATGCTGCAAACCTGCTTGAAATCTTTTAGATGCAGAGTAGATTTTCCCTCCACCCACACTTAGGATAGCCATCTTACGAGCATTTGTAGTAGCTTCTTCTCTCCATCTGCAGGCGTCTTTCTGCTTAGTGCATGTATGTCCTTGAAACAGATCTGACTGGAAAAGTAATAATGATTGCACTTCTAAAGAGAATTTGCAGGTACACAGTGTCTCAACATTTTAGCAGAGTTTCAAACTATAGCATCAGAAGTACAAATGCCACAAACATAAAAAAATCATTTGAGAGGTTTAGATTTCTTTTATACATATTTCTTTAGTGAATTTTTAATAATTTTTTTTAATGTTTACCATCTTCAAAAAGAAGGACTAACACAGAAATTAAAATTAAAAACCAAATATAGTTATTTTCTTCCTTTGAAAATAGGTAAATAGTTCCTTAACAGTATTTTCATTTATTAAATTGAGAGATTGTATATGTTTAGAGAACACGAGACTCTGAAATTAATTAGAATGATTATTTTGTCCTGCTTACTAGAACATATTTGGGTTATTATTTATCCTAATAATTTTCATCTGTTTTAAAACATAACACACTATTTTCTGATACTTTTAGTTAGGTATAGGAAAGCCCAAATGATCTTAGGCAAAGATCTTTAAAATTTAGAGAAAAAAAAATTACATCTTTTATAGGGAATCAAAGGGAGAAAATAATAGTGTATCTATTGCAATGATCTGTCTCTCCTTAAGCCGTCTACCCACTCATTCATTTATTCATTCACTCACTATTTACTGTCTATGCTATACTAGGCATTATGCTAGTACCCTTAAGAGAAACAAGTAAATAAGTTACAGTTTTTCTTTCAAGCTGTTTGCATATTAGTATAAACACGTAGGCCCCAATAAAATAATGTGGAAATTCAGAGAAAGATACTTAACCAGAGATTTTAAGAGAGTACCGTGTGTGAATATGTAACCCAGCTCAGGAGGGAATCACAGAGGGCTTCCCTAGGAGATAACACCTGCACCAAATCTTATTAAGTAAGAATAAATAATATAGAACAAAAGAAAGATGGGGATTTCAGACCCAGGGAACAACTTTAGCAATGGTCAGTGGTATGGAAGTAAGAAACAGCATGGGGTGTAGTGGATATGAGTCACATAAGGATTATTAGAATATAAAGTAAGAGTCAGAAAGTGGGAGGAGAGGGGAATTAGGTTGACGTAAATCTTATAGAAGACTTTTCTGAAGATGTTTGACTTTATTCTAAAAGAATAGATATAATTTAAAATAATGTTAGATGCTAGATAAGTAACAAGAACTTGATATTGAACATTGGTAATAGGACTGTAGATGAAAAGATATTTTTTCATGTAAGTAGGAATATAATGAAATTTGCAACATGGTGATTTATTGGATTGTAAGAGTAAATAGAGGAAGGAGTCAGCAATAAGTTCATTTTCTATCTTGGCCTGCTATATGATTAGATGTGCCTTCACGCTACAGTGCTAACAATGTAAGAAAAGATTACTATTCAGTTCTGGACATTATAAGTTTTTTGCACAGACAGAGAAGGCCAAAAGCCAGTTAATTATATGTCTATCAGGAAGTGAAGTCTGAGCTATAGATTTGAGAGCCAATAGATTGGTGATTTTGCCTATAGATTACATAAATTGAGAGAGTGAGCACGCAGATAATAGAAGCAGATGATGACATATTCATTTGTCTGCCATAATGTCTGTATCAAGGATATCCTGATACACGAACACATAGTTGCAGCTTATTTTGGAGACTTTAATTAGGCATCCAAGAAGCTTCCCAGGTTAGCATCCAGAAGGCCAATATCATGGTGATCTATGCTCCAAAGTTCCTGAGATTCAAAGCACAGTATTGCTAGAGTATGTGGCATCATATATGCTTTGATTTAAAAAATACTTCAAAGTTGTATCCCAGCTTGAAAACTCAAAGGCGATCTCAAATAACCAAAGTTTTCTACCAGATTTTCATTTTCCCTTCCTCCCCTCCCCTCCCCTCCTCTTTCTTCCCTTCTTTGTCTCTGTTGCTCATGCTGGACTATAGTGGTGCAATCAGGACTCACTGCAACCTCCAACTCCTGGGCTCAGGTGATGCTCTCTCCTCAGCCTCCTCAGTAGGTAGGCTTACTGGCACATGCCAACATTGCCAGATAATTAATTTTTTTTTTGTAGTAATGGGATCTCATTCTGTTGCTCCAGCTGGTCTTGAACTCTGGGTCTCAAGTGGTCCTCCCAAAGTGCTGGGATTACAGGCATGAGCCACTGAGCCTGGCCCCATTCTTATATATTGAATAGCATAGCATGTCCATTTCGTATTGTACACATATCGCATCCACTGCCTTGATGCATTGACATTTCATAATTATATGCACCATCATTTTGCCTGTTGATGTGATTATTAACTAATGAACTGAGAATAAACTAAGTATTTTTGAAAAGTTAATGACAGTCAACTGTGTGGAATTATGGATACAAAAATTTATTGCATTGTTTTAGCTTTCAACATCATATACAATTATATTTAATAGGTGTAGGGCACTTGGATTCTTTAGTTAATAGAGAAACTGTTCTTTTCTTAAAAATTATGTGAGAGGAAAAGAGCCTGTTTTTATTATTTAACTTACTCTCCTTTGGCTTACTAACAGCCCCTTTTGGTATTAAACAAAAGGCATACTACCTTTTAGATTAGTGCCTCAATTTAATTGTTCTTTGCAAATGTGGCAAGCCACAATCTTCCAAAGCAAGTACATAGTTCTATTTATGGATTTCCTGTCTAGTGCAATTAGTGGGATATAGTTTTACCAAGATGACTCTAACACTAGACTCAAGTCTCTTTAACAAGATTAATAACAGATGTTAGTTCTCTGGCAATTAAATAATATCCTTTGGCTTCAGTTGCTCCTCACACTTCCCCAGTCAACAATGTCATTCAATGTGAATTCTGTTACTCTAGGACGTGACTCTCATTTGGCTTTAAAGTTTTAGAACTTTGAAAACATATTACTCTGTAGCTGGTTTTGCAGCTAGCCATAGCTTTTATCTTGGGGAAATTTCCTTACACAAGATTTATTAACATTAAATGAGTTTTGCCTGTTTAAATGAACAGTATATTGAGTGATTATGTAAACATTATTATTTAACCTATGCACACTCATTGGATATAAAATCATCAAAAGCTTTTTTAACCCAAAAAGCATAAATATTCCCAAGTCACATTTTTATTGTAGCTCAATTGTCTTAGCCTTCCGTTCCTCCAAAATTCCATAAAGTTGTTTATTTATGCGTAATTGGGGAGACCAAATTTTCTATAAAAATTAAATTTAGTCACAGTACATTCAACTGCTGCTTAAAAGTCCAAGCAGTCAAGTACGCTTATAATTCTGATCTGATATTTTCCATATCATAGCCTTTGCTTCTGTTTGGGTTCTAGTAATTTTAAATATAATGCCTGCTCCTGGATTAGGCAATAACATTTAATATAGGTAATATTCTGCTTTTATGATCATTGATGATGGATTGTATCAGGATTACAATATTTGGCATAGTTTCACAAATGTCATTTTAATACAATAAGAGGGGTAAAACCTTTTAATTCAACATTACAGGGACCATATAATATTTCATAATCATAGCTTGATTATTGCTCCATGATGAAATCTAACATTTGTAAAAAAAATTACAATTTTTTCCTGAAATTCTTTGTGTGCTTTTTTTTAAATTCTATCAACCAGAAAATTCATTAAGTTTGTATCTTAGTTTGCTAGAGCTGTCATAACAAAGTATTGCAGACTGGGTCGCTTAAACAATAGAAATTTATTTTCTCTCAGTTCCAGAGGCTAGAAGTCCAAGATCGAGGTGTCAGCAGGGTTAGTTTCTTGTGAGGACGCCCTCCTGGACTTGTGGATGGCTTGTCTTCTCCCTTGATCTTCACATGGTCCTCCCTCTGTGTGTGTCTGTGTCCTAATTTTCTTTTCTTATAAGGACACCAGTCATATTGCATTAGGGATCACTCTGATAATATCATTTTGACTTAGTTACCTATTTAACAGCTCCGTCTTCAAATGCAATCACAGTTTTTAGGACTTCAACATATGAATTCTGGGGGTTTACAACTGAGCCTGTAACAGTATCTCTTCTGCCTTTGTCACTGGACTATAGGTTAATAGTCAAATAGTCACTCTTTCATTCAACATATGTTTAGTAAGCCCAGGAATATTTTAGGTGCTGAGAATGTAATAGAGACCAAAACAGACAAGTAATATTCTAATGGAGAATGTAGAGAGGCTAAATGAGTCAGTGATGCTGATAAGTTGCTGTTGCATTTTATATTAAACTTCAAAGGTGTGGAAATTAATATTAAAAGATTATGTCAGGACTTATAAGCAAATCAATATTTGATCCCAGTAAAGCATGGCCATCGCTAGCTGACTAGAAACTTCTAAATTTATTACTGCTTACTGGAAGTATAATTTATAGTAAAATAAGTTTGGAGTAAATGTAAAATAGTTTATTAGGGTACCCTGGGTTTTATTTGTACATTTGTAAGGTGTTGAGTATTTGACAGAACTTGAAAATGTAAACTGCAGCTTTATTAACATGATATTTCATTTAAATGTGTTTCATTACTAATGACAGGTTTACAGTATCTACTGCAAATCTGCTATAGTCACAGAGCCAACATTTCTAGTTTTGGATTTTTTTGTTGTTGTTGTTCAATGAATAAGCATTTACATATTCAATATAAAAGTGCAAATGAAATGTGAATTTTAAGCTAAAGTTCAGATCTTCATATTTTTATCTATATTTCTATAACCCAATTATAGTTTTCTATCATAAACTCACATATCTATCATTGATAACATTGATAAATTTTGCATAAGTGAAAACAATATTTAAACATTCAGCCCTACTCAAGGGTTTCCTTTATTTCTCAGGGTTATACCTACTCATCTGTCTAGTCCTGACTCTACATCCTCTGCACTTATTCAGTTGTCATGCTGTATTACTGTGGCACAAACAGCCCTCTTTGGACCCTCATCTGGCCTGAGGCCTATGTTGACACCTGCTGCAGGTATCATGGTCCCATCAATTTCTCATCAGGAATGATGCTGGGTGCTCAGGCCAGCAGTTGACTGGGTAGCCTGTAGGCATTCAGTATACTCCAAAGCAGCCCTCTTACCTTGCATTGCTTGGTTGGCAGATCAAGTCATCTTTTGATGTTGCCCCATCTCCCTGTTTTTGGACAACCTTCTGATAAACAAGTCTATTCTCATTTACAACTAACTTCTTTGCCTAACTGAAGACACAATTCAAATAATTCTCATTCCATTGATTCAATTTCTCTTGTGGTCTGATATGCATATAGCTTGGCGATGGCAAATGATAGCCAGATAGAGGGAAATAAGTGGCCTATTAGTAAGCTGTGGAAGGGTTGTGTGGCTCCCAGTGTTTGAAGCTTCCTGTAGAAAGTGCAATAATTGACCATTGCTTTTATCACCAGCATTTGGTCAAAGTTCTAGAGAAACAAGAAACATTCAACTTAGTTTTGGTTACTTGGATGTATTTCTATGCTATTGTTTTTTTTTTAAGATGTATAATTTGATGCATTAAAAATGTATCAGAATTTGTGAATTTGTATCAACTCTAGAATAATTGTCTGTCACCAGAAGATAATTGTCTGTCACCAGAAGACTAATATTCCCTTGATCAAAGTGAGAGGCTTAAGTCTTTTGATCAGTGGTTTGAGGTAAAAATCCTTGATTATGTCTCAATATGCAATATGACTTTAGTGAATAACTCGGTGACCTGATGCATGATTTTATAATTCTTCAGGTATTTGTTGACAGAGGATAAATTGGGATGGAAATCAGAAATGACTAGCTGTGACATCAATGAAAAAGGAGTATCTCTGTTAAAATTAAAAGACATATTTTTCTGTTACCAAGTAAGTTTTAAAGAAAAGTTTCAGTTACTGATGAGTATGCACTTATCTTATTTTGGTCAGTATACTGGGCTGCCCTTTGGTCAGAAAAAATGAAATAAAGGAAGTTCTCTAGGGCTTATTTTTCAGATATTGGTTTTAAGTAAGCAAAATTATAGCCTAATATTTGTCTTAGAGTCTCATAGATATTTATTGCTCAAAGGAATTCGCATGCTCAGTGTGCTATGAGGATGGCAAAAATGATTTAGCTGCAAAAGCAGAGTCTAAGAATTTACTGCAAATTGAAAATAAATCTACTTTTAAACCACCACAGCGATAGCTAGAAAAGTTACTTGCTTAACTCTCTGATATAAACACTGCTCCACAAGGGAAATGAAAATATATAGCTGGAAAAAAAAAAACTGAGCTATTCATTTTCTGCTCTTTGATCTTATTTTTTTGTAGAGGGACTAAAATTAAGGTTTATCCTATCCCCAATATACACTATAAATATGAATAAATAAGCCAATTAAAATGTTTCCTCATAAGATACACTTGAATTATTAACCACTTAATAGAATGATATACTTAAACACATGTAACCTAGCTTTTTATCTTTTTTTTTTTTTGGAAAAACATCTAGTTGTAGTAATAGGACTTGAATCATCAGTATTATCTGTTCTCTTATATTTCCTCACCAATTCATATATCTGTGTGGATATAATTAGTTAAGATCATTTTAAGGGCATCCTCTAATGATTCTCTTTCTGTTGTTTTCAATAAACTTGTTTTGAACAATGTATTCTCACTAGACTATGACAAAAATGGCTTCAGAAATTATGCTATTCATGGTTCCATCATTAAAAATTCAATGACATTGGACAAGACAGCATTTATCTGATCCTTAGTTTCCCCATCAGTCAATTGAGAAGACGAATAATACCTAACTTAGTCACTGTGAGGCTCAAAAATAGTGTATGTGACAATCTATTTTCAACTGCAAAGCACTCTACATGTGATTACTTTTCCTAAGGAAAGTACAGTATTTTGAAGAAACAAGCAGTGTGTTGTCACCTGTCTTCATCAGGTCTGCCTTAAATCCATAACAAACCAGAGGCATTTCCAAACCAGACCTGGCAATTGATGTGACCTTTTTTGTGGTATTTCGTCTCTAGACTGTTTTTCTCCATGGTTAAGCCAATATACTTTTACATCTGTCTACAACTGGAACACAAGTGGATAGTTTCTCAATTATATATTGAAACGCATCAATGTAGGTAGTCAGCCTGAATGCTTAGGCCTCAAAGTCTTAGGTTTCATATATTTTAACATTTTTTTCTCAGTAATTGTTTCATCTTACTAGACCTATCACTCTGCTTATGACCTGATGAATTAATGAAAGAAGAACTACATTTTAGCGCTATGAAAGCAGTCTTTTTATTTAGAAAGTTTTACCTGTTTAATGATTCAAGTTTGTTATTTTCTCTTTGGTTGTTGAAATTTTTTTTTAATAATGAATTATTATAATTAGGGCTACCCAATGAAATATTTATTATGGGAGAAAATAAAAATAGTAAGAGAATAAGCTTTTAGACAAAAAGACCCAGGAAAGAAAGAAAGATTTACAATACACATCAAACTTTTTAGAATTAGCTCTATGGAAATATTTGAAATTATAAGGAAATCAAATTCAAATATGACCATTTCAATTTCATGAATTTTTAAAAATGAAAAGGCCATAGTCTTAAGAGGTTGTCATCTTCAAGTACCAATAAAGGGTATTAATTAGAATTTTATTTCATGCATCAGTGCAATAGGTAAATAAAAAAATAAGTTATCTGAATGTTTCCTCACTTTTGACCATATAACATAAATTTTAGGACTTAAAAGTACAAGGACATTTAAAATAAGAAAAAAGATTACTTTGTGTCTTCAACAGAAAACTGCATTATTTAGAGCATACCTTTCTGTGCTGTCGGATTCTAATTCTATGGAGGATATGAACTTTCATTGCCTTTTACAATTTTATGACTCTGTAAGTAGTTGATAAATAATAGTAATGCAAGTAATTCTCAACTATAAACTGGTAAATAGATTCTGTCAGAGGCCCAATTTAATTTTCTTCCTTTCATGGAAGAACAGTTTTGAGTCAATTTACAAATTCACTTCAGTGTTGCTAATCTGTACATGTATCTGTTCTTTGGATTCCCCTTTGTATTTGTTATTAACATATGCTTGGCTTCTTCATAATAATGAATTAATAAAATCTTTAAAATATGTTCATTTTGTATTTGCATGAAAATCATAATTTTATTTTTATTTGAAAATTTCCCGTTGAACATTTTGTATGTATCCAATACATACAAAAGCACTTAGTGATTCCTTGTCTCATACCCTTCTTTGGAATTTGTTTTATAGAAAATTTTAAAAATTGAATTTAAAAATCTAATTAATTTAAAAATTGAATTAAGATTTTTATTTAGTTTCATTGGTAATTGCATGGATAACCAATGAACAGTGAGCTTTCAGTTATAGGACATTTTCAAGATAACTTTGGCTATTAGAAAGTACTTTTCTTTATCAAGCCAAAATCTTGATGCAATTTCTAACTATTGGTTCTAGTACTGTTTCTTATGGCTTCACAGACCAAATATAATCCCCATTGCCACATCACGGTACTTCAAAATAGTTAAATTTACTATTAGCTTTTTTCCTCCTTCCAGGATAAACCTCCTGTGTTCTTACCCATTCCTCATTTGAGATGGATTAAAATTCCACAATTATCTTAAACACTCTAATTTGGCCCTACTTCATGCATACACCCCATACTAATTCTATACATATTCATTGAAGATTTCATTAGCAAATCTGGCAAGAACATCACTATGGTTATTCATGTAGACAGAAAACCATAGGATGCACTGCTGCTCATCCATGTCTTCTGCACACTGCACTTCAACACATTTTTGCAGGTTTATATTATTAAGTTCACCGTGTTAAATTTAGCCCTTTATTTTAATCTCTTAACAACATTGTAAGTCATTATTCTTGTTTTGTTTTTTCATTTTTCCAATATTTTTATGCCTATTTTGTGTCTGACATCACCTTAACCCATGGGAATAACAAAGATAAGAATTTAAGAGATCTCTTTTTTTTCTTTTTATTTTTTTTTTTTGAAGTCTAATGAGGGAGGGAGACTGATTGATTAGAACCCAGACTCTTGAATGCTAAACAGATAAATGTTGCCATGTGAAAATAGAAATGATCTTATTCTTCTCTTTGGAAAACAAAGATGGCCATTTGATTTCCTGCCCAGCTTTGCGAAGATTAGCATATTTTATGTACAAGTTTAAGTGTAAATATATTTTTTTGAGGTACCAACTGTGGTATGTTTAGAGACCTTAAAGTATGGACATGAATAAAGCCAAGATAAATTAATTGCTTCTTCCTCCATTAAATTTCCTGATAGTAGTGACATTTTAAGAACTAGTGAAGTAAAACAAGGGAGATAACTAGTTCAATAAGATACAGCTTAATTAGGTCTTTTTATCAATTTATTTGAACAAATGAGCTCAGAATATGCTCATATGACTTTGCGTTTAAATACTGGAATTCTTCTAGTTCCATTTACAGTTGACCTTGAACAACATGGGTTTGAACTGTGTGGATCCATTTACAAGCAAATTTTTGTCAATACATATATTGGACGGTTTTTTTTTTTTTTTGGAGATTTGGGATGATTTGAAAAAACTCACAAACCATATAACCTGAAAATATTTTAAAAATTAATAAAAAGTTAGCTATATATGTATATAATATGTGTAGATACTAGTTTATTTTTATCATTCCCTACGACAAAATATAGTTATAAAAAGTTAAAATTTATCAAATTATACACACACTTAAAGATTGTACATGGCACCATTTGCAGTTGAGAGAAGTGTAAATGAACATGAAGATGCAGAATTAAGTCATAACTGCATAAAATTAACTGTAGTATATACTGCACTTCTGCAATAATTTTGCTGTAGTCATCTCCTGTTGCTGTTATGTATATGAGCTCGTGTTGGGAGTATTCACTTAAAATGCCCTGTGAGGCCAGTCATCTCTGGTGAGCAGTTCATCTTTCCAATAAATTGCATATCACAGTTAAAAGTGATCTCTTGAGGTTCTTGCGTATTTTTCTCTGTTTTGTGCAATACTACAAACCTTGAATTACACCATGTGCCTCTATGAAGTGCCACTAGTGATGCAGAAGTGTTCCCAAGAAGCAGAGAAAAGTCATGACATGACAAGAAAAAGGTGAACTGCTTAGTATCTACCATAGATTGAAACCCACAGCTGCAGCTGCCCACTATTTCAGAAAATCCATCTTATAAACAAATGACATAAACTATATCAAAAACTATATCAATAAATACAGTACAGTACTGCAAATGTATTTTTCTTCCTTATTATTTTCATAATACCATTTTCTTTTTTCTTTATTGTAAGAATACTGTGTATAATACATATACAAAATATGGGTTAGTTGACTGTACGTTATTAGTAAGGCTTTCAGTCAATAATAGGCTATTTGTAATTAGTTAAGTTTGGGGGGAGTTAACAGTTATATGCAAATTTTTGACTGCACAAGGGTTGGCGCCTCTGACCCTCAAGTTGTTCAAGGGTCAACTGTATTTAGTCTTCCTCTTTGTAGTCTGCCAAAAGGCTAACTAACTTGAGGTAAATAGAGAAGTTGATTTGAATAAGATCTTGCTTGGTATAGCTTCAACTCTTAGTGGATTAACAACCTACAGCATGTTTCTCTAAAGAGGTGTGTGGTGCTAACCTTGCGCAGGTGATTTTTACACCCTCTCCCTAATATAAACCAAAAGTTCATTTGAAAAAAATGTGGCATTTTGCTATAATATAGTCCAAATTTATTCATGCTACTTGGCTTTGAACACATTTATTTTTATCATTTCCCGTTTTCTTCTACCAGAAAAGGCAATTAATACTATATTTCTAATGTTTTAATATTTCGATTTTCTTAGTGTTTGTATCATCTTCCAGTGATTTGTATTTTCCCCTTGCACCCCAATTAAAGGAACTGGAGATGTGTTAAATATTTCCCTAAGTCATGTGTCAGCATAGGCTGCCATAACACATTACCATGGACTAGGTGGCTTAAAGAACAAAAAGTTAATGTGACCTTTCCTTGATGCTTATTTGTGGACAGAGAGAGAAAGAGAGAGAGGGAGACAAAGGTATATTTTTCTCTCTACCTTTTCTTCTCAAGCCGCCAGTCCTATGAGATTAGGCACCCACCCTTATGGCCTCATGTAGCATTAATTACCTCCTAAAAAATGATATTTTCAAATATAGTCACGTTTTGGATTAAGAAGTCAACATATGAATTTGTGGGGATGGGGGAACACAGGCCCATCCTTGGCACCCATTACAGAATGAGAGTATGCACACATTGGATCATATTGTGCCCAGCTCATTATCTCAACAACAACTTAACATTTTTATGTCAGGATTTGATTTTAAATGACTTCTAATCATTTTCCATGAAACAGAAAACAGTTATTATATCTGCTGCTGGTCTACTGCAACCTAATATAGGGAAATGGAATCGTGTAGGACTAAGAGAACTCCCCAAATATATACATCTATGCACCCACAGGAATTAAAAATGTTTTAAAAAGAGAACTCTGCCAGAATCTTTACTCTGCCACTTGCAAATGACATGACCTCTGCAAAGGTAGAACATTAAATCAGTTAATGTACGTTAATATATGTTAATATAAGTCAAGAGCATTAAACAATATGTGACATGTAGTAAATATTCTATAGATGTTAGCTTTAATATCATTAATATTACTCTTATTATCAATTTTTGCAGGCAAACCTTTCCTATTTCTCCACCATTTCCCATTTGACAAGAATGAGAACCTTTTTCACATTCCAGTCACTAACTTCTGGAAGCTTTGTAGTTTGTCTTTGATACTTTCAGAAAACAGCGTCCCATAACTGAACTGGCAATAGTATATTTCATAATACAGTTAAAAATTCAGAAATGGCCAAACATGTACTAGATCAAAATAATAGCTCATAGAAAAAGAAAAGTACTTATGCAATCTTTTCCTGATTTCATTTAATTTTTCTAAAAGATAACATTTCTATAAAGTAAAATGGCAGTTTAAAAGTATTTCAAATATTAAAATATTGGTATTTTAAATATATATTAAATATTTATATTTTTATACAAAATATTACTCATTTTTATATTTAAAAATTTTATTTTAACGAGAAACAAGATATCACTTAGGTGTAAATGTTAGGAAAATCCAATCAATTGATAGATATTCACTAAATAACTGTACCTTCTGGATTTCCTAATAATTCACCATATGACTATTAAAGTATGCTATTTCTGAGGAATATTAGCTCCATCAGAGCTAATATTTGTCTACATTTTTAACTTCTTTATTTTCACCACTTGTAAGAGTGCCTGGAACATATGAGGTCATTAGGTAGTTGTTGAATGAGTGAATGGTCAATAGTTCACTGTAACTACTCTACATGTGCCAGAGCTTATGACTTTTCCTGGGGATATAAAGAGTACATGTGCCCATGGAGGGACAGTGCAATGGGAAAGATGAAATAAGCACAATTCAAAGTAACTTGTGACAGAGACATATTGACTAAGTGCAGGAAGACCACAAAGAAAGACATCTCTACTTCTACCTGAAGTTGACAGAGAAGGTCAGGAAGTGATTCAATGAAGAGGTGATGGTTTAGAAGACTATTGAAAGATGTATGAAACTTTACCAGTGTGCAGGGGCACAGGAATGTGGTAATAATTCTGTATAAAAAAGAATAAATAATAAATCTTGGAAGTAGAAAGCCAGTAGTCTCTGAAGAGCTTCATGTACCATACTAAAGAGTCTGAACTTTATCTCATTGGTAAGACACTGAAGAATTTAAGCAAGATGTTCTTAGAAAGGTCACTCTAGCTGTGGAGCAGACAACACTTTGAACAATGTAAGTCCCTGAGCTTTGCAACTGCTCAGAAGTATAATGGAATACTCGAGTCCCCAAATCCTATAGGTTTCAATTAGTGTGGCCAGAGGTAGGGGTGGAAGTGAAGGGTATTTTGTCATTCCAGAGACATTCAGAAGCTAGAATGGATAGGCTCGAATGAGGCAAGTGAAACATAAGAAAGCCTCTTGAATAATTCTGAGATTTCTGTTTTAGATAACTGAGTGGGTGAAGGTGTCAACAATTACCAATGAAAAAAGGGCAAATATGGCCCAGAAATCGGACGGTAATAAGCTTGGTTTTGATGAATTAAAGTTCAGGTGAAAAAGCTAGACTATAATATTGGGGTACAGAAGAGAGATCAAGTTTAAATTTAAAATATATATGTAGCTGGTGAAGGCATGTGTTTAGACAAGATTGTCCATGGAAAGTGAGAAGGGCTTTGGGTCAAAGGTGAAACCCTGTGAAAAATCAACACTTAAGTTTTTCTAGATGTGGCGAATGGGTAGAAGAATGTGTGAAGAGTCTAGGGAGGCAGGAGGAGAATCAGGAACAAAGGCATTATGAAGTATCCAATGTGAGAGCTGATGATGAGGTCAAATGTGCTGGGGAAAGTCCATGGATGAAGCCCGTGTAAGTGTCAATCGTGCTGCACTTGCAGAATGCCACTGGGGACTTTGGCAAGAAGACTGTGATGGGCGTGGAAACCAGCTGCAGTGTCCTGAGTGATGAGAATGATGAAGTGCAGGCAGAAAGACCACACCTTGAAGGAGTGATGGGAAAGACAAGGAGAAATACACGCCTTGACAATAGTCTCCGATTCATTGAGATCTACCCCGTTAGAAAGATTAATGCTATTTCTAGATGATTTAGTTTTATAAACAAATAAATTTTCTCTTTTGATTTTAGTCTGAGTTGAGCATAAGGAGTATTCACTGAGAAGAGTAGGAGTTGTTGAGATAAAAAAGAAAAAATAGGAGAGGCCAGAGTAAGGATGGCATGTTTTGAGGCAAGGAATAGAAATTACGGAGATCCATGTGGAATCTGTCTGGACACCCAGGATGGGTTCTGGGTTATAGAGGATCTTGAAAAAAGGGCAAAGCATCATAGGGACAGGATATTTGTCTGTTTTGTTCACTCAACAGTAGATATTCGACAAATACGGTGAGATGAATGAATGTGGGATCTGGTGTGTTACAGTGTGGTGGGGGCGGGGAAAATAATTTTACTTTGTTAGAAGAGGAGTGATGAAAGTTTTAGCTTCAGATATGCTGAACTTGAGATCACTCTAACAGCTGAGTGAAAAATCTAGTAGGCAGGTGGAAAATGATGGTTGGGTCTTAGGTGGGAAGATGTGACTTGAGAGACTGACAGTGGTCAGCGTGCAGAAGAAAGATGAATCCACAGGTAGACGAGAACTTCCTTGTATAGAAATAGGGTTGCCAGGCCTGGCACGGTGGCTCATGCCTGTAATCCCAGCACTTTGGGAGGCTGAGGGGGGCAGATCACGAGGTCAGGAGATCAAGACCATCCTGGCTAACACAGTGAAACCCCGTCTCTACTAAAAATACAAAAAATTAGCCGAGTGTGGTGACGGGTGCCTGTAGTCCCAGCTACTCAGGAGGCTGAGGCAGGAAAATCACTTGAACCCAGGAGGTGGAGGTTGCAGTGAGCTGAGATCACGCCACTGCACTGCAGCCTGGGTAACAGAGCGACAGACTGTCTCAAAAAAAGAGAAATAGGGTTGCCAGATTTACAAAACAAAAATGTATTGGATGCCCAGTTAATTTCAGACAAACAATGATAATTTTTTTATCATAAGTATGTTTCATGCAATATTTGGCAGCATCAGATAGAAAATATAAACACCAAAATCTACATTTATAAACTTTATCTTGGAGTTTGTGCTGTACTGGATCTAAAGGCTTTTCTTTCTAAATTCCTAAAATTTCTTTACACAGAGATAAGGAATGGAAGTCACAGGAATATCCAGACAATCATTCTCTAAATTATGATTTTTAAATAAAAGTGGAGTGGGGGGGGAGGTGGGGAAGTACAAGTATTCTTTGTCACATTTAGAGGAAATGGATTATTTTAAGATTTTTTGAGGCAACAAAAATGCTTCAATAGTTCTTCTACTTTAGCAAGAGAAATTCTACTTTAGGGAAGATTTGGGGAAAGACAGGTTGGTAATTTAATTTTGAGAAACATTGCTTTTTGTTGAAACCTCTTGTCCTCTCTCTTAATCAAATATTGCAATCTTGCTTGAGCCATAAATTATAGGCCACATGTGAATAAAACAAGTAATATAAGATCTTTCAGTTATTGAAAATATTTATGCCAACTGCATAGCTAATGAAGGAAGGAATATAGCTGTACAACTTCAAAACTAGCTGTTAGGACTGAACACTCATAAAAGTTATCATAATTTCTTTTTTTATTATACTTTAAGTTCTATGGTACATGTGCACAATGTGCAGGTTTGTTACATATGTATACATGTGCCATGTTGGTGTGCTGCACCCATTAACTCGTCATTTACATTAGGTATATTTCTTGATGCTATCCCTCTCCCTCCCCCCACCCCATGACAGGCCCGGGTGTGTGATGTTTCCCTTCCTGTGTCCAAGTGTTCTCATTGTTCATTTCCCACCCATGAGTGAGAACATGCAGTGTTTCATTTTTTGTCCTTGCGATAGTTTGCTGAGAATGATGGTTTCCAGCTTCATCCATGTCCCTACAAAGGACATGAACTCATCCTTTTCATGGCTGCATAGTATTCCATGATGTATATGTGCCACATTTTCCTAATCCAGTCTATTATTGTTGGACATTTGGGTTGGTTCTAAGTCTTTGCTATTGTGAATGGTAACACAATAAACATATGTGTACATGTGTCTTTATAGCAGCATGATTTATAATCCTTTGGGTATATACCCAGTAATGGGATGGCTGGGTCAAATGGTATTTCTAGTTCTAGATCCCTTAGGAGTCGCCACACTGTCTTCCACAATGGTTGAACTAGTTTACAGTCCTACCAACAGTGTAAAAGTGTTCCTATTTCTCCACATCCTCTCCAGCACCTGTTGTTTCCTGACTTTTTAATAATTGCCATTCTAACTGGTGTGAGATAGTATCTTATTGTGGTTTTGATTTGCATTTCTCTGATGGCCAGTGATGATGAGCGTTTTTTCATGTGTCTTTTGGCTGCATAAATGTCTTCTTTTGAGGAGTGTCTGTTCCTATCCTTTGCCCACTTTTTGATGGGGTTGTTTGTTTCTTGTAAATTTCTTTGAGTTCTTTGTAGATTCTGGATATTAGCCCTTTGTCAGATGAGTAGATTGCAAAAATTTTCTCCCATTCTGTAGGTTGCCTGTTCACTCTGATGGTAGTTTCTTTTGCTGCAGAAGCTCTTTAGTTTAATTAGATCCCATTTGTCAATTTTGGCTTTTGTTGCCATTGCTTTTGGTGTTTTAGACATGAAGTCCTTGCCCATGCCTATGTCCTGAATGGTATTGCCTAGGTTTTCTTCTAGGGTTTTAGAGTTATCATAATTTCTAATGGTCTGCTATAAGCATGTGAGATTCATTCCCAGTTTATTTTGTAAGTTTCTTGAGATTTACCCATAACTGAACAGGGCATCATTTGGATATAGAATAGAGAGGCTGTATTTTGCACAAAAGAATAAAAGATTTTTCTCCTTTTGCTCTAATGCTTTTTTATTTTTTAAGTTTTGAAATATAATTTCATAAGATATACTTTAATGTAAATGTCTAACTATAATTGTAATAAAAAGACTCTATTTTGAATGTTTGACCTCTGACAACTTTCATGTCCCCACTCTCCCTTTTACCCTTTACCTGATATCTGGGCAACCTGATTAGAAACCCCAGCACCCTCTGTCCCCTTGGCATTGGTGGAAATTTCAAACCAGGCAAGCTCCACCTGGGTGGGTACCTCTATCTAGGCTCAACTCTCAGCCACAACAAAAATCCAAGCCACCACTCCCCTCCTCTCTTGTTTTGCTCTAAATGAAATATGAGTTTTTCTTGAGGAATCATTTTGCTTTTTGCTATATGAATAATAAGTTTTATAGCCTAAGCATTGGTGCCCGTGTGCCATTCGTCCTGACATCTATATGTGCCTGGGGAGGAAGAATACTGACCAGTTTACAATAGGGGATGCTAGGCACCAAAATAAAACAGTGAACATGTACATCCTTTTTCTTAGTACAGTCATTCTGTGAAGTTTGTCCCTTCCCCTCTGTTCCCACTTTCCTATATTAGCGATCTCACATAAGGTACCTACCACCTTGGACTTCTAACACCATAGATTAGCTTTGGCTACTTTTAACTTATATATGTGGAATAACATAGTATACATTCTTGCTGATATTGCTCAACATTGTTTATGAGATTTGTTAATATTGCGTTTGTTTAGAATACTTAGTGCATTTTCACTGCTTTGTAGTATCCCAATGAATATACCATGATTTGTTTGTCTGGGTTTTGGCTGTTATGAACAGTGCTTCTACCAACATTTTTGTCTTTAGCTTTTGATGCACATTTGTGTTGGGTATTACCTAGAAGTGGAATTACTGGATCATTGTTCATGTGTATGGGCTTTGATAGTGACAAAGAGTTCTCCCGACTTATGCCAATTTATATGTAGGGTGAGGTTTAAAAGTTGTCATTTATACTTCTAAACCGAATAAAATTTTCTCTTATATTTAAAGCCACTAATGAGTATTTTCTATGTATTCGTATATCCTGAATTGTTTTAGTATTGGTTAGATTCAAAGTTTAGGTTTTTCCTTATGTAGTGAACTGTAATAATTTTATGTTGTCTCAGCACACATTTTGAGTTCAGGGTTAGCTTTCTCATACCAGAAGCAGGGCTCAGTCGGCCTTTACAGTTTCCAATTCTACACAACACTCAAATGGCTCAAGCTGGTGGCTGAGACTAGAACTTAGAGGCATTTCCCCCGCCCAGGAGATTGGGCTTCCCACTGTACTGCTGTCTCCTTTAAACGGACCACGAAGGAGTTTGTCTGCATCGTTAAGGTGACCCACATCCTATTCCCTATATGTCCTCCTAGCTGCTAAATACTCTTCCCTCTCTCTGCCTGATTCTTCATTCCTGCCTTCTGTGACTCAGGGCAGGAGAAGTGCCCTCCCAACTCATAACATCCTCCTTGCCTAGCATCTATAAATAAAAGTTTCTGAACTTGTTTTCCATTGTGGTGGTGTATTAAATTTGCACCTTCCTTCCGAAGAACCAGGGGCTTCCCCATGTTGGGTTTTCCCCAGAGCTCCTGGGAGAACACAAGGTCGGCCTTGCACCAGAGCGATGTTCACGCAGGTGAAAAGTGAATATGGGTCAGAAAAGAGCCACAAAGGTGTCTGCCAGTATAAACAAGTTTCCTGTGTGAGAGACCCTGGTAATGGATAGGACAAATAGGCAAAAGAAGGATCCTGTGAGAGATACTCTGTAAACACCCATGTCCAGCTCCCCTTCATCTCCCATTAGAGTAGGTTGCTGGCAGCTTTGGTACTGGAATCCCACTTTAGCTGGGGGCTCCCAAAACACCTTGATAGACATATAAAAAGTATATAGTAATAGACAGTGCTTTGAGATGCTGACAATGCCTCAATTACATCCTGATTATTTCTGTATAGCATAGTTTTTATAGAAGAGTTTTAACATTTCCTTAAGTCTACAGAATGGATTAGTTTCCAGTGAAATGTTAAGAAGGGTTTGAAAATTCAACTAATCCTCATATATATCAGAACATGTATTCCTTGTATTACATTGGCTTTTTAGCTAAACTCTGTTTGCATATATTAAACATCATTTAGAATAAAAAATGTTTTTTTAGAAAAAGCAGGGCACATTTCCTACTTCTTTTGCTGTGATGAGTGTCCGACTTAGTCCTGCCACTTCATTTTCACCTCTTACCGGTTATGACGATCACTTGTATATAAAGTTTTGAAACAGAGTATATGGCTCTTAAAATTAAATGGCGGTATCTTCATTAAGGTGTCTATTCTTGTGAAGTTTTAGATGATGATAAAGTGATGATGCTGATAAAAATGTACCCTCAATTATATACATTATTCAAATAAGCTTAATCTATGATAAAATTAAGCATAATAAATCAATGGAGAAAGAACTAATAATTCAATAAAATGTGCTGAGGAAACTGGCTGTGAGGAAAGTGTTTAATTTTGTTCTTTTGGATCTTTGTTCACACTCTATTTCAAGATCAATTCAAGATGGATTAAGTAAAACAAAAGGGGAAGACGAAAGAAAAGGGATAAAGTCTTTAAAAGATGAATCTTTATATTATTTTGAGATAGAATAGTATTGCCAAGATTATTTTCTTCATACTTTCATCCATTGAACTTATGTTTATATGCCTTTTTTTCTAACCACATAAAAATTCACACAAGTGAAAGGCCAAAATGTTAAAATTTTGAAACAGATATGGCAGCTATATATATGTCTTATTTAAAGTAACAGAGCTAAAAAAAGAAATAAACAAGAGACTGCAAATAGAAAACATTTCTGAAGACATACTTAATCGTGTTAATAAACAATGAAATATAGTTTCAAGCAGTATTTTTGCTGATTGTTTTGGCAGTCAATTTGGGAAATATGAATGAGACACTGTTAAACCAACAAGGGAGTGGTGACCTGAGCCCTCTCACATTCTTTCCAAGGAAATATGAATTGGTCCAATCTTTCTGAAAAGCCATGTACAAGGTTATCAAGAATTAGGAGACTTTAACATGTTCTCAGTGTTTTTCTTTTTTATACATTTCTTCTGGGAAAAATTACTTGATAAATAGTGATTAATTATACATTAATTAAAACCACAATTACTTTTGCACCAGCCTAATACCATTCTGGACATCAGCTTTGGCAAAGAATTTATGATGAAGTCTCCAAAAGCAATTGTAACAAAACCAAAAATTGACAAGTGGGACCTAATTAAACTAAAGAGCTTCTGCACTGCAAAAGAAACTATCAGAGTAAACAGACAACCTACAGAATGGGAGAAAATTTTCACATCTATGCATCTGACAAAGGCATAATATCCAAAATCTATAAGGAACTTAAGCAATTCAAAAAACAAAAATCAAGCAACCTCATTAAAAAATGGGCAAAGTACATCAATAGACATTTCTGAAAAGAAAACATACATGCACCCAACAAGTATATGAAAAAATGCTCATTATCACTAATCATTAGATAAATGCAAATCAAAACCACAATGAGATACTATATCACACCAGTCAGAATGGCTATTATTAAAAAGTCAAAACACAACAGATGCTGGCAAGGCTTCAGAGAAAAGGAACCATTTATACACTGTTGGGAATGTAAATTATTCCAGCCACTGTGGAAAGCAATGTATAGATTTCCCCCCCACCCCCCCAAAAAAAAACCATAAAACAGAACTACCATTCAACTCAGCAATCCCACTACCAAGTATATACCCAAAGGAATATAAATTGTTTTGCCAAAAAGACACACACACTCATATGTTCATTGCAGCACTATTCACAATATCAAAGACATGAAATCAACCTAGATGCCCATCAGCAGTGGACTGGATAAAGAAAATGTGGTATCTATACACCATTGAATGCTGTATAGCCATAAAAAAGAATGAAATCACGTCCTTGGCAGCAAAAGGGATGTAGCTGGAGGCCATTATCCTAAGCGAACTAACGCAGGAAAAGAAAACCAACTACTAGCATGTTCTTACTTACAAGTGGGAGCTGAACATTGAATGCACATAGACACAAAGATGGGAGCAACAGACACTAGGGACGGCCTGAGCAGGGAGAGTGGAGTAGGGGCATGGGTTGGAAGGCTACCTATCAGGTACTATGCTCACTATCTGGGTGATGAGATCATTAATGTGCCAAACCTCAGTGACAGGCAACTTATCCATGTAACAAACCTACACATGTACCCATGGAACCTAAAATAAAAGTAGAAGAAAAAACAAAGTTTGCCAAAATTATGATAAGTAGTAAAAACAGAACAATAAATTTGTTATGGCATCATCTGCCAAGTGTTAACTACAACCAGTTTCTTCTTTCTGACAGCATGGCTAGCTAGAATTCATTTGTAGTTAGGTATAAACACATGATTGAACTATAATAGGATGTTTGTAAAAAATATGTGCTTGTCGTAGTCCTTAAAAGCCTCTTGTTATAGATCATCTATGCTTGTTCCCTTTCCATTGAGCAGATGGAGACAACCATGGTGACTTTAGAAAGAATGGGTTGATGGTGAAGAAGGTGTGTCCCTGAATGAACACTCCCCCGACCCTTACTGCCTGCAAACACACTCACACATGTGGCTCTTGAAGATGGGTAAAAATAGACTTCTATCACATTTCAGCTATTAAAAGTTTGGGATGTGGATTAGTGAAGCAGATACTAGTGTTTCCCTAAATGATACACCTGTAGGTAGTGTATGCAGTGTGTGGATATATATATATATATATATATATATAGAGAGAGAGAGAGAGAGAGAGAGAGAGAGAGACTAGTAGAAAGTAGAAGTGCCTTGATGTGTTTAGAATAGTCTCACATTTTTAGGGAGAACAAGTTTCACTAAGACGTATCAGGAGTACAGATGTGTGGACAACATTAAGAGCAACAACATATGTGTCATGGGCTCTTTCTATATTTGCTCATGGAAAGTAGAATGCTGCTCACGTATTATTCTGGAGTATCTAGGAGTTGTCCTCAATTTAAGCTGATGCTTCAGCCATCTAGTATCCTGCAGTCAGGCCCTTTTTGGGGATTTGGGGTTCCTCTCTCCACAATGCATTGCCATGGCTACCAGGTATTACCATCTCTCTTGGGGTATTTCTGAGGAGGAATCAGAGTCAACCAAACTAAAATTCCACTTTCAAGTGTAAATCTTTTCATTTTGTTTTCTCAGGTTCAGCACTGGGGAAAAAAAGAAAACCTAAACATTGTTTATTGTTTCAGAGATGTTATCTTTCTTTTTGGTGCACTGAGAGACAACGTGTTTCCTTTATCAAGGAATTCATTTTGCCAGAAAATTAATTGTGCTTAACCAGATTAGGCTGCTAAATTTAATATAGTGTGGTGATAACACTAGAACAGATCTAAGATGTCATTTTTTCTATTGGAATTAAAAGGATTATTAAAAATAGCGGTTAACTAAGATTCCTTTTTCATTAAGTAGAGTGAAAAAATCTTATTGTATCAGTTTTATTCCTCAAGTGATTGATTTCTATGCTTTGTTACATTTTACCACATTTGATTCTTACAGTTAAAATATGAAATTTAATATTTCTAATGATAATTTTAATAATGCTTTTAGGATTTTCAGATTTACTGTAATCATATTCTTAAGTAACACAATTACTCTTATTTTACATATTTTATAAACAACTGAGGTCAAATAATTTTTAACTTAACCGAGGGTATATAATTTTGACAAAGACAGAATGTGGCTTGTATTTGCCAAAATCCCAAGAAGTGGGTGGCATACTTGAAACAGGATAGACCAAAAAGATATTTAGGCTACATGATGGTTAATATTGAGTGTCAACTTGATTGGATCGAAGGATGCAAAGTATTGTTCCTGGGTGTGTCTGTGAGGACACTGCCAAAGGAGACTAACATTTGAGTCAGTGGACTGGAAGAGGCAGACCCACCCTCAATCTGGGTGGGCACCATTGAATCAGCTGCCAGCGTGGCTAGGATAAAGCATGCGGAAGAATGTGGAAGGACTAGACTTGCTGAGTCTTCCTCTTTCTCCCATGCTGGATGTTTCCTGCCCTCAAACATCAGACTCCACGTTCTTCAGCTTTTGGACTCTTGGACAGACTTACACCAGTGGTTTGCCAGGGGCTCTCAGGCCTTTGGCCACAGACTAAAGGCTGCACCATCAGCTTCCCTACTTTTGAGGTTTTGGGACTCGGACTGATCCACCACTGGCTTCCTTGCTCCTCACCTTGCAGATGGTCTATCACAAGACTTTACCCTGTGATTGTGCAAGTCAATTATCCTTAATAAACTCCCTTTCATATATACATCTATCCTATTAGTTTTGTCCCTCTATAAGACTGTGACTAATACAGGCTATTTACCAAAACCTAGGTGTGGATAGTGCAGGAACAGAACTGTTACTCCTGGAATATTGAAGGGAGAAGGTAAGGGGCAATTACTAGAACGTGGAAGGAAAGATATCTGAAGAGTCAGCTGTCTTGAGAGATTCAGTGACCTTCAGTGGAGGGAACGAGCCAGCTCAAGGCAGCCTTGCAGAGAGGGAGGTGAGGAATAAATATGTGGACTTCATTCGTTTCCCTCCCACTGATCTTCCACCAAGCTCCCCTTTCACCAAATTTAACCAGATGCCAAAGGAAACATTTATATGCCACATATAAGTCAGCTCTTGGTGGGGGTAGGGGTGAAGGCAGAGAAGGTTCAAGAAGTTCGGAGAGGCAGGGGATCTGCCACAGGACCCCAATCTCCATTTGACTAATGGGTGTCCCTTCTATTGCCTTCACATTCAAGAAGATCCTATCCCACTGGATATCAGGAATTAAGTGATGATTCAGAAAGTCTCCATCCTTGTCCCTCTTCTCATCATGTTCTTATTGTGCTACTACTGGTAGAAAAGGATACAGAGATAAATTACTGTTCCATAAGATTTCATTGAAACCTGTGAGTTATAAATGATACTACATGATCAGAGATTAAAAATAACATTGTACTGTATATTTGTTATTTTTTTGGCAGCTCGGCTTCAAATTTCCTTGCTGTACACATGATCTCTTATTAGGCAGTTACATGCTTTTCACCCAGACTTTGCATCTGGAGAAGGACATACACATTGAAGAGACAAAGAAATTACTTGAAGCTGCCTCTGTGGAGTCAAGAGCTCTGCAACAGGAATTCTAGATGTGAAAGGACATTCACTTCTGGTGGCATCATCAGGGAATGACCAGAGGTGGCAGCACAGGCAGTTGTACCTCAACCAGACAATTACCATGGTTAAGATCTTGGCTTTTCTCTCTGCTACCCAGAAGACTATCTTAATTTCTGTTATTTTTTTGTTGATTCTGTGAGATGTCTTGTGTTCTACTCATAAACTTATTTTCTACTTGAATTAGCAAGAATAGATATTATGGACTGTTTGTATCCCCAATTCCCCCAAGTTCATAGGTTTAAGTCCTAATCCCCAATGTGACAGTACTTGGAGATGGGACTTATAATTAGGTAATAAGGTTAAATGAGGTCATAAAGTTAATCCAATAGGACTGGTGTCCTTATCAGGAAAGGAAGAGACATCAGTGATTTCCCTCTTTCATTCCGCATGTGCACAGAAGAAAGGGTGTGCAAGGATAGAGAGAAGGTGACTGTTGATAAGCCAGGGAGGGAGATGTCACCAGAAACCTACTCTTCCGGCACCTTGATCTCAGACTACCAGCCTGTACAACTGTGAGAAGATAAATGTATGTAGTTCAAGTCACCCAGTCCGTGGTATTTTGTTATGGCAGCTCTAGGTAACAGTAGACGCTGTTACTTAGGAAGTACAGTGGGTTTCTGTTATTTTCAACAAGATCCTTAACAGAAAGAAACCCTAACAATTGAACTAGAGCATTATTTTTCAAACTTCGAGTCACAACCAGCAGTAGGCTGTCAAATCAATTTAATAGACAGCACCAAATTTAAAATAATTGAATAGAATAGATGAGAACATGTTGTAATGCATCACCTCTAGTAAGATTAAGTACTGCTTCCTGAGAATTTTGTGTGTGTGTGTGTGTGTGTATTTGTGTGTGTGTGTGTATTTGTGTGTATGATTGTTTCTGTGTGCATATGTATATACATACTGGACTGAACGTAAAATATATTTTGGAACATGGGAAATGGTTGAGCAAATTTAAAAAACATTATTCTAGAGCATATTCTAGTTGTTCATTTTTCCTGCCATGACAGATTGAAGAATTTAGAGCCTCACTGAAATATGGGTTAAAAAATCATAATTGTGGGATGATTTTCAAAAATTTGACATTAAGAGGCAATTAAGACTATGGTTCATTATGAGTTGTATTGAAAACTTAGATTGTGTGATTTTTATTATGTAAAAGTTTGCGTTTTAAAGTTTTATGTAGCATCCTGAATTTCTCTCTGGCATCAAGGGCTTTGAAGATTGGAAGAGAGGACAATATGAGAGTGTGTGAAGTTAAAGAGGAAAACAACTAATATTTTTATTGTGTTATTCAATTTGCAAGTTGCTTTCAATTTCACTTGATCATTTAATCTTCAAAAGAAACTTGTGAATATTCAATCTTTATGAATGAGAAAACTAAAGCTCAGAGGTTGTACTTTCTCCAAACTTGTATTTAACGTATATAGAAATCAGAAGTGACTTAGCCAGATTTCAATCCAAGGCTACTTGAATCTTCAACAAATAATTCCTGTCTTTGGACTTTAAGATTTGTTCTTTCCATTATCATGTCAAATAACTAAAATAACAAACCAATTATTTATTTACGACAATCTCTGAGTTAATCTGTAGCAACTCAGAATATAATTGAATTGAACATTTCAATGTTATTACTTTGTTATATGTCCCTCAACATCTTACCTCAAAATTTAGTTATATCTGGAAGTCCAGGTGATTTATTCTACAGGGGATTTATTATAATAAGGCCGTGGAGTCTCTTAGAAAGTGATTTACTTAAAGTGCAGAGATAATCTATGTACACAAACGTGATCCTAAGAAAATGAATTTATGTTGGAGGGAGATGGGGATTCTGACTATAATACCAAATGTGTCACTGAAGGTTTTGTTTTCTCCCAACCCATTTAGACCCATGTCTGAGTTCCACAGGGAAGGGGTTGTATTGATGGGGTCATTAAAGTCAATGGCAGTTCAAAATCTTTGCCTTGCTGTCTATAACATAGAACAACAGTCTCCAACCTTTTTGGTGCCAGGGATCAGTTTCTTGGAAGATAATTTTTCCAGGGATGAGGGCAAGGGCATGGTTTGGGGCTGATTGAAGCACATTACATTTATTGTGCTCTTTATTTCTATTATTACGTTGTAACATGTAATAATTATGCAACTCACCATAATATAGAATCAGTGGGAACTCTGAGCTTCTTTACCTGCAGCTACACAGTTCCATCTAGGGGTGATGGGAGACAGTGACAGATCATCAGGCATTAGATTTTCCTAAGGAGTGTACAACCTAGACCCCTCACATGTGCAGTTCACAATATGGTTCACATCTATGAGAATCTAATGCCACTGCTGATCTGATGGGAGGCAAAGCTTAGGTGGTAATGTGAGCCATGGGGAGCAGCTGTAAATACAGATGAAGCTTCATGTGGTCCACCTGCTGCTCACCTCCTGCTCTGCAGCCCAGTTGCTAACAGACCACAGACCAGTACTGGGGGTTGGGGACCCCTGATGTAGACAACAGATAGATTCTAGATAGTAGTGAAGGAACCCATTTTTTTCGGTGGAGTAATTCCTGGAACACTGATCAGGCATAATAGCTTAAGGATACACAGGAAGTAAAAATAAAGTAGGAGAAAATATAAAATATCAAGCTGTGGCCTTTAAGTTGAAGGTATTAACAATAACAAGGCTGCTGTTCCAGGTCAACAGCGCCAGCAATTAAATAGGAGACATCACTGCACAGCTAGAGTGGACAGGGAGAAACAGATGGGTGCCACATATGTGGGGAGCATACACACACCAGAGACTTAGAAGTAGGACCCTTGTTTTATGCATGAATTCATTTATTCAACAAACATTTGTGAACAAAGTATAGTATTCGGTATAGGAATATAATAACTAGACGTACATGACTCCCACACTGAGGCAGACTGGAGTCTAGTTAATGAGACAGAAAAATGAACAAGAAATATGACATTAGGGCTGTTTGATGGGTAATTGGTGGTTCAGGGACCAGATTTTTAGAACACAGCCAGAAGAGAATAGTTTATTACTGATACTGTGATGCTAATACACTCTTCAGGTTGATTTGACCTGAGGAAAATTCACCACAAATTTATAAGTACCTTTCTTGTAGTACTTACCACAGTCCTCATTTCAGTATGGGGATTTCTGCAGAGTGTGTTTTTCCTTCGAGTTCAAAACTGTAGTTAAGGATAGAAAAAACATCGTTTATTTTTGTATTTCCCATAGCAAAATGCTTAGAATCACTTCGTGCAAAGTGGGTTTATTTAATTACACTGAATAAATGATGCTACACATTGTGAGTATAGTTTCAAGAGTCTGTTTGTTTGAGATTTGAAATTCACTTTATTATAGAGTCATATTTAATTATTTAATACCAGGTAAAAGAGAATTGCAGCAGAGGTAAAGAACCAGAACCCTTATCCTGGGCCAGTGTTCTGTAGTACATGACTTACAGACGTAACACTTTTACCTTCCTTCTGAGAAGCAAATTTTGCCATCGTAGTGATAAAGAGGGACTGGTCTTAAATGAAATAATCAGAAAACACATGAACCCACGAGTTTAAGGTGGAGTTATCTGTGCTTTAGAAATGAGGAATTGAGGCCGGGCACGGTGGCTCATGCCTGTAATCCCAGCATTTTGGGAGGCCGAGATGGGCGGGTCAGGAGATCGAGACCATCCTGGCTAACACGGTGAAACCCTGTCTCTACTAAAAATACAAACAAATTAGCTGGGCGTGGTGGCGGGCGCCTGTAGTCCCAGCCACTCGGGAGGCTGAGGCAGGAGAATGGCGTGAACCTGGAAGGCGGAGCTTGCAGTGAGCCGAGATTGCGCCACTGCACTCCAGCCTGGGTGACAGAGTGAGACTCCGTCTCAAAAAAAAAAAAAAAAAGAAATGAGGAATTGAAATTCCTGGTAAATAAGATATTACCAAATGTTTAGAATATATGGAATAATAAAAAATAGCGCCTAGAATAGTCTTTAGTCTACTAGTGCAATAGAAAAACAAGCTTTCCCTTTAAAATTTTTGGTCTGAAAATTGTTGGATATATTTTGATTCGAATCATTAGAGTAGGTATTACACTTCAGTGAACCATATTATAATTTATTTTTCTTTAGATTTACTTGTGCCTCATAATTTTTCCCTTGAGAAAAATTTTGAATCATCTGGCAAAATTTATCATAGCTTTATTTTTCTAATTTCATTTGAAGCAATAATTTTCCGGAAAATTGGCCATTATTTCCCAAATACCTTGTCAAAAATTCTCTTTTATTTAAATTATTAGCTTTTTTGTGTTAAAAATGCTTTTTCTTTTTAACTTTAGGCAGTTTCAACTATGTTTTACTGGGCTTTGATTTTCAAGCAATATACAATATATTAATATATTACATTAACAATATGTTATTGTTAATGTAGTGTTATTAACCATGTGAGTAAATTAACTAATAAAATATTTACTTTGAAATTAAGTAAATACATAATATGATTTTTTTGATGACATGTTGAGCCATAAATCATACCAATCATACTCTTGGATAAATGTGAAATAAAAAATAGAAATCAATATTAAGAAGATCTCTCAAAACTACACAACTACATGGAAATTAAACAAACTGCTCATGAATAACTTTGGGGTAAACAATAAAAGTAAGACACAAATCAAGAAATTCTTTAAAATTAATAAAACAAAGGTACAATATACCAGAATTTCTGGGACACAGCTATATTGATATATGCATAAAATTTGGATTGATCAAATCAGGGTAATTGGAATATCCATCATTTCACACATTTATCACTTTTGTGTGTGTATTTTGAACATTCCAAATCTTCTAGTTATTTTGAAATATACAATACATTATTGCTAGCTATAGTCATCCCACTGTGCTATTGAACACTGGAATGTGTTTCTTTTATCCAACAATAATTTTGTACCCATTAACCAACCTTTATTCATCTCCCATCTTCCTTATCCTTTCTAGCCTCTTGCAATAACCATTCTACCATCTACCTTCATAAGATCAATTTTTTAAGATCCCACATATAAATGAGAACATGCAATATTTGACATTCTGTGTCTGGTTTATTTCACTTAACATAATGTCCTCCTGGTTCATCTATACTGCTGCAAATAATAAGATCTTATTATTTTTATGGCTGAATAATATTCCATTGTGTGTATATACTATATTTTCTTCATCTACTCATCCATTGGTGGACATTTAACCTGATTTCATATCTTGGCTGTTGTGAACATGGGAGTGCAGGTGTCTCTTCCACATACTGATTTTCTTTCTTTGAGATTTATACCCAGCAGTGGGATTACTGGATGATATTGTATTTCTAGTTTTAGTTTTTTGAGAATCCTCTATAAAACTATACTAATTTTTATTCTGACTAACAGTGTATGGGAGTTTCCTTTTCCACACATGCTTACCAGTATTTAAGTTTCTTTTATGATAGCCATTTTAACTGGAGTGAGATAGTATCTTCTGGTTTTTATTTGCATTTTTTTTCCGACAATTAGTGATGTTGAGCACTTTTTCGCCTATTGGCTATTTGTATTTCCTATTTTTAGAAATGGCTATTCAGGTTATTTGGTCATATTTAAATGAGATCATTTGGAGTTTTCTTTTGCTATTGACTTGAGTTTGTCATATATTCTGGTTATAAATCCCTTGTCAGATAGGTAGTTTGCATATTTTCTCCCACTCTCTAGGTTGTCTCTTCACTCTGTTGATGTTTCCTTTACTGTGCAGAAGCTTTTTAGCTTGATATAATCCCATTTGTAAAGAATAATATGACTATTAAAATGTAACTACTCTTTAAAACACCTTCAAAGATACCTCATTTACTTCCTGGATAATGTTAAAATTTCTTAGTTGGGAATCTCTGGCCTTGTAAAAATATTTATTTCTGTTCTGTTTCCATGAATTTGATTTATAAATTTACTAAATTTTTTTAAGCATCTCCTATGTGCAATGCATTCTTGGCTTTCCTGTCCATAAGAAAATGTCAACACATTCCACCCTCATGATTGGAAAATGCTGTGAGGGAAGATCAAATAAAATGCTGTTGGATTTTAGGGGAACAGCTATTTATTTTAAGTTGGAAAGGTTAAGGAAGGTTTTAGGAAATGGGAAGTGTTTGGTCTGGACCTTGTGAAAGTGTCAGATTAAAACTGACACAGTGTAGGAAAGAGTGGGTCACTTTAGGAGAGAATAATATTCAGCTTTCTCACTGAATCAACTGTCATTTCTCAAAGTATAATTCATATTCCATGCAACCTGACTTGGGACATTAGCTGTTTCTCAAATGTATTTTAACTTTATAGGTTTTGCATTCCTGTTTATTTTACCCTCTTCCTGTAATTTATTTTTTTCAGTACTTTTTTGTTCTATAGAATTATCTACCTCTTATCACTTCTGCAATTTCCCAACCTAGCTAGAATAGATATATTTTTTACTGTAATAGCAGCGTTTGTATGTCTTTTATGGCATTTTCTTCATATTTTTTTAATCCATTAAGATCAAGTCTTAATTTAACTATAGATTATAAATATTGGGGCTTCATCTTTGTATTTCCTAATGTATCCAGTAAAGTATCTTGTATGCAGCACATACTCAATAAACAGAATTTTATTTTAAGTGGTTTACTCCCCAAACTATCAGAATGCTAGAATACTTAGTTTCATCTCATACATAATGTCTGCCTTAAACATGGTGTCAAATGATTTAATATGACTAAAGAATACATGCAAAATTCTTCTTGGCCCAATTCTTTTCTATTAACCTGATACAATGCATTAAAGCAACCATTGGGATTTATTGCCAAATCTAAGCATGATGATCAACTGTACAATGCTCTCAAACTATAACTGATGAAGAAGCTATAATTGAAGTGATGCAACTCCAGTGGAATCATGTGCTCTTTAGTAGGCTACATGACAAGGAAACTATAAAAGCGGAGGATTTTCAGAGACAGTGGTCTAGTATCTAGAATATATAAAGAAGTATTACAACGCACAACAAAAAGTCAAACAACCCAATTAGAACATTGGCAAAAAATGGAACAGACATTCCACCAAAAAGGTTGAACATACGGCCAATAAACGTATGAAAAGATGGTCAATATCATTAGTCATCAGGGAAATGAAAGTCCAAACCACAATGAAATAGCACTTCCACTTGAATAACTATCATAACAATTAAAAAACAGAAAATAAATGTCGTCATGTGTGGATAAATCATTGTTGGTGAGAATGTAAAATGGTGCAACTTCTGTGAAAAACAGTTTGGCCATTCCTCTAAAAGGGAAACATTTAATTATCATATGACCCAGAAATTCCACTCCTAACTTTACATCCAAGAAAATTACAAACATATTGTTAATCAAAAACCTGTATATGAATGTTCATAGTGGTACCATTTACAGTAGCCAAAAAGTAGAAACAACCTAAGTGCTTATTAATTAACAGATAAATGTGGTAAATCCATACAATGAAATATTATTCATCTATAAAGAGGAATATTGCAAACATTATGGGAAGTAAAAGAAGCCGGACACAAAAGTCCAAATGTTGTATGATCCCCCTAACATGAAATGTCCGTAATAAGGAAATCCACAGATACTGAAAACGTATTAGTAGGACCCAGGGGCTGAGTCGAAGAGACAAGTGACTGCTTAGTGAATATGTGGTTTTTCTTTTGGTGTGATAAAAATGATGTAAAATTAGATCCTAGTGATGTTTGTGCAATATTTAAAATGTGCAACTGAATCATACACTTTGAAGTTAATTTTATTTTATGAAAATTTTACCTCAATAAAGAAAATAAAAATCAAAACGTTTTGCCCTTTTACTTGGAAGAGGTATGGCATACTGAGACAAAGGTGTCTGTCACATGGGATCTTGAAGCAATGTGCTGGATTTAAAGTTGCATGTGAATAACTCATCCAAAAGTGATCCCAAATGAGTACTTTCTCTTTGAGTGTCAGATTCAGATTCATAATCTCTAAATATAATTAATCATAATAATAAACAATAGATACTGTATATCAAAAGGGGTAAGCAATGTTATAATCAATGTAGTCAATATTTTTATATTAATTAAATGAGATACTGCATGTAAAGAACATAGAAAAGCCCCTATCGATAATTCAAATAAAGATATTATTATTTTGTATATTATCTTAGTATTAATTAAAAATCTCAATTTTTTTTTCTGAAGATACATTTTTCATCTTAAGTTGTTCTCCACTTCAATCTGTGACATCACATTGGTAGGAGGGAAAATTACAAAAACATTGCCAAACACTAATTCTAATTCTTCAATGATTTCTATACTTAACTATTAAGAAAATTGATTTGTTTTACTCAGGCATGAAAGATTGTATTTTTGGAATAATCTTTTCATTAAAAACTATAAGAAGTTCAGATTAATAAAGCATAATTCAACATTTTTTTCCTGCTTAAAATCAAGAACCTTGCACTTCTACAAAGTATCAGGCTACAGTTGAAAATTGTTATCCAAATAAACTAATAGAAATATTTTTAGGGATCTTCAAAAAGTTCATGGAAAATGCATAATATGAAAAAGCTATGCATGGATTTCAAAACGTTTTGCACCAAAATTAACTTGTACTAACTTGTTACAGAATGAGCAGAATCCAGTTTGAGACACTAAGAAGGTGAAGACATCTATTTGTAAAGGACCCTTATCAGAGCAACATGAATTCTGCTGAAATTGGAGTAAAAAGAAACATCAAATTTATGGTGAAGGTTGAGGGGAAGAGTGGTGAAGCCATTGATGTTTTACAAAATGTTATGGCGACAATGCCCTAAATTAATCGGCAGTTTACAGATAACTCATTGTAAGAAGAGACAAAATGATATTGAAGATGAAGCTCAGAATGGCAGATCATCCACTTCAATTTGTGAGAAAAAAATTAATATTGTTCCTGATCTAACTGAAGAGGACCCACGATTAACAGCACAAACAATAGTCAACACCATAGATATCACAATTAGTTCAGCTTACATAATTCTGACTAAAAATTTAAAATTGAGCAAAGTTTCTACTTAACCGGTGCCAAAACTATTGTGGCCAGATCAGCTGCAGACGAAGGCAGAGCTCTCAATGGAAAGTTTAAACAAGTGGGATCAAGATTCTAAAGCATATTTTGGAAGAATTGTAACAGAAGATGAAACATGGCTTTACTAGTACAATTATGAAGACAAAACACAATCAAAGCAAAAGATACTAAGAGGTAGAAGTGGTCCAGTCAAAGCAAAAGCAAACCAGTCAAGAGCAAAACTCATGGCAACAGTCTTGTGGAATGCTAGAGGTGTTTTGCTTGTTGACTTTCTGGAGGGTCGAAGAATGGTAACATCTGCTTATTATGAGAATGTTTTGTGGTTAGCCAAAGCTTTAGCAGAAAAAATCCCAAGAAAGTCTTATTCAAGAATCCCCTCTGCGTGGCAATGCTCCTGCTCATTCCTCTTATCAAGGACAATTTTGTGAGTCTCGATGGGAAATCATTAGGCTTCCATCTTGCAGTTCTGATTTAGCTACTTCTGACTTCTTTTTGTTCCTCAGGCTTGAGGGGCCCTGAAAGGAAATGGGGGTTCCTGAGGAAGCGGGGCTGAGGGGCATGCTGCCCATAGTAGTCAGGCTGAAACTCCACGCAGCACAGGCCTGAGAGCGACGGTGGCACTGTGATGCGCTCCCACTACCCCAGCTGGGCACTCACCTGGGTGAGGGGGGGCTCTTACCTGGGAGGGGGGCACACGGTTGAAGTTCTTCCCCAGCATCCTCTGCATGTGCTTCCACATGCGTGGGAGATGTGGGAGGTTGGACTATAGGTGTGAGCTACCACGACCTGATAATTCTTTTTTTTTTTTTTAAGTAGGGACAAGGTACGGCTGTGTTTCACAGGCTGGTCTCAAACTCCGGGTCTCAAGCAATCCTCCACCTCTCCCAAAGTGCTGGGATTAAAGGCATGAGCCACTGCCCCCAACCTACAGTGGATTTTTTAAAAATTAGTTTCTTTTTACTTCACTATAAATGACTCAGATACTGATTTTTTTTTTTTTTTTTTTTTTTAAAGACTGAGTCTCGCTCTGTCGCCAGGCTGGAGTGCAGTGGTGCAATCCTGGCTCACTGCAACCGACGCCTCCTGGTTTCAAGCAATTCTCCTGCCTCAGCCTCCTGAGTAGCTGAGATTACAGACACGCCCCATCACACCCGGCTAATTTTTGCATTTTTAGTAGACATGGGGTTTCACCATGTTGGCCAGGCTGGTCTCCATTCCTGACCTCGTGATCCGCCCGCCTTGGCCTCCCAGATTGCTGGGATTATAGGTGTGAGCCACTGTGCCAGGCAGGCCCAGATACTGATTTTAATAAGAAAATATAATTGTTAATTATTTGAGCATTTTACATTTACTGCAGGACAAATATCACAATACAAATATTAATAAATTTGGCTTCAAATGTCATTATATTAGTTTTCACGCTGTTGATAAAGACATAGCCAAGACTGGGTTAAGTTACAGAGAAAAAAGAGGTTTAAGGACTTACAGTTCCACATGGCTGGGGAAACTTACAATCATGGCAAAAGTCAAGGAGGAGCAAGTTATGTCTTACATGGATGGCAGCAGGCCAAGAGAAGGCTTGTGCAGGAAAACTCTTATAAAACCATCAGGTCTTGTGAGACTTATTCACTACTGTGAGAACATTTGGGGGGACCACCCTCCTGATTCAATTATCTCCCTGTGGGTCCCTCCCCCAACATATGGGAATTATGGGAGTACAATTCAAGATGAGATTTGGGTGGGGATACAGAGCCAAACCATATTGGTCATTACACTTTTTCGAGAAAAACTGATTCACTGAATTTGTTTTGGCATTACTCTTGCTTTAAGCAGCATACTAGTAATGTAAGTTTTTTCAGCATGAGTGACAGGAATAATTTTCTAAAGAGCACTAGAGAATCATTGAATTTTCAAATACTGTTTAAATGACAGCATAAAGAGAATGGTAAATAGTTGGCTAAAATTTTTTATTTTAAAAATGTGTTTACTTGGTAAGTGTATCTGCTGAGCACCATTTAACTTTTAAGACTACAGAACTGGCCGGGCACGGTGGCTCACGCCTGTAATCCCAGCACTTTGGGAGGCCGAGGCGGGCAGATCACGAGGTCAGGAGATTGAGACCATCTTGGCTAACATGGTGAAACTCCGTCTCTACTAAAAATACAAAAAATTAGCCGGGTGCAGCGGCGGGCACCTGTAGTCTCAGCTACTCGAGAGGCTGAGGCAGGAGAATGGCGTGAACTCGGGAGGCAGAGCTTGCAGTGAGCCAAGATAGCGCCACTGCAGTCTGGCCTGGGCGAAAGAGCGAGACTCTGTCTCAAAGATTACAGTAACTGCTTATTGGAGTATAAAAATCTCTTCAATGATTTGTTTAATGGAACACTGGGGGAAAAAAATCAACAAATCACACATTCTGAATTTTCAAGAAGTGCATTAGGCAATATATATGTATATACATATTTTAACACTTGTTCTTAAATAAAGAAAAATTATTAGTCTTCAAAAAATTGACCTAGAGCTATTGTTTAATAAAAATAACACAATTTTCTTGAAATATGTATTAAGATTTCCTTGAGGAATAAAACTTCAAGTCTTAATTGTGTAAAATAAGAAACATAAAGTTCAATTAGAATAAATATTTTAGGAAAGTAATTTTATATCTGGGTTCTTAATTTCTGTGGGTATAAAATATAAAAGTAATTTTGAAAGATATATTGAGCCGCTTATATAATTCTGTAAATTTGAGTTTCTCAAAAGGTACAAGCTAAAGTCTAAGGACCTGTTTGGGTCTTATGTCACACATTTCGGGACAAGCATCACATAGAAATGGAATAAAATGCAGTGCGTTTTAGAAGCACAGTTCATATTAATACTTTCATTAAATCTTAATGCTTTAAAATTGATTATCAAATCTTCACTTGAATTAAAGATATTACATGTTCTTAGTTAAGTTTATCAAGAAAAAATTAAGATCATGGTATTTGATAAGTTAGAAAAACACTGGCAAATCATTTCCTAATAAAATAACTTGGTTGAAAAATTTTAGGAGGATAAGAGCAATTCTGTACTTGAAGCTTGATATATATTTTATTTTATTCATAACATATAGGAGACTATCTGAGGGTATGGAATTATGGTCTTATTTTCCAGTAAGAGTGATTAGGGTATCTCATATACTTTAAGACAGTGGTTACTTAACATTTGATCTTTCTACTTGTTCTTGTTGATTTCTTACACTATTGTAACCATGTATATATATGTATATTTAAGATATACAATGGTATATTTAGTGTGTGTGTATAGTGTTTGTTTGTATATAGATATATATATACACACACACGCACTACATGTATACTACATTTTATATAAACATACTAAATACTTAGTATTTATTATATATTTAGTATATTAATATACATAGTCTATACTAAGTATATGTAGTACATCATACTAAGTATATATAGTATATAATATTAGGTATGTTTAATATATACTTACTATATTTACATATAGTATATATATATATAGTATAGTATATGTATATATGTATACACTAAAAATACCATCGTATATCTTAAATATACATAATGAAAAAGACATTGATAAATGTGTCCTGATCTTCCTTTTTCTTTCTTCTTTTTTTAAAATTATTATTATACTTTAAGTTTTAGGGTACATGTGCACAATGTGCAGGTTTGTTACATATGTATCCATGTGCCATGTTGGTGTGCTGCACTCATTAACTCGTCATTTAGCATTAGGTATATCTCCTAATGCTGTCTCTCCCCCCTCCCCCCACCCCACAACAGTCACCAGAGTGTGATTTTCCCCTTCCTGTGTCCGTGTGTTCTCATTGTTCAATTCCCACCTATGAGTGAGAACATGCGGTGTTTGGTTTTTTGTCCTTGTGATAGTTTATGAGAATGATGGTTTGCAGTTTCATCCATGTCCCTACAAAGGACACGAACTCATCATTTTTTATGGCTGCATAGTATTCCATGGTGTATATGTGCCACATTTTCTTAATCCAGTCTATCATTGTTGGACATTTGGGTTGGTTCCAAGTCTTTGCTATTGTGAATAGTGCCGCAATAAACATACGTGTGCATGTGTCTTTATAGCAGCATGATTTATAGTCCTTTGGGTATATACCCAGTAATGGGATGGCTGGGTCAAATGGTATTTCTAGTTCTAGATCCCTGAAGAATCGCCACACTGACTTCCACAATGGTTGAACTAGTTTACAGTCCCACCAACAGTGTAAAAGTGTTCCTATTTCTCCACATCCTCTCCAGCACCTGTTGTTTCCTGACTTTTTAATGATGGCCATTCTAACTGGTGTGAGATGGTATCTCATTGTGGTTTTGATTTGCATTTCTCTGATGGCCAGTGATGATGAGCATTTTTTCATGTATTTTTTGGTTGCATAAATGTCTTCTTTTGAAAATGAGGATACAAACAAATGGAAGAACATTCCATGCTCATGGGTTGGATGAGTCAGTATCGTGAAAATGGCCATACTACCCAAGGTAATTTATAGATTCAATGCCATCCCCATCAAGCTACCAATGACTTTCTTCACCGAATTGGAAAAAACTACTTTAAAGTTCATATGGAACCAAAAAAGAGCCCGCATTGCCAAGTCAATCCTAAGCCAAAAGAACAAAGCTGGAGGCATCACACTACCTGACTTCAAACTATACTACAAGGCTACAGTAACCAAAACAGCATGGTACTGGTACCACAACAGAGACGTAGATCAATGGAACAGAACACAGCCCTCAGAAATAATGCTGCATATCTACAACTATCTGATCTTTGACAAACCTGACAAAAACAAGCAATGGGGAAAGGATTCCCTATTTAATAAATGGTGCTGGGAAAACTAGCTAGCCATATGTAGAAAGCTGAAACTGGATCCCTTCCTTACGCCTTTTACAAAAATTAATTCAAGATGGATTAAAGACTTACATGTTAGACCTAAAACCATAAAAACCCTAGAAGAAAACCTAGGCAATACCATTCAGGACATAGGCATGGGCAAGGACTTCATGTCTAAAACATCAAAAGCAATGGCAACAAAAGCCAAAATTGACAAATGAGATCTAATTAAAGAGCTTCTGCACAGCAAAGGAAACCACCATCAGAGTTAACAGGCAACCTACAAAATGGGAGAAAATTTTCACAATCTACTCATCTGACAAAGGGCTAATATCCAGAATCTACAATGAACTCAAACAAATTTACAAGAAAAAACAAACAACCCCATCAAAAAGTGGGCGAAGGACATGAGCAGATACTTCTCTAAAGAAGACATTTATGCAGCCAAAAAACACATGAAAAAAATCCTTATCATCACTGATCTTCTGAAATCATATTGGCTCTTACAGGATTTGTTGTTTCAATTATATAACATGCTCATATAATTCTCTATTGATTACTAAAATAAGATGCTCAGATGTTCTCTATGGTAAAATTGCCTAAAATACTTTCCTTGGTTTTAGGCAACTATGCCTGACCCTTATCCTATACCAAATAAATTAAATAATGGTAGATGGGGTCCAGGCATAGGTATTTTTTTCAAAAGCTTTCAAGTGGGGCCAGGCACAATGGCTCACACCTGTAATCTTAGAGCACTTTGGAAGAGCATTGTTGGATGGCGTGGGCTCAGGAGTTCAAAGTCGGTCTGGGCAAAACCCCATCTCTACTAAAAATACAAAAATTAGCTAGAGAAGATGGCATGCACCTGTAGTCCCAGCTACTTGGGGAGCTGAGGCAGGAGGATCACTTGAACTCAGGTGGTCGAGGCTGCAGTGACCTGAGATCACACCACTGCATTCCAGCCTGGGGCATAAAGTGAGACCCTGTCTCAAAAAATAGATAAAAATAAAAAAAATAGAAAAGAGTTCAGGTGACCTCAATGTGCACCTAGGGTTACGCTAAACTTTTAAGTTTCCTTCCTATTTTTAGTAGGCTACTTGCTTCCGTCTCATCTATGTGCCGTCAGTCTAGAATACATGCTCTAGAATTCCCTCCCTCATGCCTTGTTAAAACTTCCAATGGCCCTCTTTCCGGGACCAAAAGCTAATATCCTAAGAGAGAAATTCTGGAAATATGGATGACAGAATGAGACTACGTTCCTCTCTACTCCTAAGTTATATATGTCTCTTGAGCTGAAAAATGTCTCTAGTTTTGTTTACTAAAAATCTCTGTCTCTCTGAATACTGGACTATGCTTCCTGCCCTTTTGTGTCTGGGTTAAATCCTGTGACTAGTTCTGGCAAAGAGTCATGAACAGAAGAGCTCCATGCAAATTCCAGATTAGAGCATTTCATTGCTTGTGTGAGGCTCTGTGTAGCTCAAAAATCAAGACATGGTTCACATTCATCTTAGGTTCCAGCATGAGGGAAATCAGAACTCCCAGCCAACCTGCTATAGAGATGTATTCTGAGAAAGATAGATACATTTAAACCCCTGATATTTCGAAGCTGATTTTTAACACAGCATAATTTAGCCCATTGGGACTGAGGAATGAGGTGAAGTAACTTCTCGGTCCTGTTGGCAGCTAGATAAAAGTGAAGCGTTGGGATCTGTAGTGTACCCGAGGAGATAAAGAGCATGGGGCTTTTTCCTCTGTAAGTCAGGCAAGTGTTTGGTGATTAGCATCAGAAACTGTGGAACAAAATCTGGGAATATACACATCTTTGTGATGAGCTTATCTCTCTAAAAATCTGTGGACACTCTGGAGGGCTGGAGGAGAATGTTAACTTCGACTCTGTGAGTGTCCACCTTGTTTATCTTGTTTTCACGTGGCTAAGAGGGTACTGAAAATGTGGGTTGAGTTTTCTCTGTCTCTGATATAATATGAAAACAGCTTCACCAGGTGTTTAAGTAGGGAACAAGTAGCTTAGTTCTATCTTAATGGCCAGTGGGAGTAGAAATTTACTTACGAAGGAAAATGAATAAATTATCCTGGGACTTTTTATCTGCAATGTAGGTAGCTAGAAGACAATGAACTACGAAAAAGACTGTCAAAACCAATGTTACCATTAACTGGTCAGAATATGCAATAATACCTAGAAAATTTATCATTAATGTGTATGATTTAAGGTAGAAGAATCAACAGAAATTTCTAAATAAACACTAAATCAATTCTAGCAGGTGAACTGCAGAGGGAACCTTGATGTACTATCTTTAGGTCAATGCTTAAAGATGACTATTTGGAAATGTCTAAAATAACTGCTAAATAGGGATGTAAAATAGAGGGAGATTTTGCGTGGAGAATTTAATAAACAAAATCTGAAACTACTTAACTAGTCAAGTTTCTAAGATTTGGAAATACGTATAAAAATGGGAGTAAAAATCTTCCCAGGATTTCATCTAGTAGTAAAAAGGGAAGAGATAAAGAGATAATTGTAAGTATTGTAAAGATTTCCTATTACTTGTCTCAAGGAAGTAAAGATAAATAGACTCTTTTAGTTAGAGGAATATATATTCTCATAAGGGAAATATTGAATTACATGTTTCTATAATGCAGGAGATCAGGGAACAAGAAACTACCCATATTGAGAATGGAGAATTATAGTGAAACTTCTAGATTAACCAGGGTAAAATGCAATGAATAGTTCCTTTTTCTTAACAGCAAAAAATAACTTAAAAGAGAAAATCACTGTAAAACAAATATTAAATAATAAAAGATGGAGAGACTAAAACAATTCATTTTAGCAATTAGGCTAAATGTAAACAGATAAGATTTTCCTTTTGCAAATTATGGACTGTAACAGTATGTTACAAAAACAAAATCCAACTTTGTTCACTTTATGAGATATTCATTTAAAACACAGCGATAGGGAAAGGTTGACCATAAAGGGATGAATAAAGAGATACCAGATAAATACAAACAAACTAAAGCAGAAGAGGAAACATCAGTATCAGACTGATTAGAAGAAACAATGTTAAAAACATTAAACATCAATTGATAAAAAGGCAAGTTTAGGAAGAAGATACAGCTGCACATGTCTGCATACTCCAAACACAAAACAATTAAACCAAAAAATCTAAAAACAGATAAATCTATGAAAGTTTTGTTATAATGACAACAATCAATGTAGCTATCTCACAAGTAAAAAGGTCTTGCAGACAAAATTAAGGAGTGAGGTGGAGAAATCAATTACTACAATCAATAATCATGATTTAAATAGGTACCTATAATTTTAAATGGAAAATACTCTTAAGGTTCAAAAAACATTTGTAGAATTGGTGCCAAAATAAAACTTAACAAGTTAAAATAATAGAGAAATTACAGATCACATCATCTAATCATGATCCAATACAATTAAATAATTAAAAAGTGATCACAAACATTGAAACTACTTAGATATTGAGAATCATAACCTCTTGGATAGGAAGTTTTAAAATTGGAAATTATAAACCATCTAGAAAGCAATGAAATAAAGAACACATTATATCATAGACCAGCCCTGGAAAAACTCAGTAGAACATTTATAGTTTAAATGTCTTCATGTTTTGTTTTTTAAAAGAGAGAAATGAAACCAAAACAGGTATGTATAACATAAACTTGGGAGTAAAGAAGAGCAAATAAGATTTTTAAAAGGATGAAAATAATAAAACTGAAATTAATGAACTTGAAAATAAAAATAGTTGAAAGGCTTATTCAAAAGGTGTGTATGTAAAAATACAGATGCAAATGCCTTGTGAGTCAGATTGTAAAAATGATGTAAAAGTACATGGTAGTAAGTGCTTATGGAGCTATAATGGCAAAAAAAGAGATCTGGAGAATCATAAAAGAAGACGTTGTGCAACTGTATAACAATATAATCAAAATATTAGAGAAAATGTTTTCTGTCAAAATATAACTTATCTAAATTGACATATACAGACATTTTAAAATAGGCTGATCACCAAAGAAGATATTAGAAAGGTGATTAAACCCATTAAAGCCAGATAGATTCTTTTACAGATTAAATGATTGACTAAAAATATTCACTTTCACCACAGTGAGACACCACTTATTAGAGTGACTACTACAAAAATAGAAAAACCAAGTCTCCATAAGAAGGGAAAATTGGAGCTTTTGTGCACTGTTAATGAAAATGTAAAATGGTGCAACCCCTGTGGAAAACAGTATGATAGTTCCTTAAAAAACTAGGAATAAAATTACTACATAATCCAGCAATTATACTTTGGGGTGTATACCCCCAAAAGTTGAAAGCTGAAACTCAAACAGATATTTGCACACTCATGTTTAAAGCAGTATTATTTGTAACTGCTAAAATGCAGAAGAAAGAAACTGGTCACAAAATGTCAAAATACTGTATGATTCCACTTAGGTGAGTTTCCTAGAGTAGTCAAATTTATAGAGACAGAAAACAGAATGGTGGTTGCCAAGCCCTGAGAAAAGAAGGAGGCGGAGAGTTATTGATTAATGAATGCAGAGTTTCTGTTTGTGCTGATAAAAAAGTTCTGGAGAGAGATGGTGGTGATAGCTGCACATGTGAATGTACTTAATGCTACTGAAACTGTACACTTAAAAATGATTAAGGTGATAAATTCTACATTACATGTGTTGTACACAAAGCATTTTACTCTCCCCTACTTCAGTAGGTGAATACACTCCTCCTACTTGGATTTGAGACTCAACGATGTGAATATTTTGTCCAATGGCATATAAGCCAATATGCCATAAGTAGACAGTTAAAAGTGCTTGTTTGATGAGATTTTCACTGTTATTTCTCTGCCATTGTCATGAGAAGAATGTTCTTGGGCTGGTCTCTGGTCCAGAAATAAGATTAGAGACATGGAGCAGATAAAAATTATTTAGCCGATTAAACCTAGATCAATGAACCCTCAGACAATCTTCGGTTTTGTGAAAGTAAATGGTTTAACTCAGCCTTTTTGATATTAGCTAAAACTGATTAAGGCTCGTTGCTGGATTTTGTTTATTATTTAAAGAGCAGATTTTTAATAGTTACTTGATCTTTCCATACAGAGAAAACAAAATATTCTAAATTTTAAATAACTATTGGATCAAAGAAGAAAGCGTAAGAGAAATGAAAATAATATTTATATTTGATAATAAAAAGAAAACATATCAAAAGTTGTGGAGCATTGTAAAAATGGTATTTGGAAATCTATATTCTTGAACATGTATATTAGAAAGGCTGAAAAGTCATGAGATGCCTCCAAATTAAGAATTTTACTTATAAGAAAACAAAAATCACAAGAAGAGTAGAAACAATGAAAAAATAAAAAGGAGAATGTGATTGACAAAATAGAAAAAATATACTGTAAGTGGGACAATAAACAGAAATTTTGCTTTCTTGGAAAAGCTAACTTAAAGTTTGATAAAACCCTGATAATTGAGGGAAAGTCAAACAGGGAGACAGCATAATAGACAATATTACAAAGAAGCAATAACAAAGGATAAAAAATAATAATAGCAGCAATGTTATGACAACAAATATAAAAACAGAAAAACAGAATTTAACACAACTCTGGGAAAAGATGCAATAATATAAATATAAAATAATCAGTAGTTCAGTGAGGCTCAGATGATTTTACATGTCACTTATGTTTAAAGGAAGATACCACTCAGTGTGATCAATCTCTTCCAGAAAGTAGAAAATAGAATATGCTTTAATGCATTTTATGATTCCAATGTAACCATAATATAAAAACCAGATGAATATAAAAAAGAAACAAATATATAAGTGCTAATAATTTTTGAAAATGGATATAAAATAATTTAAAGAGGTAATATCAAACAGAATTTGGCAGTGTATTAAAATTTAAATACATTGTATATTGGTTATTGATGTAGAACAAATTACTCAAAAACTTTTTAACTTCTAACAACAAACATTTATGATCTTACACAGTTTCAGAGGGTATCCAGGAGTGACTTAGGAAGGTAGTTCAAGCTCAGATCATGGTTTTAGTCACCTCCTATTTACCCCATTGGGGAGAGAAGGATTTCAACCCTAGGGTTACAAGGATGGCTGAACTCACAGTACTCACACTGGACAGATGAGCTTAACAACAGCTTATTAGTCACATGTACTCACATCCCAGGCAAACAGGACAATCGGCCACTGGTGGTTTTGAACACAGAGACAGAGTGAACAAGTGGGGGCTGTGGAAATCAGGCTTCATAGTGTCAAGAGGGTGAGGTGACCCCTGGTTCTCACAGGAAGATGTGATGGGCTTGTTTGATTCTATGGGCTAGCAGGGAATTCCATCCCACCTCTAATGTGGGAACTACATCTAGTCCCATGATAAGGGGCAATAACACAGTAGGATTATATGGCTGGAATGTTTTATCCACAGGAGCAGAATAGGGAGAGAAACTTGCAGTTAGGTAATTCTATGCCCTTTCTATTTCACCAGAGTCAAGACAGCACATAGTATTGAACCTTAACTTTAGGTCTTACACCACAGTCATTTATGAGGTTGTAGCCAAGATGGTGACTGCAGCGGCAATCATCTGAAAGCTTCACTAGGCCTGAAGGATCAGCTCACAAGGTTACTCATATGACTACAGTTGAATTAGTCTGTTCTCACACTGCTATGAAGAAATATCTAAGACTAGGTAATTTATAAAGAAAAGAAGTTTAATTGGCTTAAGTTCTGCATGGCTGGGGAGGCCATGGGAAACTTACAATCATGGTGGAAGGCCTCTTCACAGGGCGGCAGGAGAGAGAATGAGTGCAAGCAGAGGAAATGTCAGATGCTTATTAAACCATCAAATCTCTTGAGAACTCACTATCAGGAAAACAGTATGGGGAAACCACCCCCATGATTCAGTTACCTCCCACTGGATCCCTCCCACGACATGTGGGGGTTATGGGAACTACAGTTCAAGATGAGATTTGGGTGGGGTCACAGCCAAATCATATCAACAGTCATTAGCAAGAGTTCTCAGTTTCTAACTGGTTGGTGTTAGGAAATTTCAGTTCTTTGCCACGTTGACTTCTCTTTAAGGTTTCTCAAAGTGGCAGCTGGTTTTCCCCAAAGTAAGGGTCCAGGAAGGGTGGAAAGTGGAAGGTTGAAGCAGTGTCTTTTATAACCTAATCTCAGAAATGACATATCACTTCTGCCACCTTCTATTGGTCACAGAAATTAGTCCTACAATGGTTATAGTAGTGATAGCATAGTGGACTAAGCAAAGAAGTTAATACTAGGAAACAGGTTTCATGGGGAGCCTACTTATACCTAAGTTGGTTGGCTGCCAGAAAAGAAAGGAAGTTTACATTTCAGAAAATCTATTAATGTAATTCTTTGCACTAACAGATTGAAAAAAATAAAAACATAAAAATATCTGATTAATGTGGGAAAAACATTTGATTCAATTTAATGTCCAATTATATCAAAAAAGATAAAAACTTTAGCAGAAGAAAACTTTCTTATCCTAAGAAAAAGTATCTAACAAAATTACAGCAATTATCATTTTAAATGGTGAAATTTAAAAAATATTACTTTAAAATAAGGAACTTGACAAAGATACCTACATTTACTACTTATATTCATTTTTATACTGAATATCTTTACAATTTTAGTAAAAAAAAAAACGGAAATGCATTGGCAAGTAAGAAACAGAACTGTGGTTTTCATAAGTGAAAAGATTGTGTACATAAAACACCCTAGAAAATCTACAGAAAAACTAACAGGAATAATAAGCTTTGCAAAATACAAAATTCAGATCCATTTAGAAAACACATTACAACAGCATGAATGAACATGAAAAATGTAGAAATAAAGACATTTTGTAGCAAAACTTAAAATCTGATTGAAATTTAAAATTTCTCTTACATTTTTATCTTTTTAAAATATTATTTTAAATTTAAAAGGAATTTTAAAAGGAGAAATATAGTATATTCACAAATTTTAAAAAATTCAAAATCACAAAGCTATTCAGTATCATCGGTTTAATCTACAAAGTTATATAATTTTAATAAAAGTATCAATAAATATTTTCAAGAACTTAAGAAGGTGATCTCAAAGTATATCTTGAAATGACCAAGAATTGCCAATTATACTCCAAGTGGGATAAATAGGTAGTGAACTAGTCCAAGCAAATATATATGGCTTAATTAATACAGATTTGAAAAATAAGATAGTGTGGCTAGTATGGTTTGCATTTGTGTCCCCACCCAAATCTCGTGTCAAATTCTAATCCTCAGTGTTGGAGGAGGGGCCTGGTGGGAGTTGACTGGATCATGGGAGCAGATTTCCTCAATGTTGTTCTTGTGATAGTGAGTTTTCATGAGATCTGGATGTTTAAAAGTGTTTAACACCTCCCCCTTCACCCTCTTCCTCCTTTTCTGGCCATGTAAGGTGTGCCTGCTTCCCCTTCACCTTCCGCCATGATTGTAAGTTTCCTGAGGCCTCCCCAGGAATCCTTCCTGTACAGCCTATGGAACTGTGATTCAATTAAACCTCTTTTCTTTATAAATTACCCAGTCTTAGGTAGTTCTTTATAGCAATGCGAGAACAGACTAACACAGTGGCATTGGTATAGGGATAGACAAATAGATCAATTGAATAAAATAGAAAACCTAGAAACCAAATAAAACATTTAAACAAACATGATATATGACAAAATTATTACTGAAGATCACTGGGGAAAGGCAAGACCATTCAATCAGTTTTGCTGGGACAATTTAATTCATGAATTAAACAATAAGAATTTTGATAGTTGCATTACATCAATATTCAAATATATATATAATGTGTGTATATTCATATACACATATATATTTAAAATATATAAAAGATATATATGTTAAACTTAATTGTGAATGACATAATTTTATATAATTCTTAAAAAAAAGCTAGAGAATATTTTTTACAGCTTCAAGGAAAAAAAGGATTTTATAATCGAAGAAGCAAGATCACTGAATATCAAAAGGAAAAGATTAATAATAGCTACATTTGGCCGGGCGTGATGGCTCATGCCTGTAATCCCAGCACTTTGGGAGGCTGAGGTGGGTGGATCACCTGAGGTCAGGAGTTTGAGACCAGCCTGGCCACCGTGGGGAAACTCCATCTCTACTACAAATATACAAAAATTAGCCGGGTGTGCTGGTGGGCTCCTGTAATCAAAGCTACTTGGGAGGCTGAGGCAGTAGAATCGCCTGAACCCAGGAGGCAGAGGTTGCAGTGAGCCCAGATCATCCCATTGCACTCCAGTCTGGGAGACAGTGACTCTGTCTAAAAAATAAAACAAAAATAATAAAAAAAAAATAATAGCTAAATTTAATGAAATAAAAAGCCAGAATTTGGGATAGTAATCCTGAAAATATGTGACTATATAACTGACAAAAATTTAGCATTTCAACTACACAAAGTACACCGACAAACCAATAAAAATATAACAATAATGTTGAGAATACAAATTAGTATAGCCATATGGGGAACAATTCGATATAATCTTGTTGAGCTGATGTGTTCACATGTCCAACAATTTCACTCCTAGATATTGATCATGTATAATCTCTTGTACATGTGTACCAGGAGGTACATAAAACATTTAATATTATATGTAATAGCAAAAAGAAGAAGACAACAAATAACATAAATATCCTCAACAAGGGAATAGATTTTTTTTTAGAAAAACTCCATATCAAACAATGGAAATTTTCCGGTGGTGAAAGAATTACAGCTTCATATGAAAAGTATTGATTTTATTAACATAATACTGGAATAAAAGTACAAAGATTACATAGTATGTGATACAGTTTTATAAAGCTTGAAATTAAAAGCAGAACTAAACAATATAGTGTTTAGGGTTTAATAAATATTTGGTAAACACCTTAAACACCTTTTTAATAAAATCCTAAACAAAAATATTCACATAGTGTTTATTCCTGGGGATAGGAAAAGAAATACAATAAGGGAAAAGCTAATGGATGGACGTCACTATATGAAAGACGACAGTGTTTTCATAATATTCTATTTCTTATCTTCAGTGGTGGGTTCATAGGGTTCCGTTTCAATATTAAACTGTCTGTAACATATTTGTGTTACATGCATTCACTTATATGTATCAAATATTACATAACAAAATTTTTGAGTACCAAGAGGAAACTTTAATTTATGAAGAGCTAAGAATCTAATAAAGTAATCTATAGGGCATTATGCTGCCTTATATTCTATGAATTATGTAAGGCTTTTTAACAGTAAACTTTACCATTCGCTATTATCGCACTATGTGCTGACTTTAGATAATAATCTCTTTAAAATGCCATTAAAATATGTCTTGGGGATGTCGGAAAGTAGTTTTGAATTTATGAAATGTTTTTAACATTGAGTAAATGCAAGCATATTTCACAAATGACAGAGAAATAGCATTTATCCTGGATGGAGAGGAAAAGTATATCAAGAAATTCACTAAATTGAGGTTCAAAATTTCCATTTTCTCCTGACTTACGTGATGAAGTGCTTGAAGAAACCTGAACAAATAACCACTAATCCCAAGTTCTTTCTTAGTAATAATGATTCTTTCTCAGTAGTTATATGGTGAACTACCAAACAAATTTCTGAGATAGGCCTTGATTCTATGATTCTTTTGATGCTTTAAATACTGATTTTAGATGTTCCAAGTCACGGGACTTTTCAAGCAGCCACTGCTGTAATACTTTTTCAATGCTAATTTTCACTTGATGCTGTGCTAGTCTGTAACTAAAATGATATAAATTGCTTTTCTTTCTAAATTGTAGTGTATGATGGAGTTTCAAAATTTATAGTCAATGCAGTGTTCATTGGTATACTCAATTAAAAAACTGCAACTTTTAAAAAGAAGAGCTATAGTAGACCTTGAGAACTCAAAGGTATTGTTAATTATTTTTTCCAACAAATATTTATTGAATACCTGCCTTATGCCAAGAACTGTTCTGGCACTAAGAACATAGAAATTTCTTCAATTCATAAAATTTTTAGACTTTTTGAGAGAAACTACTCTTGCTGGGAAAAAAAAAAAAAAGTCCTGACAAATTGGGTGAGTGCTTTACAACGCATACATTGCAATGCATATAGACCAAAGGTAGTTTTCAAGAATATATAAAGAAGTGCTACAAATAAACAAGAGAAGACTAATAATGCTTTAGATAAATGGATAAAAATAATAATTCACAGAAAATGAAACTTTAATATCCGATGAATATATGAAAAATATCCTCATAGGAAGATGGAGAAATGAAAACCAAACTACAGTGAAATGGTGTTTTTACACACATCACGTTGGCAAAGATTAAAATAAAATGTATGTGATAAATGTTGGCTAGAAAGAGGAGAAATGAGAAATGCTGATGGAAGTATCAAATGGTAACATGGCTCAAAATACTTTGAATAGCCCTTTGCCAATATCTTTTCTTTTCCTTATTTATTTATTTATTTTTTAGTTTTTTTTTTTGAGGCACAGTCTCACTCTGTTGCCCAGGCTGGAGTGCAATGGTGCAATCTCGGCTCACTGCAACCTCTGCCTTCCAGTTCAAGTGATTCTCCTGCCTCAGCCTCCCGAGTAGCTGGGACTACAGGTGTGCGCCACCACAGCTGCCTAATTTTTCTATTTTTAGTAGAGATGGGGTTTCATCATGTTGGCCAGGCTGGTCTTGAACACCTGAACTCAGGTGATCCACCCACCTTGACCTCCCAAAGTGCTGCCAATATCTTTTCAAGTTGAAGGTAAAAATAGACTTAAGTAAGGAGTTCCACATTTACAGGCATATCCTGACTTATGTGCATAAAAAGTCACATATCATCAGATGTTACAATAGAAACAAAAATCACTCTGAAACACCAACAATGAGATATGGACAAATATACAATAATGTCTTCCTTCAGTGGAATATTATACATCAACCAATAGAAAAATTGAGGGCTAAATGTATTATCATGAATGAATCTCCAAAACCTGATGTTGAATGAAAAAGGATAAATCTCAGAAAACCTAATTTTGAATGAAAAATTATTGCAGAAAGATAAGTACAATGTGATATTATTTATGATGTGGAAAACAATGTATTTTTTAGCAATGTGTATATTCATGGGAATGGTAAGTGTTCAGTGAAGGATAGCAGTTCTGTGTGGGGAGTGAGTGGAATTATCAGTGAGGCGGACACGTAGTAGAGTCACATTTTCAGTGCTTTGTTAATTAAGCTGGGTTAGGGGAATATGTTCATTATGTTATTCTCTATACATTCACATCTGTGAAATATCACTAAGAAAAGTCGAAAAAGTGGTGCTCAGATTATCTCTGTATTGATAGTATGTTTATATACCAGAAAACTCAAGAGTCTAGAAGGAAGCTATTATAATTACAAAATTGGTAAGTTTGGCAAGGAATCAGATATACTTTATTCAACTCTAGCAATAAATTTCTAGAAATAGAAATGGAATGAAAATGTTGGCCAGCATGGTGGCTCATGCCTGTAATCCCTGCACTTTGGGAGGCCAAGACAGGAGCATTGCTTGAAACCAGGAGTTTGGACCAGCCTCGGCAACAGAGTGAGACCTGATCTCTACAAAAAAATTTTAAAAAATTATTTGAGAAGTTGAGGTAGGAGAATTTCTTGAGCCCAGGAATTTGAGACCAGGCTAGAACACATAGCAAGACTCTGTCTCTACAAAAAGTTAAAAAATTAGCTGAGTGTGCTAGTGCACACCTGTGGTCCCACCTACTCAGGTGACTATGGTGAAAGGATCGTTTGAGGCCAGGAGGTAGAGGCTGCAGTGAGCCATGTTTATGCCGCTGTGCTCCAGCTTGAGTGACAGAGTGAGACCCTGTCTCAAACAAACAAACACTAGAAAGAAAATGTCTATTCCCAATAGCAAAAAAAAAAAAACAAAACAAATAAGCAAAAAAACTGGAAAAATGTACGAAGGGATTTAACAAGACAAAATCAAAGTTTTACGAAGCTACTAAATTGGATGGATGAATACAAAATATTGTCTGAACAAAGGTAAAGGCATCCTATGTTCCTTAATGAAAGGTTTTATTTTTTATTAAAATATTAATACTCAAAAATTAAGATAGGAAATAATGTAATAATGTAATTGGGATTCTAATAAGAATCTCAAAGTATTTTTTCATTGGAAAAGTGATCTTTCATTTCATAATAATAAATGCTTTGAAATATCCAAGAAAATTCAGGAAACAAAGGGGTGGGTGTATTCCATTTTAAATGAAAGATCACAATATAAAACCAGTGCAATTAGCATCTTTCTGGTCTTGGTCTTTGAGTAGACAAACTGAGTACAGGAGAGAATAGAGAACATCTAAGGATGGAAAATTAATATATGTAAAAATGATGGTTCAATTTGTTAACAGTAAAATGTTTTAACTCATTAAATGATGCTGATGCAGCTGGCTAGCCTTCTGGAATAATAAAAGAGCACACCTGGTTATATCACATATAAAAATAAATTCTGGATGAAGTAAAGTCTTAATTGTTCAAAAAAAATAGAAAATATATGACATAAAAGGTACTATCTATGGGTGAAAGGCACCTTCTTTCTCCAAAGTAGCAATCTGGATACTATTAGGCAAAATTACATATATTTGAATTCCATAAGATTTTAAAAATAATCTTGGGTATGGCAATGGAATATGTAATCTAAATCAAGAAACAAGAGATTTAGAAAAACAAAATAACAAAAACATACAAATAGTTATTGCAAAATGGAAAGAAACAAATTCAAATACCCAGTAAAAAATGTGCAGATAAGGTGAGAAGACAATTGGTGGAAGGGCAACTATAAAAAGGTGAGGATGCTCAAATTCTTTAGCAGTCACAAAATGACTAATTAATTTGACAAATCAACTATTCTAAGATGACTTGATGAAGCTTGTGTGGAATGTCTCCTGTTTGCCCTCTGGATCCCATCTATGCCCTTCTCCAGCATGCCCTGTGCACTGGCAGCCTTATCTGTGTTGGTAGCTTCTTTGAGTCCATTATTCTCTGACTTCCAAGTGGGTTTCTCCAGTAAGAAGCAGCAGCAGCAGGTTGTAGGGAGGTAGAAAGTGGGATTGGTTAATTGTTTTCCAGCTCCCTCCACAAAAGGTTAGGTTCATGTCACAGGACCTTCTCTGATCTCCCCTTGCTTCTTTACCCCTAGAGGTGGTAAGACCACCCTGTTCTAACCAGCTTTGGTGATGATCTCTTGTGGGTTCCTGTTCCTCCTGCCAACATCTCTGGAAATGTCCCTTTATTATATTTTTCTCAAATTACTCCTCAAATTTGATAATGACATCTTCTTCCTGTGAGGCCCTTCACAGATGCATAGCTATAACACCTTTTGGTGGTATGAAGCTAAGAGAAAGGTCTTTTGACTGACCTGATGAAAAAGTAAAATGTTACGATCTTTGGAAGAATCTAGCAACATCTATTATAGTTAAAACTAACCATCATATCTATAAACCTGCTTCTGGAATCCTATTTCACAGACAGCTTAAAAACCACATGTTGATAAATATGTAAGTACAAGGATGTTTGTTGTAGCATTATTCTTAGTGCTTGACTTGGATACAGTAAATATCCATCAGTAGTACGGGAACAGCTGAAAAAAACTGGCCTATGAACACCCTATGACAGTAATGCAAGCCTTACCAAAAAGTCATGCCCTCTTTATCCCCCTCTCCCTAGTACCTTTCCCAGCCAGTAGTAACCATCATTCCACTCTCTATTTCCATGATGGTTAGTGGGTATAAAAATGCAGTTAGATATAAGGATTAAGATCTACTGTTAGATAGCACAATAGGTCAACTGTAGCTAATAATGATTTATTATTTATTTATTTCAAAATAACTAAAGCAGTGGGATTGAAATGTTTCTAACACAAGGAAATTATAAACACTTTAGGTAATGGATACCCCAATTATCCTGGTTACACATGATTGCCCTTGTTACACATTATATGTCTGTATCAAAATATCATATACACCACATACATATGTACAACTATTACATATCTATAATTTAAAAAATTTTTAAAAATTAAGAATGTTATGGCACTATAGCAGTTGACTTGGGAGAAATCTTCATGAGTTATTGCTAAGTGAGAAAAAAGCATGCAAAAAGTGTATTTACTGGGATGCAGTATTTCACAAAAATGTATATTGCAACAAAAATCACTGTGTGTGTAAATATATATGAATGTTTCTATGATATTGTGAGCATGAAGAAAAATTTGGATGAATAAATGTTAGATGTGATAAGATTAAATGGAGGGGCAGGGATTTATGTGAGTGGAGGAGAGAGGTGAGGGACAGGGTAAAAACAAAAACAGTATAAAAAACACACTTGACTCTTAATATGCATTTGTTTATAAATATTTGATGATAGAACCTAGGCACATTATTTTTAAAACTCCCCAGGTAATTCAGACGTGTAGCCAAGTTTAAGAATCCCTGCTCTTGAAGAATAAATAATTCGAAGTTCTTTTGTCTATGTTTCCCAACTTGAATGTATTTCAATATGCTTTCCCAGAAGTGTCCATTTTGTTTTGCATTGAAAATCAAAAACTCAAATGACAATTCTGTTTCTATATTTGATGTGAAAGAAGTAAATTCTAAATAAAACAAATTACATTGTTTGCATAAAATATAGATTTATTATATAAAATTATTTATAAATGCATGTTTTAAATGTACATATATTTGTATACCAAGAAAGTTCCCTGAAAATTTCAGTGACTTGAATTTCCTTTCTGATTACTGGCCTAGCATTCCAAACTGACTTTAGTCTTAATTTATGATGTCAGTCTTCACTTATTTCTTACCTTGTTCAATCCTTGGTTGGATTAGACTTCTTCATGTTTCTTAAACAAGAAATTTCCACGTTTTCTTGCTTTGGAATATTTACTCTTATTTTTACTGAATTCCACAACTTCATTTATCCAAATATTTCCTAATGATTCCATCTAAAATCAAATATCATCGCTTTTATTATGTCTTCCCTAATTAAGCTAGCTTTAAAATTTAATGAGTGCCTACTATGTTCCAGATGTCATGCTAGATGCTAACCTTCATCTATCTTATGGTATCCTGTTTAATTTTCCACAAGGCATGAGTTATTTGCAATATTACTTAAAATACTGAGAAGTCAGCATGTTAGCAGAGCCTTGGCTTAAACTCATTTGTACAATCCTCAAATTCAAAACACTTTGTAATAAGAACAGTCAGTCATGATCTGTCAAGCTTCTGAGTACCCATTGAAGTTTGTATTCAGTTTATGGCACTATATATATATATGTGTATATATATATATATATACACGTATATATATATGTGTGTGTGTGTATGTATGTATATATGTGTATATATGAGATAAGGGTATGTATATATGTTACAAATTGATATATATATAGTTAAAATATATGCTGTATGTGTGTAAATATATAGTGTGCATGTTTATGTGTGCATAATTGTGTGTGTGTGCCTATGTATATACTCCTCACTCCTCATTTGATGTATTTGATGAGGGACAGGTGGTAGAGTATAATTCTTTAAATCTTCTCAATGTCTAGAACAGTGCCTTGAACACACACAGATAATTTCAAAATGATGAAGTGAAATCAAATAAATAACTTATAATAAACCACACAAAGTGATCTGATCCAAAACCCAATGGAAAGAGATTTATTTTTACAAGTAAGAAAATTAAATATGGTCACTATTGGGCAAACAAATGTTTTTTAAACCTTTTTCATCATCTGTGTTGGTTTTTCCTTATTTTACTGGGCCTGAAAACTATATTACACAGTTAAGCATGTTTTGTATTCTTTTATCTGATTAGAACTATCTTAATGCTGGGCTTAAAATAACAACGCACCTATGTTAAGTCATATAACCATTTTTTTTTTTTTCTACAAACTGATAACCACATTCTGCTGAAAGTCTCTTCATTTAACTGGCAGTGTAGTAGATTGGTTTAAGTCACTATTTCTGGAAGCAGAACACTTAACTTCAAATCCCAGCTTTCCCATTGACTATGTGAACTTGAGCTAGTTACTTAATGCCAACGTGTGTTAGTCTCTCTGTATGTAAAATTGTAAAAACAATAGTACCTACCTCATGTCTACATTATGAGGATTAAAAAATGAATTAAGTGTATTAAGTTTTGTAAAGGACTCAGAACAGTGTCTTGCACATGATAAACTGTTTTAGTAAATCAATCTAATTTTACCAGGTTTTATAGCTATTCAGTTTTTATTCTTAACTATAAAATTACATAGTTCAATTTGTGACTATAACAAAAGAGTGCATCCATTGGACTTTTAAGCAGTAGAATTACTTAAAAGTCTGTGTTAGTTTCCTAGAGCTTCTATAACAAATAACCAAAAACTGAGTGGCTTAAAATGACAGAAATTATTACCACCCAATCTGGAGGCCAGATGTCCAGAATCAAGATGCCATCAATGCTATGTTCTCTCACAAGACTCTAAGACAAAATCTGTTCCGTGTCTTTCTCTTAGCTTCTGGTGTTGCTGGCAATCTTTGGTGTTCCTTGACTCTAAGACACATCCTTCTAATCTCTGTCCCCATTGTTGAATGACAATCTTCCTGTGTGTTTCTGTGTTTATGTCTCTGTTTTGCTTTTTCTTTAAATTTTTCTTCAGCTTTTAAGTTCTGGGGTATATATGCAGGATGTACAGGTTTGTTACCTAGGTAAACGTGTGCCATGATGGTTCGCTGCAGAGATTAACCCATCACCCAGGTATTAAGCCCACATCTCTTAACTATTCTTCCTGGTGCTCCTCCCTCAACCCGCCCCCACTGACAGGCCCCAGTGTAAGTTGTTCCCCCCATGTGTCCATGTGTTCTCATCATTCAGCTACCATTTATAAGAGAACATGTGGTATTTGGTTTTCTGTTCCTGCGTTAGTCTGCTGTGGATAATGGCCTCCAACTCCATCCATGTGCCTGTGAAGGGCACAATTTTGTTCCTTTTATGTCTGCATAGTATTCCATGGTGTATATGTACCACATTTTCTCTATCCAGTCTATCACTGATGAGCATTTGTGTTGATTCCATGTCCTTGCTATTGTAGTAATGCTGCAATGAACATACATGTGCATGTATCTTTATAATGGAATGATTTATATTCCTTTGGGTATATACTCAGTAATGGCATTGCTGGGTGAAATGGTATTTCTGCCTCTAGGTCTGTAAGAAATCATCACACAGTCTACCACAATGGTTGAAATAATTTACATTCCCACCAACAGTATAAAAATGTTCCTTTTTCTCCACATCCTCGCCAGCATCTGTTGTTTCTTGACTTTTTAATAATTGCCATTCTTACAGGTATGAGAGGATACCTCATTGTGGTTTTGATTTGCATTTCTCTAACGATCAGTGATGTTGAGCTTTTTTTCATATGTTTGTTGGCAACATGAATGTCTTCTTTGAGAAGTGTCTGTTCATGTCCTTTGCCCACTTTTTATTGGAGTTGTTTATTTTGTTGTTGTAAATTTGTTTAAGTTCCTTGTAGACACCGGATATTCAACCTTTGTCAGATGGATAGATTGCAAAAAAATTTTCCCCTTCTGTAGATTGTGCGCTTACTTTGATGATAGTTTCTTTTGTTGTGTAGAAGCTCTTTAGTTGAATTAGATCTCATTTGCCAATTTTTGCTTTTGTTTCTATTTCTTTTGGAGTTTTCATCATGAAATCTTCGCCTATGCATATGTCCTGAATGATATTGCCTTTATTTTCTTCTATGGTTTTTATAGTTTTAGGTTTTACATGTAAGTCTTTAATCCAGCTGGAGTTAATTTTCATACAAGCTGAAAGGAAGGAGTCCAATTTCAATTTTCTGCATATGGCTAGCCAGTTTTCTGAGCACCATTTATTAAATAGAGAATCCTTTCTCCATTGCTTGTTTTTTGTCAGGTTTGTTGAAGATCAGATGATTATAGGCGTATGGTCTTATTTCTGAGTTCTCTATCCTGTTTCATTGGTCTATGTGTCTGTTTTTGTACCAGTACCATGCTGTTTTGATTACTGCAGCCTTGTAGAATAGCTGGAAGTTGGAAGCATGGTGCCTCCAGCTTGGTTCTTTTTGCCTAGGATTGTCTTGACTATTCGGGCTCTTTTTTGGTTCTATGTGAATTTTAAAATAACTTCTTTTAATTCTGTGAAGATTGTCAATGGTAGTTTAATGGGAATAGCACTAAATATATAAATTACTTTGGGCAGTACGACCATTTACATGGTACTGATTCTTCCTATCCATGAGCATGGAATGTTTCTCCATTTGTTTGTGTCCTCTATGATTTCCTTGAGAAGTGGCTTGTAGTTCTCCTTGAAGAGGTCCTTCACTTACTTTGTTAGCCGTATTCCTAGGTATTTTATTCTCCTTGTAGCAATTGTGAATGGGAGTTCATTCTTGATTGGCTCTCTGCTTGTCTGTTGTTGGTATATAGAAATGCTTGTGATTTTGCACATTGATTTTATATACTGAGACTTTGCTGAAGTTGCTTATCATCTTAAGAAGCTTTTGGGCTGAGATGATGGGGTTTTCTAGATATAGGATCATGTCATCTGCAAACAAAGACAATTCAACTTCTTCTTATCCTGTTTGAATACCTTTTATTTCTTTCTTTTGTCTACTTGCCTTGGCCCAAACTTTTAATACTGTGTTGAATAGGAGTGGTAAGAGAGGGCATCCTTGTCTTATGGGGAATGCTTCCAGCTTTTGCCCATTCAGTATGATATTGGCTGTGGGTGTTTTTTTGTTTTTGTTTTGTTTGTTTGCTTGTTTTGTTTTTTGAGACAGAGTCTCACTCTTGTCACCCAGTCTGGAGTGCAATGCAACCTCCACCTCCTGGGTTCAAGCGATTCTTCTGCCTCAGCCTCCAAAGTAGCTGGGATTACAGATGCACACCACCACGCCCTGCTAAATTTTTTTGTATTTTTAATAGAGATGGTGTTTCTCCATGTTGGCCAGGCTGGTCTCGAACTCCTAACCTCAGGTTATCCACTCTCCTTGGCCTCTCAAAGTGCTGGGATTACAGGCTTGAGCCACCATGCCCGGCCGTTTTTTTTGTTTGTTTTTTTGTTTCAATAAATTGTTTCTTCAATACCTAGTTTATAGTTAATTCTTTCTTCAATACCTAGTTTATTGTAAGTTTTTATCATGAAGGAATGTTGAATTTTATTGAAGGCTTTTTCTGCATCTATTGAGATAATCATGTGGCTTTTGTCTTTAGTTCTATGTGTTTGGTGAATTACATTTGTTGATTTGTGTATGTTGAACCGGCTTTGCATCCCAGGGCTGAAGACTACTTGATCCTGGTGGATAAGCTTTTTGATGTGCTGCTGAATTCAGTTTGCCAGTATTTTATTGAGAATTTTTGCATCAGTGTTCATCTGGAATATTGGCCCAAAGTTTTCTTTTATTGTTGTTGTATCTCTGCCAAGTTTTGGTATCAAAATGATGCTGGCTTCATAAAATGAGTTAGGGAAGAGTCCCTCCTTTTGAATTGTTTGGAATAGTTTGAGTAAAAATGATTCCAGCTCTGCGTATCTTTGGTAGAATTCAGCTGTAAATCTGTCTGGTCCTGGGCTTTTTTTGGTTGGTAAGCTATTTATTACTGCCTCAATTTCAGAACTTGTTATTGTTCTATTCGGGGCTTTAATATATTCCTGGTTCAGTCTTGGGAGGGTGTGTGTGTCCAGGAATTTGTCCATTTCTTCTAGATTTTCTCATTTGTGTACATAGAAGCATTTATAGTATTCTCTCATGGTCATTTGTATTTCTGTGGGGTCACTAGTGATATCCCCCTTATAATTTCTGCTTGTGTCTATTTGATTCTTCTCTTTTTTCTGATTTATTAGTCTACCTAGCGATCTATTTTATTTCATTTTTCAAAAAGGCAGCTGCTGGATTTGTTGATTTTTTGAAGACAAAATTTAAAAAATTTTGATGTTTTCGTCTCTACCTCTTTCAGCTCCTCTCTGATCTTGTTTTTTTTGTTTTTTTTTTTTGTTTGTTTGTTTTCTTGTCTTCTGCTAGCTTTGGGGCTTGTTTGCTCTTGGTTCTCTAGTTCTTTTAGTTGTGATGTTAGGATGTCGAATTGAGATATGTCTAGCTTTTTGATGTGGGCATTTAGTGCTATAAATTTCCGTCTTAACATTGATTTAGCTGCATCCCAGGGAGTCAGGTATATTGTCTCTTTGTTCTCATTAGTTTCAAATAACTTCTTGATTTCTGCCTTAATTTCATTATTTAACAAGGAGTCATTCAAGAGCAAGTTGTCCATTTTCCATGTAGTTATGTGGTTTTGAGTGAGTTTTTTAATCTTGAGTTATAATTGACTGCACTGTAGTCTGAGAGATTGTTATGATTTCAGTTCTTTTGCATTTTCTGAGGAGTGTTTTATTTCTAATTATGTGATCAATTTTGGAGTAAGTGCCATGTGGCAATGAGAAGAATGTATATTCTGGGTAGAGAGTTCTGTAAATATCTTTCAGGTCTGCTTGATCCAGAGCTGAGTTCAGGTACTGAATATCTTTGTTAATTTTCTCTCTCAATGATCTATCTAATATTGTCAGTGGGCTGTTAAAGACTTCCACTGTTACATGTAGGAGTCTAAGTCTCTTTGTAGGTCTCTAAGAACTTGCTTTATGAATCTAGGTGCTCCTTGTATTGGGTGCATATTTAGGATAGTTAGCTCTTCTTGTTGATTTGAACCCTTTACCATTATGTAATGCCTTTCTTTGTCTTTTTTGATCTTTGTGAGTTCAAAGTCTGTTTTATGAGAAACTAGGATTATGACCCCTACTTTTTTCTGTTTTCCATTTGCTTGGTAAATTTTCCTCCATTCCTTTATTTTGAGCCTATGCGTGTCTTTTCACGTGAGATGGGCCTCCTGAAGACAGCATCCTAATGGGGTTTGACTCTTTATCCAGTTTGCCATTCTGTGTCTTTTAATTGGGGCATTTAGCCCATTTACATTGAAGGTTAATATTGTTATGTGAGGATTTGATCCTGCCATCATTATGCTAGCTGGTTAATTTTCAGACTTGTTTATGTGATTGCTTCATAGTGTCATTGGTCTGTGTACTTCAGTGTGCTTTTGCAGTGGCTGGTAACTGTTTTTACTTTCCATATTTTGTGCTTCTTTCAGGAGGTCTTGCAAGGCAGGCCTGGTGATGACATATTCCCTCAGCATCTGTTTGTCTGAAAAGGATCTCGTTTTTCCTTTGCTTATAAAGCTTAGTTTGGCCAGATATAAAATTCTGGGTTGGGAATTATTTTTCTTAAGAATGTTGAATATTGGCCCCTAATCTCCTCTGGCTTATAGAGTTTCCACTGAGACGTCTGCTGTTAGTCTGATGGACTTACCTTTGTAGGTGACCTGGCCTTTTTCTCTGGCTGCCCTTACATTTTTTCTTTCATTTCGACCTTGGAGAATCTGATGATCCTGTGTCTTGGGGTTAGTCTTCTCATGGAGTATCTTACTGGACTTCTCTTTATTTCCTGAATTTGAATGTTGGCCTGTGTTGCTAGGTTGGGGAAGTTTTCCTGGATGATATCCTGAAGTATGTTCTCCATCTTGGTTTCATTCCCCCTGTGTTCTTTAGGTACTCCAATCAGTCATATGTTCAGTCTTTTTATATAATCCCATATTTCTCAGAGGTTTTGTTCATTCCTCTTCATTCTTATTCTCTATTCTTGTCTGCCTGTCTTACTTCAGAAAGATAGTCTTCAAGCTCTGAGATTCTTTCCTCTGCTTGTTCTATTTGGCTATATTGATACTTGTAATTGCATTGTGAAGTTCTCATGTTGTATTTTTTCAGCTCTATCAGATCAGTTATGTTTCTCTCTTAACTGGCTATTCTGGTTATCAGCTCCTGTAATGTTTTATCATGATTCTTAGCTTCTTTGCATTGGATTAGAACTTTAGTTCAGTGAATTTCATTATTACCCACTACTGCTGTCGATTTATCCATCCCAGCCTCAGCCAAGTTCTGTGCTCTTGCTGGAAAGATGTTTTGGTCATTTGGAGGAGAAGAGGCACTCTGGCTTTTTAAGTTTTCAGTGTTTTTGCACTGATTCTTTCTCATCTTTGTAGGCTTAGCTATCTTTGATCTTTGGGATTCTGACCTTTGAATGGGGTTTTTGTGGGGTCTTTCCAGTTGATGTTGTTGCTGCTTTCTGTTTTTTTATAATTATTTATTATTATTATTTTTTAACAGGCCACTCTTCCGTAGGGCTCCTGTAGTTTGCTGGGGGTCACTTCAGACCCTAGTCACCTTGGTCCCTTCTGCACTTAGAAGTATCACCAGTGAAGGCTGTGAAACAACAAAGATGGAAGCCTGCTCCTTCCTCTGGGAGCTCTGTCCCAAGGGGGCATCAACCTGGTGCCAGCTGGAATACTCCTGTAGGAGGTGTCTGGAGACCCCTTTTAGGAGGTCTCATACAGTCAGGAGGAATAGAATCAAACTCGCTTAAAGAAGCCGTCTGGCTGCCCCTTGGCAGAGGAGGTGCCCTGCACTGGCTGTCCAGCTTCTCCAGAACCAGCCGCCTGGCAAGACTAAGTCAGCTGAACCACAGAAACAGCAGCTGCTGCTCCCCTCAGGGACTCCATTCCGGGGAGAGATCATAGTTCTGTTCGTATAACCCTGGCTGGAGTTGCTGAAATTCCCATAGGGAGGCCCCACCCAGTGAGGAGAGATGGATCAGGTTCCCACTTAAAGAAACAGGCTGGCCACAATCAGGCACAGCAGCTGTGGTAGGTTGTGGGGAATTCCTTTTGGTCCCCGGTGCCGGCAGGCTGGAGTGGCTGACTCCAACTGCAGATATGGTAACTGCCTCTCCTTCCAGGAACTCAGTCCCTCTCAGGCTGTCACCAGCCTGCCACTGCTTGCTGGGTAGAATTCTAAGCCAGTGGGTCTTGTGAGGTGCCATGGGAATGGAGCCCAACAGGAAGATGCCTCCCTGTATTGAGCCCCCTTTTTAGGGGATTGCCTGGGACCTCTTCCTTGCTGGAATTCCCAGGACTGGAGAATGCAAAACTCCTGGGTTTTCCTCCATGCCCAAGTGAACAAGCGGCTGCTCCACCAAGACTCCACAAAGCTCTGTGCTTTGGACCAAGACCCTGGTGACCTGGGCTCAGGAGGGGGTCTCCTGATACACAGGTTGCAAAGATCCATAGGGAAGGTGTGGCTTCCTGGGCAGGGTTGCACAATGACTCACCACCTCCCTTGGCTGTGTGTGGGGGCTGCATGGCTTCCTGCTGCTCCCAGGTGAGCCATCACCCCACCCTGTTTTTCCTCAGTCTCTGTGGGTTAAGCCGTCTTCCTACTCTGTCCCAGTGTGACCCAGTGTGAGAATCTGGATACCTCAGTCAAAGGTACAGTGTAAACTCGCTGTTTTGTGAGAGCCGCAGACTACAGCTACTTCTAATTAGCCATCCCCCCCATTATATTTTTCTTATTAGGATACCAGTCATGTTGGATGAGGTCCTATTCTAATTGGGTATGACCCTTTCTTAACTTGATTACATCTTTAAAGACCCTATTTCTAAATAAGGTCACTGTGTTAGTATGTGGCTGGGTAATTTTTAGAGACAATGTGTTTACTTTACTCATGGTTCTGTAGGGTATATAGGAATCCTGGTGCCAGTATCTCCTTCTAGTGAGGCCTCAGGAAGCTTATATTCAGCAGAAGGGAAAGGGAAGGAGCATATCACATGGTGAGAAAGGAAGTAAGAGGGAGAGTGGGGAAGCACTACAGTCTTTTAAACAATCAGATCTTGTATCAGCTCTGAGAGAGAATTCACTCATTACCAAGGGAATGGTGCTGAGCCATTCATAAAGGATCCACCCCTGTGATCCAATCACCCCCCACCAGGTCCCACCCTCAATACTGGTGGTTACTTTTCAACGTGAGATTTGAAGGGGACAAACATCCAAACCATATCACTCCACCCCGGCTCCCTAAATTTCATGTCTTTCTCACATTGCAAAATACAAACATGCCTTCCCAATAGTCCCTAAAAGTCTTAACTTGTTCCAGCATCAAGTCCAAAGTACTAATTCTCACCTGAGACACATCTCCTTCCATATATAAGCCTGTAAAATAAAAAAAACAAATTATTTACATCCAAGATGCAATAGTTGTGTAGGCATTGGCTAGACATTCCCATTCCAAAAGGAAGAAACTGGCCAAAAGAAATGGGCAACATGTCCCATGTGAGTCTGAAACCCAGACTAGTATAGGGCGGTGATGCCGCAGGCCTGGCTCACAAAACCATTCTTTTCTCCCAGGCCTCTGGGCCTGTGATGGGAGAGGCAGCCTGGAAGATTTCTGAAATGCCTTTGAAGCCTTTTTCCCATTGTTTTGGATAGTGACACCTGGCTCCCTTTTAGTCATGCAAATCTGTCTAGCAAGTGATTTTTCTGCAGCCTGCTTATATTCCTCTCCTGAAAAAGCATTTTCTTTCTCTACCACATAGCCAAGCTGCAAATTTTCCAAATTTTTATATTATGCTTCCCTATTAATTATAAATTCTAACATAAAGTTATTTCTGTGCTCCCACCTCTGATTGTAGGTTGTTAGATGCAGCCACATCAATTTTTGAACACTTTGCTGCTTAGAAATTTCTTCTACCGGGTACTTTAGGTCATCCCTCTTAAGTTCAACCCTCCATAGATCCCTAGGACATGTACACATGTCCAAGCTGTTTGTGAGGGCATAAACAGGGGACCTTTACTCCAGTTCCCAATAACTTCCCAATTTCCATCTGAGGCTTCAGCCTGGACTTCAGTCTCCATATCTCTATCAGCATTTTGGTCACAACCATTTAACCAGTGTCTAAGAAGTTCTAAAATTTCCCTTGTTCTCTTGTCTTCTTCTGAGCCCTTCAAACTCTTCCAGTCTCTGCCCATTACCCAGTTCCAAAGTTGCTTCCACATACTCAGTTACGTTTCTATCAACTTCCCAGTACTAGGTATCAATATTCTGATAGTTTGTTCTTGTATTGTTATAAAGAAACACCTGAAGTTGACTAATTTATAAAGAAAAGATGTTTATTTTGGTTCACAGTTCTGCAGGCTGTACAGGAAGTGTGGTGCCAGCATCTGCTTCTGGTGATGGCCTCACGGAGCTTCCAATCATGGTAGAAAGTGAAGGGGAGCAGTGTATCACATGGCAAGAGAGGGAGTAAGAGAGAGAGGAAGGATGTCTCTAACAGCCAGATCTCATGTGAAGTCAGAGTGAGAATTCAGTCATTGCCAAGGGTATGGCACTAAGCTATTCATGAAGGATCCTACCCATGATCTAACACATCCCTCTAGGCCCCACCTCCATCACTGGAGGACACATTTTAACATGAGATTTGGAGGGGAAAAACATCACAAGCATCTCAGTCACATTAACAGGAAGTGAAGGTTGGGACTCCAACATGTCTTTTTTCAGGGGCACACAATTCATCCCGCAACAAAAGCCTTTCATTTAATTTTTTGTTTAGTTGAGAGTAATTCTTTTGATCCAGTAATCGTTGTCATGCTATCTGTCAGCCTTCAGTAATTTGAATAGCTCATATTGAATCTAGTTGCTCAGAGCTAAAACAAAGAGGTTCTAAAAATAGTTGTAACTGGTTCTTGGATATTGATTTTGGTCTATTGAGGTATTGTCATAATACTTTCATTTCTAATGTAAGTAGTCTGATTTTATTTGAGACATCAGTAAGGAATCATGTTGATTACACCAACATGGTAGATAAAAGATTTTGGTAGAAAATCTAACAAATCTAACAATTATTTCTTAAATATGTTAAATATTAAATACCATTCTTATTCAACCTTAACCCTAAACGATTTCATTTTCTATGTTGTCTCTTCTAGAATTTATTCCTGAACAATTAACTAAAATGTATCTTAGGTTATCATCAGACTGACTTTTGTTTTGATTTCTTAATATAGGTAGAATCCAATGCACGTATGTCTATCACCGGGTTACTAGAACTCAGAATTTGAATGTGGTCAATAGATTTGTTTGAATGTTGTGTTACAGAAAATGTAAAGTGCTTGATGTAGAATAGGTGTAATATTTTAAATACATTCACCATGCGTTTATCAAGGGCTTATTGTCTGCTAATCACTGTGCCAAGTTTTGGAGACATAAATATGCTAAGGCAAAAATCCCTTCTCTCAAGAAACTCACTGTCTGTGGAAGACACAACTATGTTAATAGGTGTGTAACACTATAATAAATATCATAGTAGGGAAATATAATCAGTTATGGGTCCACACTTATTTCCTTTTGGCATGTGAGCCTGCTACTTGTTTTGTTTGTTTGTTTGTTTTACAGCCCACGTACTCAGAGGTAAGAATGGCTTTCATATGTTAATTGTTTAAAAGAATTCAAAAGAAGAATAATAGTTTATGACAAGTGAAACTGATATGAAACTAACATTTCAATGTTCATAAATAAAATTTTATTGGGACACAGTTGTCTCCATTCTTGGTGTATTATCTATGGCTTTTTTCATGCTATATTTAGATAGTAGAATACTTACAACAGAGATGCTATGGTCCTTGAAGCCTCAAATGCTTATTATTTAGCCCTTTATAAAAAAAGTTTATCAACCTTTGTATAAGGTGCTTTTGGAATAATGAAGAAAGGGCGACTATTATGTTTTGAAAAACTAACAGTGCCTTGTGACTATGAAGAAATTTGCATTTAACTTTTATTCACTTGAAAGTGCTGGCAGTGGCTCACGCTTGTAATCCCAGCACTTTGGGAGGCCGAGGCGGGCGGATCACGAGGTCAGGAGATCGAGACCATGGTGAAACCCCGTCTCTACTAAAAATACAAAAAATTAGCCGGGCGTGGTGGCGGGCACCTGTAGTCCCAGCTACTCGGAGAGGCTGAGGCAGGAGAATGGCGTGAACCCGGGAGGCGGAGCTTGCAGTGAGCCGAGATTGCGCCACTGCACTCCAGCCTGGGTGACAGAGCGAGACTCTGTCTCAAAAAAAAAAAAAAAAAAAAAAAAAAAAGAAAGTGCTGAGAGGAAACCTCAAGAAAAACTACAAGGCTGTTTATTGATAAGTGGATCCTGAAATTTACCAGTTTACGGAGCAGCCAGAGTTAAGTAGTACCCAGGAAAGGATCAGGTGTGAATAAGACATATATTATTTGTCCTGGGATCTTTCAAGTTCAATCTGAGAGATACTGTGTTAATTTTAATTTTTCATATGCCCCATCTTCTTACTAATCCTTCTTTCTATCTAACACCTGTAATTTGTAGAGAATTATTTGAAAATAACTGTCCATTCCTGAGGCTATTGTGTTTCAGTCCACTAGAACCCTCCAGCAGATCAACTGGAACCTTGAGAAGTGCATATAAACTCCACTTTCCTACCATTACCAGGGAGGCAGGGCAGATCTGGGTATCTTAGAAAAGCCAACCTTAAATCCTTTTTGTTGAGGCTAATTGATCAATAATTAGTCACCACACTTACTAATGGTTTAATGTAAACAGTTTTTTAATTTAAAATTTTCTGATATTTCAGTTCAATAATTGAGAACCATCCAGAATGGATGATCTGAACGTACAAAAAGAGTCACTTCGAAAAGGAATAACTTTCCTTATCTTTCTTCCTGGACTGAACTAATTTTTTCTACATAAACTGTCTATTGTTTCCTTCTCTATTTCACAAAAGTAGCTTTATTTTTATGAAACTTTCCTCTTTTCCCATTTCTTTTTCTTTTATTTTCTAATAGAACAAAGCAGAAAGTGAAAATTGTCCCTTGGATTTGATTTGGCGATGGAAAAGATTTTTTTGTAGGCATAAAATGAATGACAGAAAGATATCATTTTGCTATCTCTGAGATAATGCTGGTTGATGTTAACTGTAATTTAAATTTACTTCCCGGCTTGCCTTGGGTTGGAATATCACTTTCAGATCACTAAATACTAAGGATGTAAAGATGGTTATATAAGTTACAATTGTATGTTACATCAATTGTACATCTCTTCAAAGATCATTCAAGGTTCTTTTTATTGTTTTGAGGCATTTTTTAATTATTCCCAGGTTGGAGGGCAAAGGAATTATATAAATTTAGCTTCTTCATACTGTCAGGCTATAGTACTCACTCTTATCTGATCTCTTGAAACTCAAAGTAGACATTTTAAAGTGTCTATCATTGATATATTCCATATGTGTTTGATATCATAGGTCAACTGTATTTTATTTTTTATATTTAGGCAAAATGTTCTCTTTAAATAGCAGTAGTTATACCTGCAGTATAGAACTTTTTAAAATCTATATCTGTTATATTAGTATAATTCTATTGTGAATTTTTTCAGACTACAAACTGACAGAAAACAGTTCTCAGAGAAATAGAAATTATTAAAACATGAAAAGTACAGATCATAAGCCTAGTATTATACTTTTCCATGTATTTTATTCATTGTCATATGCTTATTATCACTGCAGTTCTACTTAAGAGTTGAGTAAAGTGGATACTAGTTTTCCCAGGCAGGCAGGTCTATTTTTGGAGTATAAATATAATGCTGCTATAATTTGATGATGACTAGTGTTCACACTGTGAATGCATCTGAAGTCACATTCTGCAGAATGCCAGATACCTATGACTCAGAAAATGGGTGAGCTTTTCCCAGAAGTTCACAGATCAGTTAAAAGAATCTTTGTAAGATATTTAATTAAAGGACAGATACATATATAATCTCTCCCTTCTTATTCCTTATCTGCAAGAACATAGATACAGAGTATTTTTAGTTATCTTCAATAATTATAAGAGTTAATCAAAACTTTAATTTTTCTGACAATACATAATTATGCAGTATTTCAAATTTTAGCTCTAAGGCAACTAGAAAATTTTCCAAAACTATTTTTGGATTAGGAGTGTGTGTGTGTGTGTATATATATATTTATATAATATATGATACATATAACATTTGATAAAAATACCGAGTGAAATTAACACAACTATTTTTATATATATCAAAGGCAAACACGTTAACTAGTACATTATTTCACTCAGGATTTATTTCTTTTATGTATATGAGACTGCTTAGTTTAACCTATCTGTAAGTACAAATGGATTGTCTCAGTATTGCATAGCCAATGGTTATGATTTGGGCTTATGTTTGCCCTAAAACCATAAGAATAATTAATTAAATATATGTATACTATTTTGGGTTAAGAAATTATTTTAGATCAAGTTGGACTATAATCCTTGAAGTGGGTTTTTATCTTTACATGCAATAGTACATATCTCACATAGGAAAGAGTAATTGAGCTCTGCCTTCATCCTCCTTAATAACCCAAACTGGACCCCATTTCTCCAAGTCCAGTAAGTTTCATATTCCCTGGCAAAGCAGATTAAATCAAGCTGATAATGAAGAATAAGAAGAAGCTAATAGTGGGAAGCAGAAGCATTGCATAATCAGTTATACCATACTGAGGTCGTCATCCTTCAGGTGCACTTTTTGAAACTGACTAGTAGGCTCCAGAGAACTTTTGAACTTCAAATAATCATTTGTGATTGTGTGTCAAAAACCTGTATCAACTACAAGCACAAACATGCACATCAATAGGAGTGCATATTAAGTAAAAATTTTAAATTCAGAAAATAGTACTGGGAAGAAAACAAGAAAGTTAACCTTGGACCTATAGCAAGAAGTGGCCTGTGCGAGTGTGTCTGTTGATAATTGGAGTGGGACATGGTTTTTAAAGTCTTAGTTGAAAATTTCTAAAAATTTTTAAGATAAGGTGCTTTTAGAATTTTTCAAATATCACTTATTTTACCCATCTATCTTGTAAAAATGTTTTTTTTTTTTTCATTTACCTCCCAAATTGGTCATAATACAGAAATTGGATATGGTTTAAATATTAATTTTGCTTATTAAAAATGTATGCAAATATGCTACGAGAAGTTAACTTCTCTTTCAAAGTATGTCAATTATACTTCAATAAATTTGTGTACATTACTTTCAAAAACTATTATGTTGAAGAGATTTGCATACTTTTAAAATTTTATGAAAATTATTTAATTGAGAAAGAGTAGTTGAATGGCCAAAAATGTGAAACTTGTATTTAATATAAAGTTCCTAAGAAGATGAGAAGGCACAGGGTTTAGAAAACTTACACAGGGATAGTATCTAATTTGGAGGTAAAGCCCATCTTTTGATATAACAAGAAAGCAAAGATGGGATATATTAGGATTTATGTAGATTTACGGGTGGATTTGGGAAGTTAAGGAAGATCCGACCATTTGTCTTTTCTGTTCTCAGTAGAATAGAAAGAGATTGTATTAGTCCATTTTCATGCTGCTGATAAAGACACACCCAAGACTGGGCAACTTAGAAAAGGAAGAGGTTTAATGGGCTTAGAGTTCCACATGGCTGGGGAGACCTCACAGTCATGGCGGAAGACGAGGAGCAAGTCACATCTTATGTGGATGGTGGCAGGCAAAAAGATAGCTTGTGCAGGGAAACTCACCCTTTTTTGTTTTATGTTTTTTGACATGGAGTCTCACTCTGTCATCCAGGCTGGGATGCAGTGGCACAATCTTGGCTTACTGCAACCTCTGCCCCCCGGGTTCAAGTGATTCTCTTGCCTCAGGCTCCCGAGTAGCTGGGACTACAGGTATGCACCACCACACCTGGCTAATTTTTGTATTTTTAGTAGAGATGAGGTTTCACCAAGTTGGCCAGGCTGGTCTTGAACTCCTGACCTCAGATGATCTGCCCGCCTCGGCCTTCCAAAGTGCTGGGATTACAGGCGTGAACCACCGCATCCGGCCCCTGGTCAATGTTTTAATTGCAGGCTTATCTTCTGCCAGATACCCTAAGTCATCTCTCTCAAGTTCAAAGTTCCACAAATCTCTTGGGCAAATCTCGGGCAAATCTCAGGGGCAAAATACCTCTAGTCTCTTGATTCACCTTAGTTCCAGTTCCCAACAAGTTTGTTATCTCTATCTGAGACCACCTCAGCCAGGGTTTCATTGTCCATATCATTATCAGCATTTTTGACAAAGCCATTCAACAAGTCTCTAGGAAGTTCCAAATTTTCCCATATTTTTCTGTCTTCTTCTGAGCTCTCCAAACTGTTCCAACCTCTGCCTTTTACCCAGTTCCAAAGTTGCTTCCACATTTTTGGATATGCTACAGCAGCGCCCCTCTACCTGGTATCAATTTACTGTATTAGTCCATTTTCATGCTACTGATAAAGACACACCTGAGACTTGGCAATGTGCAAAAGAAAGAGATTTAATGAACTTACAGTTCCACATGGCTGGGGAGGCATCACAATCACGGTGGAAGGCAAGAAGGAGCAATCAAATCTTATGTGGATGGTGGTAGGCAAAAAGAGAGCTTGTGCAGGGAAACTCCCATTTTTTAAACCATCAGATCATGTGAGACTTATTCACTATCATGAGAACAGCACAGGAAAGATCTGCTGCCATGATTCAATTACCTCCCACTGGGTCTCTCCCACAACACATGGAAATTCAAGATGAGACTTGGGTAGGGACACAGCTAAACCACATCAGGGATGTTGAGTTAAAATAGGAGTTGTAAGTAAAGGGAGCACACATTGAATGGAAAACATATTATATTAAAAACTGAGCCAAATTTGAAGGTCTATTTGGGGTAGGTGATTATGAAAGCCTTCATATATAACTACTTTAAATGTTGCTCCATTTCTCAATTGCATGTGTGGAATATCCATCAATGGATGGAGTTTTGACCTATGAAAATAATTGAAATAAAGAAGGTTGCAAGGGATATTGTTTCAAAAGTTTCAGCATATGATACATCACAGAGCTTCACAGATAGGAGAAAGTAAAGGGCTCATAAACTGAGTGAAAGTAAGGGGTCACTGGAATAGGGCCTTGATGTTAAAGAATAGTCAGAATATGTAGCTGAAGAAGCAACTAGAAGGAGAAGAAGTTGTGGTCAGAATCTGGGGTGTTTGGATTAGTGATGTTGCACGTGGAGCAGTTTTATAAAACAATTTGGTCAGGCTATGTTGTCATTAAAGAGCAAAGAGGAAGAAAGAAGATCATTAGAGATGAGAAAAATAAAGTACTAAGAAGTAGGCTATTGTGTGGGCATTCATGTTGAGTCACTTAAGGTAATGACAGGACTTGGGACAGAGAGGAAAACTTTGAGCCACCAGTCACTTCTTAAAAGGATCAGGGGGTGCAAACATGAAGACGGAGGATGACAACAACAGAGTGGATGGTGGTAAAGACAAACTGAGCAGGATTTTTTTGTAAGGCAGTTTTAGCGAATTATCTGTTTATAAGTTGTGGTGATTTATCTGGCAAAATAAAATAAAGAATACAAATCTTATCTCCTGATCTTGAGGCACAAGTTTATGACAACCAAATTTTAGGGGAACTGTGATTTTAGATTCAATTAAGACAAGTATAAGGAGCAATCTCAGAAAGACTGAGGATGTTTGTGGAGTTAGCTGATAATGGAGCTGTACATGCCAAGGCACAGTGAAAAATGTTCTAGGGAAATGGCAAGTTAGGAGCAAAACTATGTAGAACTTATTGAGGATAAAGGTATGGCAAAGATCTGGTAGGTAAGGGATTTTGAATATAGGTGTCAATTGATGAAATCTGTGAAGCTATGCGTGGTAGTCTAAAAAAAATTGCTTTAAAGAGAGTGGGCTTCAACCTTGGACTAGGTTTAGACAAGAGGCATTTTGGGTGCTAAATTTAAGGACAGTCACTCTCAGGGTCATGCACACACAGGATTGCCTCTTGAACTACACTGAGAGGGTTGTTTTTTAAAAATTATGCCCTTGACTTCACTTTTGCTTCACCCTTGTCCTGGTGTCTTCAGAATAATCATCTTACTATGCCTGTGGCTGGAATACTATTTATCCCAGGGGCTGCAGCCTCTGCACATGAATGCATGCTACATTATGAGCAAGTATGCTACTATATTTCTTCTCTGTCTTGTGTCATTGATTAATTTTGTGCCAGAAATGTATTTTTTGGCTTCTATAGACTCATGGGTTATTGTAATTTTCTGTCCTTATGCATCAAAAAGTTTATGATGAAGCTGATTCTTCCCAATGATCTTTAAAACAGCTTTTTCAAGTTCTAAGAGCAATACTATTGAGGGTATTGATTGGAATCCTAATGAATTTATAAGCAGCTCTGCAGAAAATTTTTATTGTGCCAAGTTTTCTCATCAGACAAAATAGTTTTGTCTTCCACTTAGGTGGATATGTTTATGCCTGTAGTAAAATGTAGTAATATGCTTTCTATGGGACCTAAGCATTTCTATTTAAATTGAATTCTAGACATTTTATATAGTTTTTGCTTGGATTAGAGAATAATATCTCCATATTTTGCACTTTTTGCTAGTATATGAACAAGTATTATTGATACTTACTTGTACAATTTCCCATTAATAAACATCTATGTTAATGATTCATTGATTTTGTTGCATTTTCTATATAGACAATAATTTATATATAAAATGATAATTTCTATCCTTTTCTCAATATTTGTATCAGATATGTAATTTCATTTACTTTTTACCATAACCAAATGTCAGTAAAATGCTAAATAGTAATGGCAATAGAATTCATCCTTGTTTTTTCTTGGTTTTATATGAAAACTTCTACTTACCTAAGTTATGTGTATCTGCATCTTAATTTCTTTAACTGTAAAATGAAGATAATAATGGTACCTAATACACATGTTTATATGAGGATTAAATGAGATAATTACATATACGTTGGTGAAATGTGTGTCTTGACCTGCTTGGAATTCAAATAGTAGAGATATTTCTAGTATAAAACAAAGATTCAAAGATATAAAACTTATGCTGGAAAAGATCAGAGCCTTGAAGAACAGATTCAGGAGAGCTAACATACTGTGGTAGACAGGCTCTATAGTCACCACCATCATTCTTGCTTGCTGCTGTTCATGTCTTTTTGTAAATCTATCACCTGGAATGTGAGTGGGACCTTTGACTTGTTTCCAAGCAATAGAATACAGCAAAGGTGACAGGATGTACGTGATTTTGTGTGTGTGATAATGTTAAGACTGCAATCTGTCTTGCTAGGAGACTCTTATCCATTGCTGGCTTTCAAAAACAAGCTATCCTATCGTGAGCAGCCATATAGATAAATCCATATAGCAAATAGCTAAGGAAGACTTCAGTCTGAAAATCCATTAGGAACACTGCCAAAAACCACAGGATCTTGACGTCCTTCTTCAGTTAAGTCTCTAAGAAAACTGCACTCCTGGTCGATTTCTTTTCTTTTTTCTTTTCTTTTTTTTTTTTTTTTTGAGACAGAGTCTCACTCTGTCACCCAGGCTGGAGTGCAGTGGCGCGATCTCGGCTCACTGCAAGCTCCGCCTCCCGGGTTCACACCATTCTCCTGCCCCAGCCTCCCAAGTAGCTGAGACTATAGGTGCCCGCCACTACGCCCGGGTAATTTTTTGTAATTTTAGTACAGACGGGGTTTCACTGGGTTAGCCAGGATGGTCCCAATCTCCTGACCTCGTGATCCGCCCGCCTCAGCCTCCCAAAGTGCTGGGATTACAGGCGTGAACGACCGTGCCCGGCCCCTGGTCAATGTTTTAATTGCAGGCTTATGAGACCCTGGAGAACAGGATCTCGCTAAGCTGTGCTCTGATTTATTTCCCACAGAAACTGTGTGCTAACAAATGTATAATTCTTTAAGCTCCTAATTTTATGGAAATGTTACATAGCAGTAGAAAACTAAAACACATGTGAAAAATAGGAATCCCAGAGAAGAAAAACAAAGAGGAGGAATAATGAAAATAACATTGTTATTAGAAAAAGATTTTCCTGAACTGCAACGTTGAGTTAGCAGATGAAAAGGACTCATGAGTTTTAGCACATTCTATGACAAATTTTTGTGGTGAAATCTTGAAACACAAAGAAAACAGGGACATGAAAAACCTCCATGAAAAAAGGATTAAGTTACTTACAAAATAAAATGATTAAGATTGCCACCATGTTTCTAATCTTGAACATTGGAAATGGTAGAAAAAAACCCTACTGACTCCTGAGGCAAATAGACTGGAATTTGAGACTCCTACATTCAAACACTTTAGGGTAAGAGAAAGATATCTGTAGAAGCACAACTGGGAGAGAATACAGTTAAACCAGTCAAGAGGAAGAGGACCTTAACAAACAACAAAGGATCCAAAAAAATGAACACAACATGAAGGAAAATGCAAAGAAGTGGAAAGGAAATATTTATTAGTAAAGGAAATATGTGTTAGAATCTATTTTACATATTTAGTTCATTTAACTCCAGTGGATAATGGTAGATTTACTAGGAATGCCTAAGTGTTTCTTCTAGCCTCTTGAAATAGAACACCCCAGAAGAGGTTAATCCACTGTCTCTATCCCAACTCACCAGAGGAGTTTTTAGAACAGTTTAAAACGTGAAGAAAAAAAGTTCAAAAATATATGAATTCAAGCTGGCACAGTGGCTCATGTCTCTAATTCCAGCAATTTGGGAGGCTGAAGCAGACTGTGTAACATGGTGAAACCCCATGTCTACAGAAAATACCAAAAAAATTGGCCGGGCATGGTGACATGTGCCTGTAGTCCCAGCTACTCAGGAGGCTGACATGGGAGGATCACTTGAGCTCAGGAGGTCAAGGCTGCCATAAGCAGAGCGATGGGGCTAGATTCTGTCTTAAAAGTATATAAAGTCAGCCATAAAATATTTATATATTAATCACAGTTTTACTTGATTTGCTCAAAATGTAACAATTGAAATTATAGAGAACTATGAAAATAGAGTCACATGCTCCAAACTTCTACCTACCAAAGAAAATATCTTAGTATACAAACACATGCATTTATGCCTGTGTGGATTTGCACATACAAATTCTTACATATGAATTATAGTAATTTATGCCTCCAAAGCTACTACATGTCACAAACATAAAGTATTTTATACACACAAATGCACGCATACAGAGATACAATTATCTTATATCCTTAAAATATGTTCTATGTGAAAACAAGGCAACCTGATCTGAAATATCTATTTAATAGGTTTTTAAATATTATTTCATCTTCAACAATAACTGATAAAATCGTTCTGACCAAATTGGTAGCTATTAGCGGCTACTAAGGGCTGCTTGGGGTTCCTCAGATCACCTGCCTTAGATGCCTCTGCATGATCTAGCAGATCCCTGGTTGTACATTTGCTTTTAAGGGTCAATGTCACAAGACTACAATTAAATGTTACGTATTTTTCCATTAGCATTTAATAGTAAAATCTTCTGTGTTTAATGTATGTGTTTTTATTAAAATTTTGCTAACATAAGTTCTAGATTCAACCATAATAAAGATTAACTTTATTAGAGTTAGTTATAGGTCAATATTAGGGCTAAAAGGGATTTAGAAGCCAGGTAGCCAAACATTCTCATTTCACAGATGAGAAAACTGTGTCAGAGATAGTTAGTAATTACATACAAAAGTCCACATAGGAACTAGAGACCAAAAAAAAGAAAAAAAAAAAAGGCTAAACCATGAGCTTCTAACTCTCAGCTCAATGTTGTTTTCCATTATTCAAATTACTATGTAGTAATCAATGAAGAGTTAGTGAAGAAAATTATAAAAAAGTAAAACTTATGGGATGGCAAATGAACTCAAAGCCAAAATTTCCTTTAAATAACTATAGAGTGCCAAATCAAGTCGTGTCTTAGGCATTCAGGCGAAGTGTTTCTAAACTGCATTCAAAAGATTCATTTGGAATGCTTATTAAGTCCACAGATTTGGGGGGCCTAAATGAACACATTAAATCAGAGTTTCCATGAAAAAATGGATATTTCATGACTGATAATCTGCATATTTAGTCAATGCCCCAGCTTGTTCCTATCATCAGATAAATTTGAAAACCCTGTGATAGACAGCAGCTATAGCCAAATAATAGTGTATTTTGGTGGCAATGAAGCCAAGGAGGATCTATGTTCATAGCTTTGCCATTGAGAGCAGGTAGATTCGATGTGATTGAGTGATAAATCACATTGCCCCCAACATTAGGAGAGGCAGAATCACTGTATTCTTGTCATTATAAATTACTCTCCCATGATTTGTGTTGTGATTTCTTGACAATCCTATGACCACAATGAACTCTAAGGAAGGTATTATTTAAAAATTTTTGCAGGCTGATGGTTGCTTAATAGAAGTAAACAAGATTGATGAACTCAAGAATCAACTCATTGGAAGTACTATTTCCTTAAGAATAATCTGTTAAATATTCTTTACTTGAAAACAAAACATTGAGGAGAAAAATCATTTTAATAAGGTAAAAGTAAGCATGCTTTAGAACTCCCCAGACAAGTAAATAAAGGAAATTTCAAGAAAAGAGTGTCAAAACAAATTTTTAAAAAAAGTTTTAGTTTTAGTTTGGCTGTTGACCCAGAGTTCATAATTTTTGTTTGTTTGTTTGTTTTTTTACTGCTGTCATCTATATGCCCTCTGAAGTTTATGTGTAATTTCTTTGTAACATGCATGGGGCATTTTTTCCTCCATGTAGGAAAAACTCAACCTCAAAGGAGGTCATACCCCCAAATGGCTAAGAAATATTACAATACAGGGGAAAAATTAACATAGTGCAGAAAAATTTCTAAGTAAAGGATAATGTTTTAGAAATGCAGTTAAATCCATTCAAACTTTTGTTTGTGAAACATGTCCCAATATATTGACATTTCTTTCCTTAATGATGCATGTCAGAAACCTGCAGTTCTAAGCTGACTTGTATTCTCATTACCTGAGAGCAACTGCTGTTGTCAAATACAGAATACACTGATGGTTAAGGAAAAAGAGAGCAATTTTTATTCATGTAAAGTACAAATTTATATGAATAAACATTACCATAATTAAATTTTACACATGGTCATAATAAATAACAGTTGGAAATCTCAGAGTAAATAACTAATTTTCTATTCTGTACACTCCTCAATGTATCACAAAAATCAGTTTTTTGATTTTAAAACTGCTTGGTCTATTTTGTCCAAGCTGGTTGCTTCTATAAACAACATTTACTAGACAATAAGAGGCAAATAGTTTCATGAAAAAGGAAAACAAAATATTTTAAAAAGCAAGGACATAGGTAAACTTCTACAACTTTCACACAACAAGGATAAAAATAAGTAAAATGGGTTTTCTTTCTGTTTTAATATGAATATAATATTGAGTAAATTATTGGTGTCTTAGTTCTCTACCACTCCCCCAGTTAGGAATCACTATCACAACTTGTGTGAACTTGTTCACAAAAGTATAAAAGGAAATACAAATGTATTGTCATATTATAACACTTGCCTTAAAAATACAAATGTATATTATGACGTATGACTATGAATCAGTGATTCTACTGGAGAAAAATTTATTTCTTAGCATCGCTTTAGATTCCACTTTTTTTACTTCTCTGAAATTTAAGTAATATATCTTTTTCCTGTCACTAAGAATAAATATTTTTTCAATAAATATTTATTGATGTTAATTATTATAAAGAAAAGAATAAACACAAACTTTTTCTTGGGTCACAGGGACTCAGGGGAGAAAAAACATGGCTACTTCCTTCCCATATACCTGCCACATTTTCTTCTCATGAAACATTTCTAATGCTACATGTAAGGTATATAATCACTGCTAATACTACATGAAAAGTATGCAATCTGTTGAATTCAAAACTCAAACTGAATTGAATAAACTTTGCCACAAAATACATAGATACAAATCCATTCGGGAACCTGACTGAGAGAAAAATAGGACAATATTTTATTTAAAGAAAATATCCTTTTTAGTAAAGAATTTCTTTTTGTGGCCCAACAACAGATAATCTTTTATTCATTTATGTTTTATGAATGTGTACTTTGCTTCCAGCTCATTTTTAAAACATGGAATTCTTTGTTATGCTATGGTAAATGTAGATTGGGAAAGAGTGATATTTACATGGAATTCAATGGGAAGTGGAATCCTACTGATACTCTAAATTGTAAAAATAAAACAGAAAGCTTAAGATATAAAATATTATCACTATTGAGGCCGGGCATGGTGGCTCACGCCTGTAATCCAGCAGTTTGGGAGGCCGAGGCAGGCGGATCACGCGGTCAGGAGTTCGAGACCAGCCTGACCAGGATGGTGAAACCCAGTCTCTATTAAAAATACAAAAATTAGCCAGGCGTGGTAGCACACGCCTGTAATTCTAGCTACTCAGGAGGTTGAGGAAAGAGAATTGCTTGAGCCCGGGAGGCGGAGGTTGCAGTGAGCTGAGATTGTGCCACTGTACTATAGCCTGGGCGACAGAGCAAGACTCTGTCTCAGGAAAAAAAAAAAAAAAAAATTATCATTATTGGTATCACTAAAGTTTATTTTCATGTAAATTAATCTTGTTCTTTCTCCAGAGATCTTCCCCCTACTTTGTCATTGTTAAACATTGTCCAGAAAATTTATTGTGTCTCATTAGTTCTAAGAGGTTGCCCACAGTTTTTCTTGAATTTTCTATACAGACAATCATATTTTTGTGAATGAAAACAATATAATCTTTTCCAATCTTTATATAACTGTCTTGAACATCTAGTTTATTGTTGAATATTAAGAAATTCAGAGAGTACATGTGTTTTCTTCCCAGTCTTAAAGACAATGTTCAATGTTTTACCGTTAGTATGCTTACTCATATTTTGTGATAGATTACTTTCTTCTACAGTAGTGATGCTAAGGAAGTTCTCTATTTGTAGTCTTCTCAGCATTGCTTTTTCCTTTTTTTAAAATGAGAAATTTGGGATTAAAATTTTTGCTTTTTCCAGCCTCTGCCTTGAATCTACTGCAAAGCTATCTGCTTTCTCCCTCAAGGCATTGACATGGTGTATTACATTAATTTGTTTTTAAAATATAGTATTTTCACTTAATCATGATTATATTTTGTTTGTAATATATTATGTAAAATATTTGTGTCTGTTCTCAAAAATAAGTTGAATGACAATTACTTTTGTAATATTTTTGACTATGGATTTGTTATCAAGGTTCTGGTATCTTCTCTACAGAATCAAATTTTCCCCCCTTTTCAATTATATAGATTAGATTTTGTTAGATAAAAGTTATCTTATTAAGGTTTTGTAAACAGTGTCCTATAAAATTATCTGAATCTTGGGGCTTTTATCTAAGTAAATTTTTGACTAATTTATTTAATAATTTAAATGTATTTTTATATTTATTCTTGTGATACTTTTGGACAGTTATATTTAAAAAACATTCATTTAACAAATTTTTATCATTCCTGGACATAAATGTGTTGACTGCATTCTCATGATTTTTTTATATTCAATTTTATGTTCCATTTTCCATCATTTTTTATATTCCATTTTATATTCCATCTTCCATTTTATATTTGTAGTTGCATTTCATTTTCTTTCTTCATATTGCTACATATGTCTTTCTAGTTTTCTGGAGCAAGTTCACTAGTGGTTTATTGTCTTTATTAATTTTTTACAAAACAACTTGTACTTTGTTGATACTCTATTAGCATTTTTTCTTTTATTTTTATATTTAATTAGTATCTATTCTTATCTATATCATTTCCTTTATTTTCTTTTTTTTAACTTACATTTTTGTTTTTCTAACATCCTGAGCTGATTGCTTAGATGGGGGTTGGCAGACAATGGCCTGCGTGCCAAATCCAGCCCTCTGTCTGTTTTGTATGACTTGCATGTTAAGAATGAATTTTGCATTTTTAAGGAGTTGAAAAACTAAAAGAATAACAGTTGTGACATATGAAAACTACTTGAAATTAAAATTTCAGCACTCATAAATAAAATTACATTGTAACACAGGCATGTCATCCATTTATCAGCTTCAGCTGTTTTCATATCACAACAGCAGAGTTGAGTCATTACAAGAGAGACTCCATTTAGCATTCTCATTGCTTTGCACTGCTCTTCAGTGTGCTATACACAGTGATGTAGCTGAAACATGACAGCATTTTGAGAAAATGTACAGTGTTATGTTGTAAAATTTTATTTTATCTTTGCATACCCATCGTATCAAAATAAGAAGTGAAGAAAATGTGGACATTGAATTTTGTGCATTTAAGACACATAGGAGTGTGAATTATCTTAGTATTAAATTAGATGGAAATATATTGTGTTTTGCTATTCATTGACACTACAGCTGTGCGGGACTTAAAAATGCAATATACAGTAACATTACCAGACTAAGCACTTATCGTATTACTAACTCACAGGAAAGCAGCCTTCCTGTGAGAACTGAAAAATTAAAACTTACAAAAGAAACATCTCATCATAGCAGAATTTATTCACAAAAGTAAAAAATAAAAATGTAGCTGAAAACAAGATTACTGGCTCATTTGTTAGCTGAGAAGGAAAACTGTTGCTGGTGGTGAGTTAATTAAATTACTTTTGATGGCATCAGCTGAATAAATATGTTCAGAGAAAGTGAACTAGCTAATGACAATCTTTTGCAAGAACAGTTTTTCACAGAGCTTGAAACATTGGGAGCAACAAGAATAATTAAAAAGCACAGCAGATAATTTGGAGTGATTTTTCTTGGCTCTTAATGATTTAACAGATATACTGATATTGTTCTGCTGTTAATTTGAACTCAATGTTAAATTTAAAGTGACTGAAAAATTAGCTTCTATGAATAGTCTGCATGAACTAATTATAAAGGAATGTATTTTCAAAGAAGTTAAAAAAATGGATTTCAATACAACCTGAAGTGGAATCCGCTAAGAAGTGTTCAAACAGATGGTAGTAAAAACAGATATGGAGGAGGAAAATGCTTAGCTGGACAAATTAAAAAGTGTGTAATATTGTAAGCTGCTGAAACACTATGGCTATTAATTGTATTATATATCAACAGATTTCCAGGCATAAATTTTGGAACTATAATGTATTATTAAACCAGTGTTGTCAATGGTGAATTTCCTTTCCTCTCAGGGACTTGATAGTTATCACTTTCACAAATTTTTATCAGAAATGGAAGCAGAATACCCTGACACATCCTATTATGCCGTGGTCGAATAGCTTAGCAGTAGGAAAGTTTTATTGTGATATTATTTTGTTTTTAGGTTGGGCTTGAGATTGAATTTTTTTCTGTCTGCAAAAAATTTCCCTCAGTCTCTATCACCAAATACTGACTGGCTATAGAAATTAGATTTTGCAACAGACTTGATTATCATAATTATCCTAGAAATTAGATTTTGCTACAGACTTAATTATCATAATTAGTTATCTTCATTATCTTAAGTACATAATTAAGATCTCGCATTCCCATACAAATTGGTAGTAGATATATTTTTTTAGCTCAAACTACAGTTTTAGCAGCATTTTTCAGATTTTGGTTTAGATAAAAAAGAAATGTTCAGATTTTGACATCATTTTGTGCAGTGGAGAAGTTTCCACCAAATTGTTGATTGGAAGTGATTGATTTGCTATCTAATCAAATGCTGAAAGGAAAATATCAGGAGAAGAACCTAATGAAATTTTATAAATTCCTTTTAAGTGATGAGTGTGCCTAATTAAAATCACATGCTAGTGGAGTGATATCAGTATGCTTTTCACACATAAGAATGTGTGAAAAGATATTTTCAAAGATGAAATACACAAAATCTCCTTATATATCATCATATGATGAACATTTATAATTGATTGTGGAGATAGGAAACATTAAGGAGCTCAACTGATCAAAATGTTATGCCTCCCCAAAAGAATTTCATTCTTCACAGTGGTAGGCCTTATTACAAAACATCACACTCAATTATGATTATTATATTTTAAATTTTGTCAAAGTTTGTAGAAATTTGTTTCCTCTCGTTATATAAGTACTTATATAATATCCTTGGTTTTCACCTCTTAGTCTATAATGATACAAAATATTTCCTCTTTGGCTCTTTACACAAATGTTTGCTGATCCCATTATGTATATCTAATATACATAATAGATAATTTTAGGATTAAAATTATCTCCCCTTTTAATTTCTGGCTGTGTTTCTACAGCTATTTTTTTTTGTTGTTTATAGATATATTTTCTGGTTTCTTTGTATGCCTAGTAACTTTTATTTATATGCCACATCTTCTGATTTTTTGCATTTTGAAGTGCTGGTTTTTATTACAGTCTTTTAGAGATTATTTAATTTCATTATGTAATGCAGTTCAGTTTGATTCATTAATGGCTTTTTTAAAGCTGTCTAAAAAATTTAGGTCAATGATAGCTTTCATTGTGGGTCTAATCTATTTTCCCTTCAGTGAACTATACACAGATTTCTTTCTACTCTGGCTGTGAACACAGATCATTTCCATCTCTGTGTGAGTTTCACAAATTGTTAGTCTTTTTTCTTTTTCCCAGGTGGTTCTTTCTCCAGACTTCAAGGAGTTGCGCTCCATGATCTTCACAGATGCAGACTAGCACTGAACCAAAGACTTGAGAACCCTCTTTTGATGTTCTTTTGAGTTCTCTGTACAGCATTCTTTGCAGTTTCTCTGCTTCACAGACTTAAGTTGTCTTGGTTTCCTCGAACTGTAATTTCCGTTTCCTTAACTCACAAAGACCACAGGGCCCTGTTTCAGTTTTCTCATCCTGCTGCAGCTTGGAAACTGCCTCAGGGTGTTTTGTTTTTATCGCTGGTGTCACAGTCTTGTCTGTCTGTTGTACAGTGTCCAAAAAGATTGTTTTATATATTTTGACTAATATTCCAGTTGTGTATAGGAAAGGCAACTTCTGCAGCAGTCAACTCTTCATTTGCTGAAGCAGATATTTTTCATAGTTTCATTTTGACTGTGAAAAAAAAAATCTCAGAATTCTTGGGCACTTGAAGTGTCCAAAAAATGTGATCTTATTTTTCTTCTGCTGAACCCCTAGGGGATTCAATAATTAGGATCTAGTTTTTATATTAATCTCTCAATTTGGCAGCTTTACCACCACTCAAACAGTGAAAACTTGCAATTTCATTCATGAATGATGTGGTTCCAAATTGCTTTTTGTAATTTTTTTTATTCTTCGTCAAAGAAAAGGAACAGCTTGCTTTCTTGTTTCTTCTCTGGGAAGATGGATGGTGTTTCTCTAATCCCTTTATCACACAGAAAGCAGCTTTTTATGGCACCAGGCTTTATTCTATAGATTCAATCCAATCGTTTCTAACTCCAGTGGGAAAAGGCAATGCCTCTTTTCCTCAGGAGACTACTAAAACCCTTCCCCCAAAACTCTGATTGGGTCAGAACTTTTTAGATTTGTCCCTGGCTGCCATGTGCTGATGTGGTTTCATTTTTTAGCTTAATTTTCTCTAATCTTTTCTAACCCATGAGAATTTTGCTTTTTAAATTCTCTACCCACTTTTATCTAATCTGAATTTTGTTTCATATTTTAAGTGTATTTATCACTGTTGTTTATTTTATCCAGCATTTCTATATGATTTACATGTATGAATATATGTAGCTAGAGGAATCTTCCAACAACTAGCTATGGGCTGTGAATAGATTACATAATACCTCTTTTTCTTTTTTGTAAAATGATGAGCTTATAATAGATGACATCTGAAGCCCTTCTGGTTTTTATATTGTGTCTATGAAGTTTTTTTTTTCTTTGAGTTTGCCTGTTCAAAATGACAGCAGTAACAATTTATCAATGAATATGTGTGTATATATGTACTTAAATATGATTAAGTACAGATATATCATGCATGACCTCATTGGATCATGAAGCCAGACTTAATTGGATATTTGTCAGAAAACAATTATGTAGCTACAGACCATGAAGCAACAAATTGAATATAATGAATTATTTCAGGGAATCAAGTCCCAAAATTTTCACTTATATAAATGCCTCATATAATCAATTATTTTAAAAAACCAATAACAAATAACTCATGTGTAAGAATGAATTATTTATAATAGCAAAATATCCCAAAACACAGAAAATAAGTAATTTCCATGAAGTTGCCAGCAACTGTAATAGAACACATTTCTTAAATCAAAGTAAAATTGTCTTCTTTAATTCATCAGCTTTTTTCTTCCATTAGAAAAGAAATGTAGTTATACCTGCTCAGTGAAAAATAACCTGTGAAATAACAAGAATTTCTTACTTTTAGTGGTAGCATTAAGGTTAGTGAAGTATAGAATTTGAATACATGAAGCACTGGGCTGTGATGCTAAATTTTTTTAAATCTTATTTTACAAACAACAGAGGGATAAAACGAAATTCAACAGGTAATTACTGATGCAGGCTCTCTGCACTCTGTACAAAGTCAACTAACATGGTACAGGGATGGATCAGTTGTAAGTTCTTTAATAATAGGCAGTTCACTATTTGTTTTCATATGAATCTGTAGGTATTTTCAAGCATGCTTTGTAAAGCAAAAGGAAAACAAGATTTCAGCTTGCACACTGGAAAAAAAAAGTGGATTTGAGTCAACCCTTGATGAGAAGGGATGAATGACACAGTTAAATGAAGGTACAACATGCAATAGAGTATTCCTTCCTTGCCAATGTATTCGTACATTATTTACCATAAAGGAACCAGTTTCTTGCTTTGAAGAAATTCTTGATCTCAGGAGGTCAGTGAGAACAATGAGCATGTCTCTGTGATCTCCTTATGTGAAGTCATTACCAAAGTTACATGAACGTAGTGCATCATGATGGACGGGAGCAAAGTCTTCCTTAAAAACCTCTCTTTACTTACTTGGTAGAAGAACATGAGTATTTTACCTTGTCCCTGAGTTAGCACTTCCCAGACATGCCTGACTTGAGACACAATATGCTAGAGATGTGTATTTTGGCAGAGGTGTTGACAATGACCTAATGTCTGTTTTCAGACAAGGAAACTCTCATGGAACCATTTTGTGGGTTAAACACAATTAGACATCTGAGTGTTTTGTGAAAGTACAAATGAGAAGCACAATAGTACCTAGGTTTTCATTGAATACATATATAATAATATGAATTTTAATTATTGCCTCCTCCCTAAACACAGAATAGTAGTGAGAGCTGTCCATATTCTAATCACAGTAGCACTGGTTTATGGCACTTTTACAAATGTTTAGTATGGCAGAATCGCATAGTGGACTACATTTCAGAAGTGTTATAATCTAACCTTTCACAAACTACAATATCCTTTTTGGGTGGTAATGAATCATTAACTACTATCGGATCCTTGTTTCAGGAAATTAATTGCTATACCAATTTCCTGATTAATTGTTGAGACACTTCTAAGTTGCTAAGTCAATTTTCTTACCTTGAAATGAAATAAGCCTCCTAAATTATTTTTCTCACTTCCATCCTCTGGAGCCAGAATATACCTAAGCCCTTGTTTTTCATGAGAACCCTTTAAGTACTATAACTGAAAATCGCAATTATGTTCCTCTTGTCTCCAGGATAAAGAACACACATACACACACAGCACACCCATACATTCTAGACCACAGTACCAGTCTGTAGAAAAATATTGCATTTAATTTGTTCTGGACCTACTAATATCACTGTTTCTGATCCATGTGGAGTATAATGAAATACTAAATCCATTAATCTGGACACTCAGTATCTATCTACTCAATAAAAAAATGTGTCAGACCATTGGTATTTTTGAGTCAGGAATCATATCTTTTTCATATAGATCTCAAATATGCTCTATAATAAATAAATATCGAATAAATTAAAAATGATTTCCTGTGAATTGCTGGCTTTTTACAAGCTCATATAAATTTTATGCCCACATAAATTTAATACTCACATAAATTTGTGTTAATTAATATTGACAAGTTACTTTTTATGTTAGGTCACTATTTGTTTCCATTGGTGACTGTAATCTGCTCAAGACTATCATAGGGCAAACAAATTTCCTGTCTTCTGTCATTGTAAACAGCATTAGATAAAATCTGCATCATCTGTAGATACAGCTGTTCCAGGAGTTCCAATGATGTAAGTGGGCTCACAACTTCTCTCTCTATCCTTCTCTTAGGACTATTCTGAATGATAAAGTTAGTGGTCCTGATTTTTGTCTAATTGTCATTCTTTAGCTATGTCCTATCTCTCACTGATTTTTCATCCCTCTGACAAAGTCTTTGCCTTCCCTGCAGCCTGCTGCAAAGAAAAATATGATGAAGAGAGGCATTAAAACACATTTTAAAGAAAGATTTAGTTCCATAAGGAAGGCTGTTGTAGGTGTCATGGTCTTAAGTCAAGTTGACTGGGCTATAGCATCCAGTTATTTAATCAAACACTAAACTAGTTGTTGTCGCTGCGAAGGTCTTTTGCAGATGTAGTTAACATCTACAGTCAGTTGACTGTTAAGTTAAGGGCCTCATCCCTTTGTGGGTGGCCCTCATCTGCTCAGCTGAAGGTTTTATGAGCAACAACTGAGGTTTCCCAAAGAAGAAGCTCTGCCTCAGGACTGCAACATTAATTTCTACCTGAGTTTGTCTGGAGAACCCTGACTCATACAGTGGGGCTCAGTAGAGTTGTGGAAGAGAGCTAGCCCAGGTGGTTCTTGATCATGTGACTTTTGATTAGTTTTGTCTAGAAAGCTGTTTAAATAGACTTTGATAATTTAAAAATAGCCTCATCATCACTTGTCATTAGAGAAATTCAAATCAAAACCACAGTGAGATATCATCTCACACCAGTCAGAATGGCGATTATTAAAAAGTCAGGAAACGATGCTGGCGAGGATGTGGAGAAATAGGAATGCTTTTACACTGTTGGTGGGAGTGTAAATTATTTCTACCATTGTCGAAGACAGTGTGGTGATTCCTCAAGGATCTAGAACTAGAAATACCATTTGACCCAACAATCTCATTACTAGGTATATACCCAAAGGATTATAAATCATTTTACTATAAAGACACATGCACACAAATGTTTGTTTATTGCAGCACTATTTACAGTAGTAAAGACTTGGAACCAACCCAAATGCCCATCAATGATAGACTGGATGAAGAAAATTTGGCATATATACACCATGGAATACTAGGCAGCCATAAAAAAGAATGAGATCATGTCCTTTGCAGGGACATGGATGAAGCTGGAAGCCATCATTCTCAGTAAACTAACACAGAAACAGAAAACCAAACACCGCATGTTCCCACTCATAAGTGGGAGCTGAATGATGAGAACAGATGAACGCAGGGAGGGGAACATCACACACCAGGGCTTGTCGGGAGTGGGGGGCAAGAGGAGGGAGAGCATTAGGACAAATACCTAATGAATGGGGGGCTTAAAACCTAGATGACAGGTTGATAAGCGCAGCAAACCACTATGGCACATGTATAACTATGTAAGAAACCTGCACGTTCTGCACATGTATCCCAGAACTTAATGTAAAATTAAAATTAAATCAGCTTGTGATATTTATAAACGTATGTTAACAAAAAACTCCAGTGCATGAAAGCTCATGGCAGCTTTATTCATAACAGCTCCAAGCTGGAAACAACCTAGAAGTCTTTCAAGGGAGGGATGGTTAAACAAACTGTGGTGTATCCCTACAGTGGGAATACAACTCAGCAATGAACAGTGATGGGGTATTCATACACACAGCAACTGGATGAATCTCCAGGAAACTATGCTGAGTGAAAAAATTTAGTTCCAAAAGGTATATATGATACCATTTATAAATCATCTTTGAAATAATGATATTAATTAAATGGAAAGTACATTAATGGTTGCCAAGCGTTGAGGCAAAAATGATGGAGTGGGAGAAGGGAAGTAGGTGTGGTTATATAATGGCTATAGGAAGAAACCTTGTGGTAATGAAAATGCTCTGTAAATGGACTGTATTAAGGTCAATATCCTGGTTGGTATATTGCACTATAGTTATGCAAGATGTTACCATTGTGGAAAAAGTACGTGAAAGAAATATGGGGCCTTTCTGTAGTATTTTTAACAAGTGTATGTAAATCTATAATTATGTTAAAAATATTTTTAAAAACCAGCAGCTTGTGTGCACAGGTAACATAAGAGAGATTAAGATAAGGTATTTTATATCATAAAAAGGATCCTAAGTGTGGAGCCAGGAAAACCTAGGGCTAGTTCAGATTTTTCCAAAATCCAGTTATCGGCATAGTACAGAGTGCACTGTACTAGAGGCAGAAGATCTAGGTTCTAAGCCTTGGTCCTCAGTTTATTAGCTGCAAACCTTGGGTCAAGGCACACCCCACTTTGAATCTCACAGTTCTCATGGAATCAGAGAGCTTTCCCATCTTGTTTTCCAAGATAAGGATCAAAGAAGTAAAAATATAAGGATGTAAACCATGAATATTACATATGAAAGGGATTCTTAGGTGACTGCATAATGACTCAGTTTGGATTTTAATACTGAGGCCATATTGAATAAGTTCTGCTACACTGGGATATTTACACTTTAGTAATGACAATGAGATGTTGAAAACAATTCTGCTGGTCCGAAGAAGACTGAAATGTGTTAAGATTGGGAAATCAGGGCACACAGGAGACAGTCAAGAAGATGACGCTGTAAGACATCCCCACTTTTAATTATTAGATTCTCTCATTAAGGTCTATTCGAGCTTGGACATGCTGTAGTTCACAAATTCAGTAGATCCCAGGCAACATCAAGAAAGGACTTAATTCGGAATTTAAAAGAAATAAAGTTAAGAAATAATTATAATAGGAACAGTAGTGATAATATAAAATGAAAAACAAAAGAAAGTTAAAAATAATTATGATAAAACACGTTGATACATATTTAAATATTAAGTCAAAAGAGAAAATGACATTTTATTTAAATTTATTGATACATAATATTTGTACATATATATGGGGTATATGTGGCATTTTGCTACATGCATACAATGTGTAATGATCAAATCACTTTGAGTATTTATCATTTCTATGTGTTTGAAACATTCCAATCTTTTATAGCTACTTTGAAATATACAATACATGGTTGTTAACTACAGTCACCCTATTTTGCTATTGATCATTAACACTTATTCCTTCTATATAATTCAATGTTCGTACCCATTAACCAACTTCTCTTTCCTCCCTTCCCACCCACCCACACATTCTTCCCAGCCTGTGATGTGTATTATTCTACTCTCTACCTGCATGAGATCATCTTTTCTAACTGCAACATAAGGGTGAGAACATACGATATTTGTTTTCCTGGGCCTGAGTTATTTCACTTAACCTAATGACCTCCAGTTCCATCCATGTTGCTGCAAATGACATACTTTCATTTTTTATGGCTGAATAATACTCCATTGTGTGTATGTATTCATTTTCTTTATTCATTTCTTTATTTATTTTATTAATTCACATTTTCCTTATTCATTCATCCACTGATGAACACTTAGATTGAGCCCATATCTTTGCTATTGTGAATAGTGCTGCAATAAACATGGAAGTGTAGGTATCCCTTGAATATACCAATTTCCTTTTCTTTGGATATATATCTAGTAGTGAGATTGCTGCATCTTATGGTAATTCTATTTTTAGCTTTTTGAGAATTCTCCATACTGTTTTCCATAACAGCTATACTAATTTGCATTCCCACCAACAGTGTATAAAAGTTTTCTTTTCCCTGTATCCTTGCCAGCATCCATATTTTTTTTGTCTTTTCAGTAATAGCCATTCTAAGTTGATGTCTCATTGTGGTTTTGATTTGCATTTACCTGATGATTAATGTTATTGAGCATTTTTAATATATGTGTTTGTGTGTCTTCTTTTGAAAAATATCTATTCATGTCTTTTACCTATTTTTTTTTTTTTTTTTTGAGACGGAGTCTCGCTCTGTCACCCAGGCTGGAGTGCAGTGGCGCAATCTCGGCTCACTGCAAGCTCCGCCTCCTGGGTTCACGCCATTCTCCTGCCTCAGCCTCTCCGAGTAGCTGGGACTACAGGCGCCCGCCACCACGCCTGGCTAATTTTTTTTTGTATTTTTAGTAGAGACGGGGTTTCACCGTGGTCTCGATCTGCTGACCTCGTGATCCGCCCACCTCGGCCTCCCAAAGTGCTGGGATTACAAGCGTGAGCCACCGCGCCCGGCCCTTTTACCTATTTTTTAATGAGGTTATTTGCTGTTGAGTTGTTTGAGTTCCTTGTAGATTCCAGACATTATTCCCTTGTTTGGTGAATAGTTTACACATATTTTTTCCTATTCAGCAGGTTATCTCTTCACTCTGTTGATTATTACCTTTGCTGTATACAAGCATTTTTGTTTAATAGAGTATCATTTGTTTACTTTTATTTTTATTTCCTATGCTTTTGAAGTCATAAAATTTTTCCTGGACCAATGTCCTGAAACATTTTCCATTTTCTTCTAGTAGTTTTAAAGCTTCAGGTCTTACATTTAAGTCTTTAATTCATTTTGTGTAAATGGTGAGAGAGAGGAGAGCTAGTTTCATTCGTCTGCATATGGATATCAACTTTTTCCGGCACCATTAATTAAAAAGGTCGTTATTTCCCTAATGTATGTTTTTGGTGCCTTTGTAGAAGATCAGTTGGCTGTAAACACATGGACTTACTTCTGGGCTTTCTATTATATTCCATGAGTCTATGTGCCTGTTTTTGTACCAATATTATGCTGTTTTGGTTATTACAGCTTTGGAATATATTTGAAGTCAGGGAGGGTGATGCCTTCAGCTTTTTTCTTTTTGCTCAGGATTGTTTTGGCTATTCAGGTTCTTTTTGGATTTGGTAAAAATTTTAAGATGTTTTTTCTCTCTCTTTGAAAAATGGCATTGGTATTTTAATATGGATGGTATTCAATCTGAATATTGCTTTAGACAGTATGGTTATTTTAATGATATTAATTCTTCTGACCCATGAGCATAGAATATCGTTCTATTTGTTGGTGTCCTCTTCAATTTCTTTCATTAGTGTTTTGTAGCTTCCTTTGTGTAAGACTTTCACATTTTTGGTTAAATTTATTCCTAGGTATGTTTGTTTGTAGTGATTGTAAATGGGATTCCTTCTTAATTCTTTTTTCAGCTAGTTTGTTATTAGTGCACAGAAACACTGCTGATTTTTGTATGTTGATTTTTTTGTCCTGAAATTTTGAATTTTTTTCTCAGATCTAAAGTTTTTTGACGAAGTCTTCAAAGTTTTCTAAATATAAGCTTATGTCATTTGAAAATAGGGATAATTTGATTTCCTCTTTTTCAATTTGTATGTCTTTTAGTTCTTTCTTTGGCCTGATTGCTCTGGTTGGAACTTTCCAGTACTATGTTGAATAGGAGTGGTGGGAGTGGCCATCTTTGTCTTGTGCCAAAGACTGAAAATGCTGTCACCTGTTTTTATGTTGTTGGTTTTTTAAAGCTGGAAGGAAAGTTTAAAGATTTTAATTTAAAATATTTTTCTAAATGTACAAATATACATTTAAGTGTCTTCAAATTCCTTTTGAACTAACAAAAGTAGTGGATTATCAACTTATTTGATTTTAAGGCAAGAACTCTTCATTTCCTGGTACCTATGTTAACCTGCAGGCAATCTGGAAGGGGAACTTGTCCATTTCTTCCTATGACAGCACATCTATATGGCTTTTGATACAACAGGCATAGAAATTCCCTTCTCATTTTCACATTTGTAACTTTGTTTAGATGAAGACGGCACATGTACATTTATTTGAGGCCAAATAAAATTATCAGGAAAGTTTTTTTCTCATATTAATTTATCTCAGAGATGAATTATTTTTTGTACTACTGAAAGGCCATAAAATGTGCATATTCGATAACTCTATGTAAGAGTTAATTGACAAAGCAGAAAGCCTTAAATTTGTTTTGCATTTAAACTATCCCTTGAAGTCATATGAAGACACTATTTGGAAAAGCATTGCACTAACATTCAGACTCCTTTCAAAGACAGTTTTAATCATAAAATAATAATAGACTGGGGGCCTGGTAAACCTGACGGGCAAAGTGCAAACCTTCTATGTTAAATTGTGCCTCCCCCGGCCCAAGCTGGAATGTGGTAGTTCTGGAAGGAGAAAAGTACATGAGAGAAGGAAGGGAGAGTGCCATTCTGATCTGTCTTAGGACTGGACATGATTAGTGAGGTAGAAAGGAGAAACAATTTTATTTTAGTTTACTTTACAAAAGATACAAGTCACCAAAAACAGAGAAAGACTTTAGTATTAATCTATTTTGTGTTACTACAAAGGAATATCTGAGACTGGGTAATTTTTTTTTTTTAAGAAGCTAATGAATTTTTAGATCCCCATTAGTTGCTCTTTAAATTATTTTAATACTTTATAAACTGATTTTTTAAATTTTAACAGTACTTAAATGTAATAACATTATACCACGTGTTTATTAGTTATTAACTTACAGTAGAAAATCTACTTGAAACAGCTTATTATTTTAAAAGAACAAAACCCTTTGAAAAAGAATAGTTTATTTTATTTTTTTATTTTAGAGTTTTTTTTATGAATTTTTATTTTTATTATTATACTTTAGGTTTTAGGGTACATGTGCACAATGTGCAGGTTTGTTACATATGGATCCATGTGCCATGTTGATTTCCTGCACCCATTAACTTGTCATTTAGCATTAGGTATATCTCCTAATGCTGTCCCTCCCCCCTCCCCCAACCCCACAACAGTCCCCGGAGTGTGATGTTCCCCTTCCTGTGTCCATGAGTTCTCATTGTTTAATTCCCACCTATGAGTGAGAACATGCGGTGTTTGGTTTTTTGTCCTTGCGACAGTTTACTGAGAATGATGGTTTCCAGTTTCATCCATGTCCCTACAAAGGACATGAACTCATCATTTTTTATGGCTGCATAGTATTCCATGGTGTATATGTGCCATATTTTCTTAATCTAGTCTATCGTTGTTGGACATTTGGGTTGATTCCAACTCTTTGCTATTGTGAATAGTGCCACCATAAACATACGTGTGCATGTGTCTTTATAGCAGCATGATTTATAGTCCTTTGGGTATATACCCAGTAATGGGATGGCTGAGTCAAATGGTATTTCTAGTTCTAGATCCCTGAGGAATCACCACACTGACTTCCACAATGGTTGAACTAGTTTACAGTCCCACCAACAGTGTAAAAGTGTTCCTATTTCTCCACATCCTCTCCAGCACCTGTTGTTTCCTGATTTTTTAATGATGGCCATTCTAACTGGTGTGAGATGGTATCTCACTGTGGTTTTGATTTGCATTTCTCTGATGGCCAGTGATGATGAGCATTTTTTCATGTGTTTTTTGGCTGCATAAATGTCTTCTTTTGAGATGTGTCTGTTCATGTCTTTCGCCCACTTTTTGATAGGGTTGTTTGTTTTTTTCTTATAAATTTGTTTGAGTTCATTGTAGATTCTGGATATTAGCCCTTTGTCAGATGAGTAGGTTGCAAAAATGTTCTCCCATTCTGTAGGTTGCCTGTTAACTCTGATGGTAGTTTCTTTTGCTGTGCAGAAGCTCTTTAGTTTAATTAGATCCCATTTGTCAATTTTGGCTTTTGTTGCCATTGCTTTTGGTGTTTTAGACATGAAGTCCTTGCCCATGCCTATGTCCTGAATGGTATTGCCTAGGTTTTCTTGTAGGATTTTAACATTTAAGTCTTTAATCCATCTTGAATTAATTTTTGTATAAGGTGTAAGGAAGGGATCCAGTTTCAGCTTTCTACATATGGCTAGCCAGTTTTCCCAGCACCATTTATTAAATAGGGAATCCTTTCCCCATTTCTTGTTTTTGTCAGGTTTGTCAAAGATCAAATAGTTGTAGATAAGTGGCATCATTTCTGGGGGCTCTGTTCTGTTCCATTGATCTATGTCTCTGTTGTGGTACCAGTACCATGCTGTTTTGGTTACTGTAGCCTTGTAGTATAGTTTGAAGTCAGGTAGCGTGATGCCTCCAGCTTTGTTCTTTTGGCTTCCAACACATGAGCACCCAGATTCATAAAGCAAGTCCTGAGCGACCTACAAAGGGACTTAAACTCCCACACAATAATAATGGGAGATTTTAACACCCCACTGTCAACATTAGACAGATCAATGAGATAGAAAGTTAACAAGGATATCCAGGAATTGAACTCAGCTCTGCACAAAGTGGACCTAATAGACATCTACAGAACTCTCCACCCCAAATCAACAGAATATACATTTTTTTCAGCACCACACCACACCTATTCCAAAATTGACCATATAGTTGGAAGTAAAGCTCTCCTCAGCAAATGTAAAAGAACAGAAATTATAACAAACTGTCTCTCAGACCACAGTGCAATCAAACTAGAACTCAGGATTAAGAAACTCACTCAAAACCACTCAACTACATGGAAACTGAACAACCTGCTCCTGAATGACTATTGGGAACATAATGAAATGAAGGCAGAAATAAAGATGTTCTTTGAAACCAACGGGAACAAAGACACAACATACCAGAATCTCTGGGACACGTTCAAAGCAGTGTGTAGAGGGAAATTTATAGCACTAAATGCCCACAAGAGAAAGCAGGAAAGATCCAAAATTGACACCCTAACATCACAACTAATAGAACTAGAAAAGCAAGAGCAAACACATTCAAAAGCTAGCAGAAGGCTAGAAATAACTAAAATCAGAGCAGAACTGAAGGAAACAGGAGCTGGTTTTTTGAAAAGATCAACAAAATTGATAGACCACTAGCAAGACTAATAAAGAAGAAAAGAGAGAAGAATCAAACAGATGCAATAAAAAATGAAAGAGGGGATATCACCACCGATCCCACAGAAATACAATCTACCATCAGAGAATACTACAAACACCTCTATGCAAATACACTAGAAAATCTAGAAGAAATGGATAAATTCCTCAACAAATACACCCTCCCAAGACTAAACCAGGAAGAAGTTGAATCTCTGAATAGACCAATAACAGGTTCTGAAATTGTGGCAATAATCAATAGCTTACCAACCAAAAAGAGTCCAGGACCTGATGGATTCACAGCCAAATTCTACCAGAGGTACAAGGAGGAACTGGTACCATTCCTTCTGAAACTATTCCAATCGATAGAAAAAGAGGGAATCCTCCCTAACACATTTTATGAAGCCAGCATCGTCCTGATACCAAAGCCTGGCAGAGACATAACCAAAAAAGAGAATTTCAGACCAATATCCTTGATGAACATTGATGCAAAAATCCTCAATAAAATACTGGCAAACCGAATCCAGCAGCACATCAAAAAGCTTATCCACCATGATCAAGTGGGCTTCATCCCTGGGATGCAAGGCTGGTTCAACATACGAAAATCAATAAATGTAATCCAGCATATAAACAGAACCAAAGACAAAAACCACATGATTATCTCAATAGATGCAGAAAAATCCTTTGACAAAATTCAACAACCCTTCATGCTAAAAACTCTCAATAAATTAGGTATTGATGGGACGTATCTCAAAATAATAAGAGCTATCTATGACAAACCCACAGCCAATATCATACTGAATGGGCAAAAACTGGAAGCATTCCCTTTGAAAACTGGCACAAGACAGGGAGGCCCTCTCTCACCACTCCTATTCAACATAGTGCTGGAAGTTCTGGCCAGAGCAATCAGGCAGGAGAAGGAAATAAAGGGTATTCAATTAGGAAAAGAGGAAGTCAAATTGTCCCTGTTTGCAGATGACATGATTGTATATCTAGAAAACCCCATCGTCTCAGCCCCAAATCTCCTTAAGCTGATTAGCAACTTCAGCAAAGTCTCAGGATACAAAATCAATGTACAAAAATCACAAGCATTCTTGTACACCAATCACAGACAAACAGAGAGCCAAATCATGAGTGAACTCCCATTCACAATTGCTTCAAAGAGAATAAAATACCTAGGAATCCAACTTACAAGGGATGTGAAGGACCTCTTCAAGGAGAACTACAAACCACTGCTCAATGAAATAAAAGAGGATACCAACAAATGGAAGAACATTCCATGCTCATGGGTTGGAAGAATCAATATCGTGAAAATGGCCATACTGCCCAAGGTAATTTATAGATTCAATGCCATCCCCATCAAGCTACCAATGACTTTCTTCACAGAATTGGAAAAAACTACTTTAAAGTTCATATGGAACCAAAAAAGAGCCCGCATCGCCAAGAGACTGGGTAATTTATAAAGAAAGGTAGTTTATTTGGCTCATAGTTCTATTGACTGTACACACAGCACCAGCATCTGCTTGGCTTCTGATGAGGCCCAGGAAGCTTTTACCGATGCCTGAAAGCAAAAGGGGAGCAGGCTTGTGACAGGGCAAAATGAGAGGGAGCAAGAGAGAGAGGAAGGAGGTTCCAGTCTAACAACAGGATCTTGCTTGAACTCATTACCATGGGAAGAGCACCACTTCATTCATGAAGAATCTGCCCCCATGACCCCAACACCTCCCACCTGGCCTCACCCCCAACACTGGGGGTCACATTTCAACATAAGATTCGTAGGGGACAAAATCCAAATTGTATCAGCTTCTTCTCTGGCATGGCTTATAGAGGTATTTTCCAAGCCTAACAGAGTAAATGAAAGCATTCTCTGAGTCTCACCACAGGGAATAGAAAATGCGATTTACAACTCAGCCACTTCAGGAAGCACCTAGGAATTCAGGAATTATTAATTTAGCAACATTTTTGTTTTTACATATTATAGAAGTGAATTATCTAAGTTATGTAGTCATGTTTTATTAATCATTTTTATGCCCAAGGATCCAAGCAGGAGTCAACTGTATCAAATGTGTGGTTTACTATATTTTTGCAGGTATTGCATCAGAAGATTTATCTACAAAATATGCATGAATAAAGGGAGGAAATTCTTGAATACACAGAGATTAAAGACGGGAAAAATCTGAGCCAGATACTGATAAGATAAGAGGATTTGCACTTTATTGAGGATCTAGCCTGAGTTAAATAGTGTGTTTGAATGAAAATATCAGGTCTCTGTCTTTGGTTAGCTGATAGTCAAACTGGTAAGTAACATTCATAAATCTACTGTTCTATTTTTAGTTATCCTGCTATCTTACCAACAGAAGTGGATTTTACCACTGTTCTATTTCTATAGTTGCTCTGATACCTTACCAACAGGAGTTAATTTTATCACTGAGTACATTTTGACTCAAAGTAAATTCTCAAGACTTATAAGCTACATTAAATACAGATATAAATATAGTGGTGCTTTATTCATAGAAAGACATAATTCTTATCTCTGTGTAACATCTTCCTCTTTCTAGGCAAACTCAGGGCAAATAAAAGGAAACAGACTTTGCACAGCTTGGAGAAACTATGATACCAATAGTGAGTAAACACTGAAAATAATATTTTTACAAAGGAATTTGAATAAATTCATGGATATTAGGACCCATTGGGTTATTAGAAGAATGTGTTTTAGTACCCTCTTTTCTTTTTTCTTTCTTTTTTTTGGGGGGATGGAATCTCACTCTGTTCCCCACGCTGAAGTGCAGGGGTGCAATCTCGGCTCACTGCAACCTCTGCCTCCTGGGTTCAAGCAGTTCTCTGCCTCAGCCTCCCGAGTAGTTGGGATTACAGGCGCCCACCACCATGACGGGCTAATTTTTGTATTTTTAAATACAGACGGGGTTTCTCCATCTTGGCCAAGCTGGTCTTTAACTCCCAATCTTTTCTATTTTACTTTGATCTCAGAAAAGCAATTTTTGCTGTACTTTAATCTTTAGATGATTCATTCTAAATCTCAGAGAATAAAAATGTTGATAAAAGATAAACTACCGGCCATATTTACTTTCTTAAAACAATATCTTGTAAATGGGTATTTTTAATTTCTGAAAAAAAAATAATTCTTTTGAAACCACACAGAAAAGACACTTTGTTTATTATAGGTCATTATGAAAAATCTATTTATTAGCAATACCAGTTTTAATGAATCAAAGACACATAAAGATATAACTATCTACTGAAACTTTTGATGTTTAAATTACAAAAGTAAGATAAGAAGGCATTTTTTTAACAAAAAGTATGTTGTAATACACAAACATAACAGTTAAAGCTAAAGCTACTTCTTTTGCCTAGCGATAACTTCTGCTCTAAGTGTGGTGTTTCACTTCAGAACTCAGTAAGCACATATTTTGATGAATTTACACATGGAAATTTTTTTCAGTAGATTTAGGGGCACACATAGTTTTGGGTACCTTGATGAACTGCATTGTGGTAAAGTCTGGACTTTTTAAGTATACCCATCACCTGAATAGTATACATTGTATCCAATAAATAGCTTTTCATCACTCACTCCCTTCCCATCCTCCTTCCTTCTGAGTCTCCAATGTTCATGATACTACTGTGTATGCCCTTGCATACCCATAGCTTATCCCCCACTAATAAATGAGAACATGTGGTAGTTGATTTTCTGTTTCTGAGTGATTTCACTTAGGATAATGGCCTTCAGTTCCATCCAAGTTGCTACAAAAGATACTGTTTCGTTCTTTTCTTATGGACCAGTAGTATCCCATTGTGTATCACATTTTCTTTATCCACTCATCAGTTGATGGGCACTTAAATTGATTCCATCTTTGCAATTGTGATTTGTGCTGTGATAAACATATGCATGCAGGTGTCTTTTTGACAAAATCACTTCATTTTCTTTAGGTGAATACCCGGTAGTGGGATTGCTTTATTGAATTGTAGATCAACTTTTAGATCTTTGAGAAATCTCCATGCTGTTTTCCATAGAGATTGTGCTGGTTTACATTCCCACTAACAGTGTATACAGGTACACTTTTTACTGTATCCATACCAATATCTACAGTTTTTTGACTTTTTAATAATGGCCATTCTGACTGGGGTAGGATGATATCTCATTGTGGTTTTATATGCATTTCTCTGATGATTATTGATATTAAGCATTTTTTTCCTCAGTTTGTTGGTCATTTGTATAGCATCTTTTTAAAAAATGTCTGTTCATGTCATCTGCCCACTTTTTAATGAGATTATTCATTTTTTCTTGCTGATTTGAGTTCCTTGTATAGGTTGGTGCAAAAGTAACTGTGGTTTCTGGAATTACTTTCAATGGCAAAAGCCACAGTAACTTTTGCACTACACTACTAGATTGTGGATATTAATCCTTTGTTGGATGTATAGTTTGCAAATATTTTCTCTAAATCTGTAGGTTGTCCATTTACTCTGTTGATTCTTTCTTTTGCTTTGCAGAAGCCTTTTAGTTTAATTAATCCTCATTTATTTATTTTTGTTTTTGTTACATTTGCTTTGGGGTCTTAATCATAAATTTCTTGCTTAGGCCAATGTTCAAAAACATTTTTCCTAGGTTTTCTTCTGAAATTTCTACTGTTTTAGGTCTTAGTTTAAGTCTTTAATCAATCCTTAGTTAATTTGTATACATACACATAGAAATATTTTGTATTTGTACGTTGTGTGTGCTTGAACAAAATGATATTATATTGTAGGTGTTATTCAGTGACTTGCTTTTTATTAAAAAGTATATTGGTGTTTTCTCCACATTGATAAATAAAATTAACTCATTTAAAAAATTGCAGCATAATTGGGATTGCTAATAATTGCATAATTGCAAAAAATTGGAGTAGTTCATGAAATGAAAATGCTAAAATTTTAATGTTTACTCTTCTTTTGAGATCTTTTAAAGCATACGTAGGCTGGGTGAGGTGGCTCATTCCTGTAATCCCAGCACTTTTGGAGGCCCAGCCACGTGGATCACTTGAGGCCAGGAGTTGGAGACTAGCCTGGCCAACATGATGAAACTCTGTCTTTACTAAAAAATACAAAAATTAGCTCTGCATAGTGGTGCACATCTGTAATTCTGGCTACTTGGGAGGCTGAGACATGAGAATCACTTGAACCCAGGAGACAGAGGTTGCGTTGCGCCGAGATAATGCCACTGCACTCCAGCCTGGGTGACAGAGTGAGACCCTGTCTCAAAAAGAAAAAAAAAAGAAAAAGAAAAAAAAGTAAAAGCATATGTATTCATTGGTGATAATTTAGGATGGAACCATATTTTCAAAAGCAACTTACCACTGACTATTGATTTTTCACTTCTTCAAAGGCTGTATTTGACAAGTCAACAATAAGCTGTACTTTTTGAAGTATTACCATATATGTGGCAAAACAAAAACAAAATTAAAATGTTTCCAGTAATTAATGATTAAAGTTGAGAGTAACTTTTCTGTACAGTAAAACAAACAAAACTTTTAGGATCTTAAAACTATGCTGTTACCACTTAAGGAGAAAACAGGAAAAAAAATTATACAACCACTTAACTTGTAATCTCTCTTTCAAAATCCAATCTTCTTAGAGTACAAATAAACTAGCTATTTGCAAGGAGACTAAAATTACACACAAAAGCAGAGAGTGATTGGGCTGCCTGTTATTTTGTGCAATTTCATCTGAACAGCAGAACAGAGTGGCCTCTGAAGCTGCCCCAGGGCTGGTCATCTATGAAAAGTAACGTCAGAGATACATTTCTTTTTATCTGTTTTGAGAATGCTCACATCCTTTCTATCTCTGTCTCTCTCTGTCTGTCTCTTTCTCTCCCTTTCTAAGTAACACTTTTGACTATAAGCTTTCTTCTATTACTCACAGAGGAAATATTGCAAAGAAGAAGATTTTGGTAAATTTTCTAGTTAGTTGTTAAAAAGATAGTTATTTAGAAATGTGATGGCCATCCCTTAGAAAATTATTTAACCATTCATTCTATTAGCTCAATTCTACCAAGTTTTAATTTTTTGGAATAAGAATAGCCAACATTAAATTAGTGCTGTGTGCCAATTGTTGTCACAGTAATCCCTTCAATGAGGTCATAATATTATTCTCAAATTATAGACGAAATAAGTGAAATCCAGCTTGGTTAAATGGCTTGTTGAAGACTGCACAGCTAATAAGCAATAGAGCTAGAATTTAAAGTCATATTGTATTGTCTCAGACCCTACACACTCAACCTTTCCATTTTATTAATTATATTGGGTAAAACTAATTAATTGAATTATGGTTTCATAGAAACATTCCTTGGAAATACAGATGCATACATTTGTAAATGTTTTCTACACAAAAGGGCAGTTTGATACAGAGCTAAATTTCTATGAAGATAAAATTAAGGGCATCAGTAAGGCAAAATAACCACAAACAAAATAAAAGTAGTGATCTTAAATGCTTGCCCTTATTTTATTCTACTCCCAAAGGGAACAACACCATATTCTATATCATTCAAATTTCTGATATCTGTGTAGAACATGGAAAAAAAAATCTGTAAGCAAACAACTAATAAATGTAGTACGGTCATTTTCAAACAAAATTTAGATTGATATGCTTAAAATCAACTATGCTTTTTTGATAGATAGTATCAATTATGAGAACTAAAAATAAGATCCTTTTTAAAGTTCTGAAAGTAAATATGATTCTATTTCTCTCCATTTTATTTTCTTTAGGATCTCAGGGATATACTGAAATCTACTATAAGCAGTCAATTTTCTCTGTAGCTTTTAAAATATTACCTTTGATTTAGAAATATGAATTATTACTTCAACAGTGCGATTCAAACATGGATTTCTCAATTTTCAAATCACTTCTTTCCTTGTAACCAAAATATACTCATTTTTGCAATTATATTTGGGTCAGGCTCTTAAATAAAGAATTTCAGCCCTCCAGCAGAATAACTGTCACCTGAGATGCTACTGCAACCCTTGCTGGAGTGCCATGACAGTCCAGCTACCCCAGCCAGACAGCCTCCTACCAATGGTACCCCGGGCACCCGCACTGGAGCACCTACGCCAGTGCCCCCCCTCCGTCATCCCCTATGGAGGGCTGCTGCTAGTGGTTAGGGAAAACCTCAAATCCTCCAGCCCAGATGGGGCTTGACTTCAGATGACCAAAGAGCAAAGCCACTGACCCATCCCCAATCCCCTAGGGTTAAAACAGACAGCCCAGGAGTCCAGAGCTGAGCCTTGCCCCTTGAAACCATCCAGCACAGCAATGAAGCTGTTCGACTATCCCTAACTTGCACCACAGTCAAAGCCTCAAGGGCAATGAAGAGCATAAAAACAAAAAACCCCATCCAAAGGACAACTACTTCAAAGAATAAAGAATCGTCAGCCCACATAGATGAAAAACAAAAACAGTGCAAGAACTCTGGCAACTCTAAAAGCCAGTGTGTCTACTTAGCTCTAAACCATCACACTTGCTTCTTAGCAGTGGATCATAACCAATGTGAAATGGCGCCAGTATCAGACATAGAATTCAGAATCTTGAGATACAAGAGAAGGATGAAGCCCAATCCAAGGAAAACAGTAAAATGATCCAAGAGTTGAAAGATGACACAATCACTTTAAGAAAGAAAGAAATGGAAACTCTGGAAATCAAAAATTCACTACAGGAATTTCAAAATGAAATTGGAAGTTTTAACTACAGAATAAACCAAGCTAAGGAAAGGATCTCAGAGCTTGAAGACCACTCCTTTGAAGCAACACAGGCAGAGAAAAATTTTAAAAATTCAAAATGAACAAAACCTCTCAGAAAGATGAGATTATATAAAGGGACTGAGTCTATGACTCATTGGCATTCCAGAAACTGAAGGAGGGAGAGCAAGTAGCTTGGAAAGCATGTTTAAGGATATAGTCCACAAAAATTTTCCCAATCTTGCTAGAGAGGTCAACCACATGCAAATTTGGGAAATTCAGAGAACACCTTTGTGTCACTACACGATACAAAACGCTGTGGAGAAAAGGGAATACATATACACTGTTGATATGAAGAAATTTGTTCAGCCACTGTGGAAAGCAATGTGGATGTTTCTCAAAGACCTTGAAACGAAACTACCGTTCAACCCAGTAGTTCCACTATCAGGTATATGCTGAAATTAAAATAAATATTTCTACCTGAAAGACACATGCAATAGTGATATGGTTTGGCTCTATGTCCCCACCCAAATCTCATCTTGAATGTAATCCCCGTAATCTCTATGTGTGAAGGCCAGGACCTGGTGGGAGGTGATTGGATCATGGTGGTGGTTTACCCCATGCTGTTCTCGTGATAGTGAGTGGGTTCTCAGGAGATCTGATGGTTTTCTAGGAGGTTCTTCTCCCTTTGCTCTCCCATACCTGCTGCCATGTAAGATGTGCCTTTGCTTCACTCTCACCTTCTGCCATGATTTTAAATTTTCTGAGCACCCCCCTGCCACCAGCCATGCAGAACTGTGAGTCAATTAAACCTCTTTCCTTTGTATATTATGCAGTCTTGGCTATGTCTTTATAGCAGTGTGAGAATGGACTAATACAACTAGTATGTTAATTGCAGCACTGTTTATGATACTGAAGACATGGAGTCAACCAAGATGTTCATTAATGGTGGGCTGAAGAAAATGTGGTGTATATAAATGATGGAATAATACACAGCCATAAAAAAGGATGAAAGCGTGTCCATTGCAACAATGTGAATTAATAGTGGAAGAGAAAACCAAATATTGCATATTCTTACTTATATGTGTGAGGTAAACTTTGAATACATGTGGACACAAAGAAGGGAAAATGAGGACACTGGGGACTACTTGAAGGGGAAGTGTGGGGAGGGGAGCATGGGTTGGATACCTATTGGGTACTATGCTCACTATCTTGGTGATAGGATCATTTGTACACCAAGCCTTAGCGACAAGCAGTATACCCATGTAACAAACCTGCACATGTACCTTCCGGGTGTAAAATTTTTTTAAATTAAAAATAATGTATAACATCAATGTATCTTTCTCATTCCCCTGAAATGTTATACTAAAAAGTTACTACTTTTTAAAAGTACCTGGACTCCCCTGTAAAAGGTGTATAGAAGGGTATTTTCACATTATAATTCTTATATTTGGAAGCATATTTCCTTCCCTTCTTAGATCTATGTATCTTGTTTAGTTGGTTGTTAGATTTTTCACAACACACAAAAAATGAAGCTATTGAAAAAAGAATTTCAATGTGTTACTATTCTGTGAGTACATATTAAAAACAACTCTAAACTTCAAAAGTCATCAATCTTTTTAAAAACTATACATTAAATGTAAGTTTTAAATGGAAATAATTGGTTATTTGGGTCAAATAAATTGGCCTAATTTTGTTAAAATGAATTCACTCAGGGTTTTATAATTATTTAATTATCATTCCACAAAATCAACAGATTTCCAATCCTGTAAAGAAAAATCAACATCAGCTTGAGGATTATTACTCAGGATCATCCCTTACTGTTCTGAATATCTTTTTCTACAGTTCAATCAACCAGACTAGGAATCCTTGCCTCTTCAAAGATAACATTAAATCTTACTCTAGTCCATAGATTGGACTTTTCTAGTTAGTCTTCATATTGTATGATTTTGAGTTTTTATCAATAAACTTAAATTTGTCTTGGCTTAGGTGGGTTAGGTACCCTTGGGCGTCTTGAGTATAGGAGCCCCACATAGACAATTAAGTGGTAGCCACTTGACCTTTACTTTACCACAGTCAGTTCGGATATACCAAACTGCTCAGTGATAATACTGGGGTGAATATAAGCTCCTATTCTAAAATCATGTAAGACATCGGAAAATAATCAAATTAGTAAGAAAAAGCAGAAGCCATTAACTACAGAATTAATTCTCTCAAGAACTTCAGATAATTAGATTACTGATTATAAAACAATTCATATTTAGGATAATAGGGAGTGTCAAAGAAATAAAAATATTAGAAAAATGATAAAAAGGAGAAAAGGGAATAGGCAAAATTGAAAAGAATTAAGCACAATTTTTGGAAATAAGGCCCTTTAAAAATATAATGGATGAATTAACATATTGTGTAAATAATTGAAGGAAAAATGAGTGAACTAAAAATTATATCTAATGAAGTCACTCAGAATATAGTACATAAGGGCATCTACTCTATAAGCACTGAGACAAAGGGAGATAGAGAGTGAAAGATGAAAATATGAAAAAGAAGTCAAAGGGAAATGAAGTATAGAATTAAAATATCCAATTAGAGTTCCCAGGGAATGGAATGTAAGGAATGAGTAAGAAGTAATAATTGAAGAGAAAGTAATAAACATTTTTCTAGAGGTGTTAAAAGACACATTTTTTATTCAAAATTATTAACAAGTGCAAGATTTTCAGAATAAGTCAAACCTAGACAAATTATGTTAAACACGCGAATAAATAAATTCAAAGCAACCAGAAAGAAAACAGTTGCCCAAAACAAACGAAAACCCACAAACCAAACCAAACCAAATGAAAACAAAAACAATATCAATTGGCTTGAGAGCTGTTAAAAAGCAAAATTACAGGCCAGAAACCTTTCTGTTTCTATTAATATATGTTGCCACAGATGATATCAATAAGAAAAAGTAAGATTCCTTTTTAAAAGGGCACAAGAAGGAAGATTTAAGAGGAAACTCATAGGAAAGGTTGTGAGAATAGTAAATACATGCAAAAATGACAATGAGTTGACATTTCATACCCATAAATCAATGGGTATGTCTGACTATACCACATGTTGAGGAGTGTATGGGGCAAGTGGAACTCTCATATACTTTAATGGCGGTGCAGATTCATACAAACACATAACAAGCAATTTTTTTAATAGCTGGAAGATTGAAGATCTTAATACCTTTTTGGCTCATCCATTCTACTGAAAATATACTTCCAATTATTATTGTTAGAGCACCGGAAATTAGGAGACTTCAGTTTCAGAGGTGTTGAAATATTTTTTAAAAATTGCATTTTAGAATGGATGAAATACATAGAAGAAGTTTTCGCACATGTGGACAAAATTATGTACTAGAATGTTCATAGTGATACTGTTTCTACTAGGGAATATCTGGAAATGACCAGTGTCAATCAGCAGGAACATGGAAAAATAAATTAGGGTGTGGTAATAGAGTGAAGTGCCATATTCGGTGAAATGAACAAACTAAAGGTACTAAATAACATAAACACAATATTGAATAAAAAATAAATGAGCTATATGAGGATATACATGGTAATATATTTTTATATATAATTTTAAATGACATAAAGCAATACTGCTTATTATTGCATTTATATATAATAAATATGTAAAGTTGCATTACCAAAATCAAGACTCTGGTCGTGAGTGATGGAAATGCTACCAGAGATGAACTCCAAGGTCTTTTTATTATATTTGTACAGCTTTATCGTTCAAGGTTTATGCTAGGTACACAAGTTTTAGTTAACAACATTGTTTTTAGATTTTATGTGTCTGATATATTTCATAATGTAGCATTATTTAAATGCAATCTGGTACAACCATTTTTCTAAGTAAAAACTAAGGAAAATATATTCCATTCTCTTCAATACAGACAGTTCCTCACAGTGTTTCAACTTTAAATTTTTTGACTTTAGAATGGTGCAAAAGCAATAAGCATTGAGTAGAAAACATAGTTTTGAAGTATAGGCTAGCTTTTCCTGGGCTGGCAATGTGTAGTAGGATACTCTCTCGCCATGCTGGGCAGCTACAAGGAGCTAGAGCTTCCAATCAGCTACATGATCAAGATCATACAAGTACTCTACTGTGTACCATGTTGCCAGATGACTCTGCCCAATTGTAGACTAATGAAAGTGTTCTGAGAACATTTTCATAGGTTAGGTGTATTAAGTGCAATTTCAACTGAACGATATTTTCAACTTGCAGTGAGTTTATTGGCATAGAACATAACCCCATTAAAAATCGAGAAACATTTGTACTTTAACCCCATGACATGGTGACAGGAGGTTGGGGGGATGTTGAAGGGGCAATGAAAGGGTTTGATGAAACAGGGTCCCAAAATATTATTCTGAAATGAATGTGACTCAGGTATTCTCTAAAGCCACAAAGGGCTATCTGTTTAAATTACAGAAGGAGGTCCTTATTTCATATTGTAAATAGATTTCACTGGACTATCAATCACAAATGGGGTGTTCTAATTTTTCATGCTATTTAGCAGAGAGTGGTGAGAACCTTCCCATGTAATTATTAGTCATTTGTTTAATTCAGGAATAACTATGAATTTTTAAGTTAATAAGGACTCTACTGAGCCTTGATCTCTTGAGCTTTTATCTTGAGACCTAATTATAATTATTATTACATTAGTAAGAAGTCACTTCTGTTATTCATAGATCATAGTGAAATATGTGCTTTATTTAAAATATCCCTCTTATCAAGCAGATAAAGGGATTTTGTTACATTTTATTTCATAATCGCTCAGACTAAGAAGAGATCACACTTTATATAAAAGCAAAGAATGTTGATGAACAGCAAAGGTTTTACTTATTTGTTTTAGTCCTAAATTAATAGACTCAGAATATTACATATTTTATATGTGCATTTTCTATCATTTTCTGTTGCATTTAGTCTTTATATCTACAAAATGATGCATAAAATAAAAATAGAATTTTTTTCTAATAATGACAATGGATTTCTATAATTAAAAATGACATTTTCTTCTCCTAAGCCAGTAATTATTTAGAAATTTTAGTATACAGATGAATATTAATGACTCTAACTGTTCTACCTGTAAGAGGAAAAAAAAAGGTTGGAATTTCATTAGTTTGACACAGTAAAGTGATATAGTACTGATTCCTATCTACCGCTTTTCCAAACTGATCACTAGTAAAAGTTGGTACTTCTTTATTAAGATTCAAAAGTTGCATGGCTGGGCTCTCGGGCTCATTCCTGTAATCCTAGCACTTTGGGAAGCCGAGGCAGGCAGATTGCTTGAGCTTAGGAGTTCAAGACCAGCCTGGCCAACATGGCAAAACGCTGTCTTTACCAAAAATACAAAAACTAGCTGGGCATGATGATGTACATCTGTGGTCCCAGGTATTTGGGAGGCTGAGGCCTGAGAATCGCTTGAGCCTGGGAGGTAGAGGTTGCATTAAGCTTGGGCAACAGAGCAAGACCCCATCTAAAAATGAAAAAAAAAAAAGATTCAAAAGTTGCAGTTTGTCATCCCTCTCAAAACTGGTCTTCCGCTCATCTCATATAGGTTCCAAGAAAGGTCTACACTTCTCAGTGGTTCCTTTTATTTATAAAGAATATCCAGGATTGTACAGCTAAGGAAAGCCTTGATAAAAACTACTTCCCTCATAATCACTAAAATATTTTAAATGGCAATGGATAAACCACAGGGCATCTTGATTTTCTAAACCAGACAGAGCCAGGGACCAAAATGGCTTGAATCTACAGTGTGGAACGATCCTTGGCAAATTCAGCTTGTTCCTGTAACCTAATCGCTCCTGCATGTGTTTGCAGGTTAATCTTCTTTAAATACCACTTCTGTTATGCCATTTCTCTGGCTAAATACCACCTGCCTCATCAGCTGGAATGGTGTATATTTCAGTTTGAATTTTGGATATTACAATATGGAAACAAAATATCACACATGTTTCAAAATGCTGCAAAGATCTGAATACTGGGTAATACATTGGGATATGGTTGAAGCTCTAACCCTGAGTCATTAGTAAAGAAAACAAAGATGCTACTTTTTTTTTTTTTTTGAGATGGCGTCTCACTCTGTTGCCTAGGCTGGAGTGCAGTGGCACAATCTTGGCTCACTGCAACCTCTGTCTCTCATGTTCAAGCAATTCTCTGCCTCAGCTTCCTGAATAGCTGGGATCACAGGCCACCACGCCCGGCTATTTTTTTGTATTTTTAGTAGAGAAGGGGTTTCACCATGTTGGCCAGGCTGGTCTTGAACTCCTGACCTCGTGATCCACCCTCCTCGGCCTCCCAAAGTGCTGGGATTACAGGCATGAGCCACTGTGCCCAGCCCAAAGATGCTGCTTTTAAGATCTAAAAAATATCACCAACAGCAACAGCAGATAATGACTCAGGCAGAAAGAAGGAGAGAAAAAATATTACGGATTTAAGAGATCAAGAGACCAGAAGAACAAAATAGAATGGCCCAGGAAATTTTCAGAAAATGCTGATGGTATGGAAGCCAAACATCTTTCTCCCTACACTTGGTGAATACCACTACCAAAAAAAAAAAAACAAAAACAAAAACAAAAGCAAAAGCCAAAAAAAAAGCTATCCTTAATGAAATGTCAGTGAACCACAAAAGCAGTAGTTGAATCTCCTGTAGGTTCTTGGGGAAATGGAATAATGAGGAGGATCAGGCTACTGCAGGCTCTCCCCAGTGCTCATCTTCTTCTGTTACCTTCTGTCTGCTCCTGTGTTCTGGGCCTTCCCTCGTGTGTCTTATGCTTTGGAAGAAAGGGAAGCCAATAGAAAAGCAACAGCAGGGTTTGTTTCTCAAGAAAATAACAATTTTCTTATTAGTAATAACAGTAGTGATAATAGCCAACATTTACAGAATATGTAAGCCAGAATACAAACTCTGCTGCTTGAGTTTCAGCCTCAAGACCCTTTCTTTACCACTATATTTTCTGGTGGCAATATTTTGTTGCACTACCTCAACTTGTGGTCCACAGATTCTGACTGGCAAGCCAATTTTGTCTCTATAACACATAAGCAAGCTTAGCATTTGCTATCTTTTTCTCACCTCCCAAGTTTAGATGAGAAAGGAAAAGCCAACAGATCTTTAAGGAGTCTGTGATACTGACGATCAAGTACTTGTGATTATTTCTGAGTGAGAATGCATTTTGCACAGTAATTCCAAATTGGGGATTAAAAGACTTATACTTTAGTCTTGCTTATGCATTTCATAAGCTATGTGACGCAGAGCAAGTCACGTGGTTTAGAATTGGCATTATTAAAACAGCTAGAGGTGAGTCTTTAAAGAATACATACATACATATTGTTATTTGAAACAGAAGTGAATGCATGTGAGTATTTGATTTTTTTTGGGTACATGATTTGATATGGTCATTTTAACAATATTGATTCTACCCATCCATGAGCATGGGATGTGTTTTTATTTGTTTGTGTTATCTATGACTTATTTATCTTTCTGAAAGATGATTCAAATATATACAGATGTGTGTTTGTGTGTGTGTGTGTCTGTATTCCACTTTTAGAAATGTATACCAAAAATATCTGACAAGTGCACTGAGATTCACATCTGAGGTTGTCTATTATAAAGCCAGCCACAGGGATAGAAGTCTTCACTCCCTTGGCTTCCATGGAATCACCAACATCTAACACAGTGCCTGGCATAACAGAATAAACATTGGGGTCTTTTGTTGCGTATTTTATTAAAGTGAAACTGTCCTTGCAGGGTTAACATGAATTACATGCCACGTTCTGGACAGAAGTATGGTTATAATTAAGCATTAATCAGGCCATATTTTGACCCACTTTCTTGTAACCTAAACTCAATAGCATTATATACTGACCATTTACATCCCCACTGTTCCTATGGATAGGTTCTCTAATGTTAGAGTTATAATGCTTTTGTTTAAGAATTGCTTAAGATGTTTTACAGATCTTGAATTTCAGTGGAAGGGCTGACACCAACCAGATTGAAGACCCCTGTTGAGGAATCGAATCAGCATGAGAATGCAGCTTTTTCATCTCCCATTCCACGACCTTCCCTGCACTCTTTTTTTTTAATTATTATTATACTTTAAGTTTTAGGGTACATGTGCACAATATGCAGCTTTGTTACCTATGTATCCATGTGCCATGTTGGTGTGCTGCACCCATTAACTCGTCATTTAGCATTAGGTATATCTCCTAATGCTGTCCCTCCCTCCTCCCCCCACCCCACAACAGTCCCCAGAGTGTGATGTTCCCCTTCCTGTGTCCGTGTGTTCTCATTGTTCAATTCCCACCTATGAGTGAGAACATGCGGTGTTTGGTTTTTTGTCCTTGTGATAGTTTACTGAGAATGATGGTTTCCGGTTGCATCCATGTCCCTACAAAGGACATGAACTCATCATTTTTTATGGCTGCATAGTATTCCATGGTGTATATGTGCCACATTTTCTTAATCCAGTCTATCGTTGTTGGACACTTGGGTTGGTTCCAACTCTTTGCTATTGGGAATAGTGCCACAATAAACATACGTGTGCATGTGTCTTTATAGCAGCATGATTTATAGTCCTTTGGGTATATACCCAGTAATGGGATGGCTGGGTCAAATGCTATTTCCAGTTCGAGATCCCTGAGGAATCGCCACACTGACTTCCACGATGGTTGAACTAGTTTACAGTCCCACCAACAGTGTAAAAGTGTTCCTATTTCTTCACATCCTCTCCAGCACCTGTTGTTTCCTGACTTTTTAATGATGGCCATTCTAACTGGTGTGAGATGGTATCTCATTGTGGTTTTGATTTGCATTTCTCTGATGGCCAGTGATGATGAGCATTTTTTCATGTGTTTTTTGGCTGCATAAATGTCTTCTTTTGAGAAGTGTCTGTTCATGTCCTTCACCCACTTTTTGATGGGGTTGTTTGTTTTTTTCTTGTAAATTTGGTTGAGTTCATTGTAGATTCTGGATACTAGCCCTTTGTCAGATGAGTAGGTTGTGAAAATTTTCTCCCATTCTGTAGGTTGCCTGTTCACTCTGATGGTAGTTTCTTTTGCTGTGCAGAAGCTCTTTAGTTTAATTAGATCCCATTCATCAATTTTGGCTTTTGTTGCCATTGCTTTTGGTGTTTTAGACATGAAGTCCTTGCCCATGCCTATGTCCTGAATGGTATTGCCTAGGTTTTCTTCTAGGGTTTTTATGGTTTAAGTCTAACATGTAAGTCTTTAATCCATCTTGAATTAATTTTTGTATAAGGTGTAAAGAAGGGATCCAGTTTCAGCTTTCTACATATGGCTAGCCAGTTTTCCCAGCACCATTTATTAAATAGGGAATCCTTTTCCCATTGCTTGTTTTTATCAGGTTTGTCACAGATCAGATAGTTGTAGATATGTGGCATTATTTCTGAGGGCTCTGTTCTGTTCCATTGATCTATGTCTCTGTTGTGGTACCAGTACCATGCTGTTTTGGTTACTGTAGCCTTGTAGTATAATTTGAAGTCAGGTAGCATGATGCCTCCAGCTTTGTTCTTTTGGCTTGGGATTGACTTGGTGATGCGGGCTCTTTTTTGGTTCCATATGAACTTTAAAGTAGTTTTTTCCAATTCTGTGAAGAAAGTCATTGGTAGCTTCATGGGGATGGCATTGAATCTATAAATTACCTTGGGCAGTATGGCCATTTTCACAATATTGATTCTTCCAACCCATGAGCATGGAATGTTCTTCCATTTGCTTGTATCCTCTTTTATTTCATTGAGCAGTGGTTTGTAGTTCTCCTTGAAGAGGTCCTTCACGTCCCTTGTAAGTTGGATTCCTAGGTATTTTATTCTCTTTGAAGCAATTGTGAATGGGAGTTCACTCATGATTTGGCTCTCTGTTTGTCTGTGATTGGTGTACAAGAATGCTTGTGATTTTTGTACACTGATTTTGTATCCTGAGACTTTGCTGAAGTTGCTTATCAACTTAAGGAGATTTTGAGCCGAGACAATGGGGTTTTCTAGGTATACATTCATATGGTCTGCAAACAGGGACAATTTGACTTCCTCTTTTCCTAATTGAATACCCTTTATTTCCTTCTCCTGCCTGACTGCCCTGGCCAGAACTTCCAGCACTATGTTGAATAGGAGTGGTGAGAGAGGGCACCCCTGTCTTATGCCCATTTTCAAAGGGAATGCTTCCAGTTTTTGCCCATTCAGTATGATATTGGCTGTGGGTTTGTCATAGATAGCTCTTATTATTTTGAGATATGTCCCATCAATACCTAATTTATTGAGAGTTTTTAGCATGAAGCATTGTTGAATTTTGTCAAAGGCCTTTTCTGCATCTATTGAGATAATCATGTGGTTTTTGTCTTTTGTTCTGTTTATATGCTGGATTACATTTATTGATTTGCATATGTTGAACCAGCCTTGCATCCCAGGGATGAAGCCCACTTGATCATGGTGGATAAGATTTTTGATGTGCTGCTGGATTTGGTTTGCCAGTATTTTATTGAGGATTTTTGCATCAATGTTCATCAAGGATATTGGTCTGAAATTCTCTTTTTTGGTGGTGTCTCTGCCGGGCTTTGGTATCAGGATGATGGCTGGCCTCATAAAATGTGTTAGGGAGGATTCCCTCTTTTTCTATTGATTGGAATAATTTCAGAAGGAATGGTACCAGTTCCTCCTTGTATCTCTGGTAGAATTCGGCTGTGAATCCATCAGGTCCTGGACTCTTTTTGGTTGGTAAGCTATTGATTATTGCCACAATTTCAGAGCCTGTTATTGGTCTATTCAGAGGTTCAACTTCTTCCTGGTTTAGTCTTGAGAGGGTGTATTTGTCGAGGAATTTATCCATTTCTTCTAGATTTTCTAGTGTATTTGCGTAGAGGTGTTTGTAGTATTCTCTGATGGTAGTTTGTATTTCTGTGGGATCGGTGGTGATATCCCCTTTATCATTTTTCATTGCATCTATTTGATTCTTCTTTCTTTTCTTCTTTATTAGTCTTGCTAGCGGTCTATCAATTTTGTTGATCTTTTCAAGAAACCAGCTCCTGGATTCATTAATTTTTTGAAGTGTTTTTTGTGTCTCTGTTTCCTTCAGTTCTGCTCTGATTTTAGTTATTTCTTGCCTTCTGCTAGCTTTTGAATGTGTTTGCTCTTGCTTTTCTAGTTCTTTTAATTGCGATGTTAGGGTGTCAATTTTGGATCTTTCCTGCTTTCTCCTGTGGGCATCTAGTGCTATAAATTTCCCTCTACACACTGCTTTGAATGTGTCCCAGAGATTCTGGTATGCTGCGTCTTCGTTCTCGTTGGTTTCAAAGAACATCTTTTTTTTTTTTTTTTTTTTTTTATTTTATTATACTTTAGGTTTTAGGGTACATGTGCACAATGTGCAGGTTTGTTACATATGTATCCATGTGCCATGCTGATTTCCTGCACCCATTAGCTCATCATTTAGCATTAGGTATATCTCCTAATGCTGTCCCCGCCCCCCCCACCCCCCACCCCACAACAGTACCCGGAATGTGATGTTCCCCTTCCTGTGTCCATGAGTTCTCATTGTTCAATTCCCACCTATGAGTGAGAACATGCGGTGTTTGGTTTTTTGTCCTTGCGATAGTTTACTGAGAATGATGTTTTCCAGTTTCATCCATGTCCCTACAAAGGACACGAACTCATCATTTTTTATGGCTGCATAGTATTCCATGGTGTATATGTGCCACATTTTCTTAATCCAGTCTATTGTTGTTGGACATTTGGGAAACTACCATCAGAGTGAACAGGCAACCTACAGAATGGGAGAAAATTTTTGCAACCTACTCATCTGACAAAGGGCTAATATCCAGAATCTACAATGAACTCAAACAAATTTACAAGAAAAAAACAAACAACCCCATCAAAAAGTGGGCAAAGGACATGAACAGACACTTCTCAAAAGAAGATATTTATGCAGCCAGAAAACAAAGAACATCTTTATTTCTGCCTTCATTTCGTTATGTACCCAGTAGTCATTCAGGAGTAGGTTGTTCAGTTTCCATGTAGTTGAGTGGTTTTGAGTGAGTTTCTTAATCATGAGTTCTAGTTTGATTGCACTGTAGTCTGAGAGACAGTTTGTTATAATTTCTGTTCTTTCACATTTGCTGAGGACAGCTTTACTTCCAACTGTGTGGTCAATTTTGGAATAGATGTGGTGTGGTGCTGAAAAAAATGTATATTCTGTTGATTTGGGGTGGAGAGTTCTGTAGATGTCTATTAGGTCCGCTTGGTGCAGAGCTGAGTTCACTTCCTGGGTATCCTTGTTAACTTTCTGTCTCGTTGATCTGTCTAATGTTGACAGCCCTGCACTCTTTGATCAATCCAGTATCCCAACACCTCAGCTTACTCCAGGCCTCTAGAAATCTCTAGCTCCAAACTCCTTAGGGAGATGAATTGGAGGTTTCCTCCCACTTCCTGGTTCAGTGGCCTTACAATTAAACCTCTTTCTCTGCTGCAACCTTCACGTTGGCATACTGACTTACCACACATCAGGCAATGGACGTATTATGGTCACAAAAGAACAATATATGTCATTTGTAACTCCTTAAATAATAAGTGTATTTAAATAATCATGGTAAATCTATTTAAATAAAATAGAAGGCAGGTGTTTAAAAATGATGTATATTTCTATTTACTAGCCGAGAAAGTGCTCATTAGATACAGTTATAGTAAAACAATAAAGCAACTAGTAAAACAGCACATGTAGTATAAGACCTGCCTTGTAAAGAATATATCCATGTTCTAAGAGTGTCTGTGTTGGATATGGTATGGCAAAGTTGGTGCAGCCACAGGAGGAGACAAGAGTGAGACTTTGAGGTGAGAAGCGTCTTACAATGAGAGGCATCAGAGAGAGGAATCACCAAATGCCACCCAGGACCACAGAGGAAAGCACCAATGTGGTCAGAAGAGAGAGCAGCAAGAGGAAAGCCTAGGCCAGAGGCTTATTTGGAGTTTCTGTGGGAAAGGCAAGGCTTGCCAGAGTGCACAGTTTAAGACTGGTTGCTTTGAATAATTCTGGTGGGCTTTGGTATGTAAGAGCAGTCTCTGGTTGCCTAGTACCTGGTCCTGGGATAACAGCAGGGGAAACATTGGCTTGGTGTGTGAGAATTCAATAAGGCAGTGATTTGGGATGGGTTGGTTTGCATAGGAAAGACATGCTTCAGCTGTGCCCTTTAGTGTCTCTAAGAACTCACTAGCCCCGGGTAGGGCAGCTTCTCCCTCGGCTGAGAGGCCACAAGCACCAGAGCATCAAGAACACAGAAAATAAGAAAATATAGCTACTACCATTGGCTCTCTGATAAATGGAAGCCACATAGACAAATATAAAAATCTGAGAAAACAGAGCAGAAATATAGATATCACTATATCTATATTTGTGTCCAAAGCTTTAATTATAGAAATCCCCAAATATTAATGGTAACTATCAATGAATGTGGGATTAAGCATCATTTTTTAGACAGCTAACATTCATTGAATATTATTATTTTACCTGGTAATTTGATAATCACCTCTCATTTAGCCCTCTCAACAACCATATTTGATAGGCTCTGTTATTATTTGTATAATAGTGAGAAAAATAAGGCTAAAAGAGGTTAAGTGACTTTTTACAAGTCACACACAGCTAGCGAAGTTCACAGCAGGGGCTCCACAGTCAGTCAGATTCCAAAGAGTATTTTGTTAATGAACAAATGACATTATGTTTTCTGAACTGCACACTTGATGATGTGTTACTTTTTTAAATAAAAGGAAATACTTGTAGGCATATATTTGAAAAATTGCATATGTAATTAGTCTGTTCTCACATTGCAATAAATAACTACCTGAGGCTGGGTAATTTATAAAGAGAAGAAGTTTAATTGGCTCACAGTTTCATAGGCTATACAGGAAGCATGGCTGGGGAGACCTCAGGAAACTTACAATCATAGTAGAAGATGAAGGAGAAGCAGGCACATTGTATGTGGCTGGAGCAGGAGGAAGAGAGCAAAGGGGAAGGTGCTTACACTTTTAAACAACCAGATATCGTGAGAACTCACTATCATGAAAACAGCAAGAGGGAAATCCGTCCATGATTTAGTCACCTCTCACCAGGCCCCCTCTTTAAAACTGGAGATTGCAATTTGACATGAGATTTGAGTGGGGACACAAATCCAAACCATATCAGTACACAAATATGTATAAATAATATATAAACATACATACAAACACAAACCTCTGTGTGTGTATATATGTATGTATGTGAGTATATATGTATTATGTGTGTGTGTAAAAACAAATTAATGTCTTAAAAGTTCTCAACACAAGTAATATAAAGTATAAACATGGGCAAGAGAATAGGATATAAGGATAATAAAGTGGATATTGTCCATACTTCCTTACTTGCTGTCTTTATGTAAGTGTGTATATGTGTGTATCTATAACAGGTTTGTTTTTTTAACAGTTGTATGTGTGTTTGGAAGTTTTTTAAATATATTTTTCCAGGCTATTTTATGTACACTTTTTTTGGTTAGTAGTATTTCGGTGATTTTTAGTTAAATAAAAACAGTGTTTTCCAAGGGCAAAAGAGTGAACTGAAGGTCGGAAGGAAGCTGAGTGTGGACTTCTTACAAGCTCTTGCCCCAAAACCCGGAAACGAGGAAAGACGGCCCTCTCAGGAACCCTGAGAAAAATTGGCACAGCAGAGGGAATCCTTTGGTGGGGTGGGCGGAGATGCCAGCCAGCTTGTGTGACTGTATTGTTTTGAGTGGGCTCTAAGGCAATTTCTATATGCCACTCCATTGACTTAATTAACATTATTAATCTTGGAGGGCATTAAATTAATGAATGATACAAGGGCCAAAAGAGTGATTTATTCCCTTGGATTCTGAATCACAATCAGGAGATAGTCTTTACCTGGTGCAACCATAGTTTCATTCTTCATGGATCAGATTTGAAGGAAGGTAAGGTCATTCTAGGGATCAATTTCTTTCATGGTACTCTGTGCCTTCCAGATGAAGTTGTGCGTGAGGCTGGCATAGTGTGTGGTGGTGGGATTGCCCATGGTACTTTTGATGGGAATGCCTTTAGGGAGTAAAACAACCGGATCACTAGGGCTGCTGTTGGGTTCTAGACGGCAACTGTGTTCACACCAGGGTCCCACGAGGCCTGGCTCTATATCTGTATCTTCCTGAGTATGGTAGCATTAGCTACTCATTTGTTATAATCCATCCCCCATGGGGGTGATGGCTGCGTAGGAGCCAGTCACTTCTGTGTTCACTACGATGAATCCCTGCACTCCCTTCTGGGTGTGAAGTCATTTCAGGTGTCTCCTTCACTTCTGCCATTTTGGACTGATCTGGTAGCTCCATGTTACCAACACTCAGCCCAATCCCTTGCCTTTCTGCTACAGCAGTTTTTGAATAACAGACAAGGGAGCAGACCTCTATGGGATCAGTGACAACTTGGTGCTTTCAAGAACAATCAGATAAAAGACAGATAGAGTGCCTTTTAACTGCAGCTGAGCTTCAAGTATCTCCTACATTAAGGAATCAAAGAAAGGGTATCTAATTATTGAAGTAGCTTGCAGATGTTACAAAAAAAATTGAAGCATGTATTTAGTTTCCAAGCAGATGAAAAGAAAGCTTTGAGAAAAACTCATCTTGTGCAACATTGTCCTGATGTAATATTCATGTTATTTGAAATGATGTTGTCCCTATTCATTCAGAATGGCATTTTAGTACCACTGAAAGCCAGTAGTAGTACTTGCTGTAAAATGACTACACTGAAAAAAGAAAAGGCAAGTTTTCCAACTTTGGAAAACAGGAATTTACACATCCACACAAAATTTGACATGTGTTAAGAGAAAAAACTTTTTCCTACTTCTTAAAGTATCTGAAACATCAAATTTGAGCTAACTTCAAAGCCAGCAAGGGGGAATTCAGTGATGTCGGTAAGAAATCCCTTCATTGATTCATGCAAGCACACTTTCCATTTGCATTCAAAAAACAGAAATCACAAATGTGGCTGGGAACACTGTTTTGTGACCTACTAGATCTCTCTGACTTTCATTCCCAATCTCCTCACTGTAATTTCTCAGTTTTTTTTCTGAACTGCCTTAGCTGTCTCTTGACTACCTTATCAGAATAAGAAATTAATTTTCAAAATTCTCAGTTCTCTTGTCCAGGTTTCTACATGCTTCTCAACTCAAATAGAATCACAGATGTTTCTATGTGTGGTAATGCCCATTCCTGGTTCATGAGGGTCAGAATGATAGATAATAATGTACCAGTGTCTTGGACTTGTAAAGTCTTATGAGATAATAGTATAGCATTTTGGATAAATGTAGTAAGTAAACCAAAGTTCTGAAAAGTTAAATGCTACTATTGATGTTTATTTTGGTTGAGTACTGTGCTAAGGAGTGAATATGGATGAGCTCCTTTAAGTCCAACAAAGTCCTGGGCAGCATTTTTTATACATATTTAAATATGAATTTGCTGAAACTTCAGCAGGTTTAAATACTTCAAAAGGGAAATTTAATAATTGGTGAGTCAAGGTTTAAAATGCAGTGGTTCTGTGCAAGAGCATTGGCTGTAGAAATAACTTGGTGTATAGGAAAAGATTACTTTCTCACTGTAATCCTAAGCAAATTGTTTACCTTCTAATTCTTAAGTTTCATCGTCTTTAGAATGGGTGCAAGGCATGATAGTATTTACATGGCTTTGTGAGCATTAAATGTGTTTATATGTGTACAGTAATTAGTATAGGTCTAGCATAGAAAGATACCTTCATATATAGTAGCTCTTGTTATCACTATCTATAAGCTACAGCAGCAGCCACAGCACCATTATTATAATACTCTCTCCAATGTTTAGAAATGCTATGTGATATTTAGAAAACTAAAGAAATAAAAATCTATGGTAAGACAGGCAGTATGGACAGCCAGTGAATACTTAATTGAGAGAGGGTTGACTACTCTTCTTATTTTATCTAGAGTAAAAGGAATTTCAGAAACTAGACTATTAGATAGACCTGAAGCCCTCCATTCTGTTGCTGATCATAGCATACAGTCTTTTGTAAGAAACTATTTAGTGTATCTACCAAGCCTTGAATTTAAAAATGTTAAGGACAAATGAGTATTAGAAGTATAGGCCAAGATGCAATCTGCATAAGACCAATGGATTTGCTGATATTTCATAGATTCCCCAATGGATAACAGGAGAGAACAGAAGCCTTTAATTTGTATTTTATAAATATTTTATCTTCTCCATCAAGAAACTTCTTCAGGTGTCAAGGAAACTTCCACTAGATGGAGTTAAACAAGCAAGGAAGATTTCATTCAAGACTGTTGAACTCAATTCTGCTGAAATAGAAGGCAGGAGGATTTTTAAGTGCTGGGGTAAGCTAATAGAAAAGTACTGAAGTGGGGGCCGGGCGCGGTGGCTCATGCCTGTAATCCCAGCACTTTGGGAGGCCGAGGCGGGCGGATCACGAGGTCAGGAGATCGAGATCATCCTGCCCAACATGGTGAAACCCCATCTCTACTAAAAATGCAAAAATTACCTGGGCATGGTAGTGCACGCCTGTAGTCCCAGGTGCTCAAGAGGCTGAGGCAAGAGAATCGCTTGAACCCGGGAGGCAGAGGTTGCAGTGAGCCGAGATTGCACTGCTGCACTCCAGCCTGGCAACAGAGCAAGACTCCATCTTAAAAAAAAAAGAGAAAGAAAGAAAGAAAAAAAAGTAGTGAAATGTGTAAGCGGGAGGTTGGTCAATGAGGCAGCAACCTGTATTTGCTAGGCTCCTACCGTTCCACAGAGACTGGAAGGTAGAAGCGCTTTCCTGATTGCATTACACTTGAAAGAGATGGCTCTTAGGTATTTGAGAGAGACATTTTTTGGGTGTTTAAAGTGGTAAGAGACCGAGAGGAGCTTTACTTTTTCAAGTGTCAGTGAAATAATTAATAATTGAAAGTTTTCTAAAGTAAATACTCTAAGAAAAAGATAGGTCAGGGACCTAGAGTCAGGATAAAACCTGTCTAAAGCTGTCAACCTGAGGGGAACACAAAGGCAATCTTGGTCACAGGCAAAGAGGGGGAAACAAACACTGCTAAGGAGAAATTAGAGACCAAAATAGGAGCAGGATTGTAAGAAAGGATATTATTGCTCCAAATAAATGTAAACATCATGTCCTAGATAAATTATATTGGATGATTATTGACATATTTTGCGTATGAGCTTTCCTAACTTTTGTCAGTGGTTTCTACTGAGCTACTGAGAATAAGAAAAGAATCCAGACAAAGCAAATTTGAAAATATAATTTTAGGCCGGGCACTGTGACTCTTGCCTGTAATCCTAGCACTTTGGGAGGCTGAGGCAGGTGGATAACCTGAGGTCAGGAGTTCGAGACCAGCCTGGCCAACATGGTGAAATCTCATCTCTACTAAAAATACAAAAATTAACCCAACATGGTGGTGCATGCCTGTAATCTCAGCTACTTGGGAGGCTGAGGTGGGAGAACCCGGGAGGTGGAGTTTGCAGTGAGCAGAGATCATGCCACTGCATTCAGCCTGGGCAACAGAGTGAGATTCCATCTCAGAAAAAAAAAGAAAATATGATTTATTAAGGTAAATATCATTTGTAAAAACAATGGTGTCATTTTAAACTCAAGGTTAATATATTTATAGGTCTGAAAATTATCATGTCCATAACCCAATTTATAATCTTTCCAAACCCCAAGAATTACTCCTCTCCCAGGCTTTCCAAGCTCAAGCAACTCTACCATTTAGATCCCACACTTAGGAAGCCGACATTATGCGTCTCTTTCTGTCACATGTCACATCCAATATATCGAGCATCCTTAATGCTTACCTTTCATACAAATCTATGATGTCACCATTTCTGCTGTTACCATTCTGCACCCTGGTGCTGCCATCTCTTGCCTGCATTGTTGAAATATTCTCCCATCTGGGCTTTCTGTTTCTTCCCATGCTGTGTTCTTACACAACAACCAAGGTATCCCTTTAAAATGGAAGTTAGATCTCGTTTCTCTTCTGCTCAAAAACAAACCAATGGCTGCCTTTTGCCTTCAGATCAATTGCCAAATTTGTCATGGTAGCTGATCAGGCTCACTCATTGCTTTTCTGACTTCAGCGTTCACCACTCTTCCTTTGGCTCACTTTCTGAAATTCACAGGGATGCTAGGTTGGATCAGGGCCTTTCACTCACTGTTGCTTCTTCTTCAATGTTCCTCATCTAAATATCTGCATGCCAGGGTTCTTCACTTCTTTCAGTTTCCTCTTCATATATCACATTATCCATCAGACTTTATCCAACTAGAAACCTGTTTTTGTACTCTAAATCTCCAATGTACCTACCATTGTTTGATAAACTTCATTCTGTCTGTCTGTCTGCCTATCTATCTATTCTTTTCATCCATCCATCCATCCATCCATCCATCCATCCATCCATCCATCCCTGAGTGAGGAAGGAATGTCCATGGTGGAAGAGTCTTTTGCTTTGTTCATTCATGTATCCCTAACATAGGCAAACAGATATTTGCCTATATCTGGCAAATAAACAGTACACCAATGAATGGTAATTCAATGTTCTTTCCATTTTCATAAAAACTTTCATGCATGCTTGGTAACCTGGAAATCATTTCAGGGGCTGAGCACTAGAAGATAGTTTCCATCAGGCTTGTGTATGTGTGAGTGTGCACTTTGAAATAAAACCGTTAGAAACTTTGGCAGCTTCAGGACTATTTACATCTGGATAATCTTGCAGGGCTGTGAGAGGGGGTAACAAAACCAGCGTTGTTGTAAGTATAAGCTCTGAAAATAGAAGCAGACTTCAGAAGTATGAAACTTCATTTTTAATATTGCATCGTTTATTATTTTTGTATGTTGTAGCAGGAGAGTTAGTGCTATTGCAGAAAGAAGTCCAGAAATCATCATTTGTTTTGGAGAACTTCTATAACATACTGCATGGTGTCCTGGCTAGAAAATGTATTTGGAAAAGTTGGCACTTGTTAAATCAATGAACATAGTCAGCCTGAGTATGCGGCAGCCCTGTACCCAGTTTTACTACTGAGGAAAAAGCTGCTAGTGCCTGGAAGCTAAGGAAGGGAAGAGCTCCCAAAAAGGTTTGAGATCATAACACCTTTTTACAGGCATGATTACTTGGAAATGGTGAAAGGGGAAGTACATACAGTTTTACTTTTATAACTTAAACTTAAATATGCTATAGCGTTTGCTTCTTATTATCACAGAAAGTCTTTTATTTTATTTTGAAATTTATTTGATGACTATCTTCTCTATTCATATAAACATTGAATAACAGTGAAGTCATACAATCAGGAAGTGATTTTGCAACAAGTAAATTATTCAAAATTCTGTTTTGTTATCTCTATTCTTATTATCTACTTTTATTTCATTCATGGAACCTTTGGTTAAAATATATGATGGGCACTGCCAAGACAATGAAGGTATAATTCGAAAGAGCTCACAGAGAGATTTGCAAGGATGATCATTCATGGATTTATTTCTTCCCATAGGTAACACAAGATCTTTTAGTAAAGTATAAAAGAAAGTTATTTCTTATTGTGTATTAATAACTTTCACAAAGTATTTGTGACAGTGTACACAAGGACACACATATTAAAATGTAACTTAACAGAAACAGTATCAGGGTGAGGGTAGAAAATAAAGTTTTGGAAAATAAACACAAATATGCTGCTCTAAAGGTTATACGACTGCTTCAATGAGCTTCAAATTTATTTTTGAAGCAATAGAGACACTGTTATTAAAGCAATTCTGATTATCAGGGAAGAAAACACCTACCAGTTCATCAGCTGCTGTAAATTATGTTGAAAGTACTCTGAGTCACTGAAAACTTTGGCTGAATGTTAAATTGACAAGATAGCATGCACAGCGCAGGGACATTTTGGAATTAACAACTGGAAGGTTTTGTCATTCATCTGGCATCTAAGCCAGGACAAACTCTTCTGCATATCACAGATGCATTCTGGTATTTTCCTTAATAAGTATGATAATAGCATAACAATGCCAATAACAAGATCAATAGTTCTTTTAGAGAACTTAGTACTTGAATGCATTGTTCTAAGCACTTCACTTTTTAAAAATGTATTAAATTTCTTCAGTAAGTATTTTTAGATTTCTCATTTTATAGATAAGAAAACTGAGGCACAGAGTAATTGAGTACCTTGCAAGAGAGATTACTCAGCTAGAAAGTGACAGAGCTGAGTGATACGTTAATATGTATTGCATCTATAACTTCGTAAAGTTACCCTCTCAAGTTACCTGTCATAAAGCTACCCTCCTAAAGATGTTTGACTTTTAGAGAGTGGAGAATAAAATGGAGATGAAAATGTATATTATTGTTAATGTTATCTTATTTTATTTACTACTTTGTAGAACAAACTCTGAGGGAAGAAAGGTAAAGCGTAGGCCACCAGAAAGCTCAGCTGGTTAAAGCAACATCCCCAAAACTGATACCTCAATTAGGGGATCTATATTTGTTTGGACCAGTAGGATTTGTTTTATTTTCCAAACTGCCCAGGAAGGGGATTGTGTAGAGCTGGTAGACACCAGTGTGAATTGAGCTATCATGATTAAATAAAATGTCACTCAAACCACAGACTTCTCTATAAGAAAACAGCACTTTTCCTATCTCTAAAGCAGCACACCTTACGACATTAGGTGACTAGTAGGTCTGAGCAATAGTGCTAAGACAGTGGACTTTATGGAAATTAGAATCTGGGATGAGCTAATGTACTCGTACCAGAATATGAGGATCATTCTATTAGCTAGCTTCCAGGTGGCTCTTTAAAATTAAGCGAGATCCATAATAAAAAACATTGAGCTTTCTGCTTCATCATATCAATAGATTTGTTCCTCTTAGAGAAATGAGGCTGTGGGTCACTTCACTTATCACTCCACCGCCAAACAGATTGTATAAATTATACCTAATGCCTCACATTTACTTTTAAATTCTTATTTTTTCATCTTTTAACACTTCTATTTAGAATACACATGTGTTTATGGAACATAATATCACTACTAAATACTCACGATTTTGCTTCCTACCCTGTAATTAAAAAAATTTTTTTTAAGTAGTAATATCTGGTAAGAAATTTTTTAAATTATGCTTTTTTAGCTAAATCCTTTAACCTTGTTTTTTACTTGGCAGAAACAAGATATAGTGCAATGAATTAAAAAGTATAAAATGGATAAAGTAAATTGAAGGAGAAAGAAGCAGTAAACATGACGTGGTAAGTGACGTTGCTGTAATCGAGCACAGAGCTTAGCTCTTATCTTCCTGTAGCTAAGGCAGAAATGGAAATGTAATTACTTACAGAACTTATCTTCTTGCTTCCATAGCAACCTATGTATATTTCTAGCGCTGGATTTATTGCATTGTTTTAAAATTAACTTTCTTAGAGTCCGTGTCCCACTAAATTGATTTCCTTGAAGTTAGAGACACTGCTTGCACAAAATAGTTTTTCATAAAACCCCACATTTCCCCCACCTCCCAACTAAGATTTATTGACTTGGGAGAAATAATCCACATTTCTTGGACTATATGGATTTTCCATTTATTAAATACAAGGGGAATTGTCTTGATTGGGATCTTATGAAAGGTCCATTGGATGATTACATCAGACAGTTTCAACAACAGTTTTATCACAAGTGCAAAAGTGAAATCCAAACATGTGTTTTCATGGTGAAGTCTGATATAATTTGAGGCTGTAACATGGGTGCACCTGTCAGTGTAGTGATCGTGTAAGGAAAATACTCAGGTGCTGTATACATACAGGCTGCTGATTATCTCAGTTAATTTGAAGCTGAAACACTACACCTAAAATCATGGATTATGGATTTGCAATTGTGTTCCATGGACCCTGAGAATTCCGGAAAGTCTCAGAATCTGCTAAGGAGTAAGAAAGAGGTGAAAGTCTTTGATGCTCTGGATCACAAATCATTTTTTAACCATAGTAAGTGTTTAACCTGACTTACATGCTGTTTCAGCATAAACCCATCTGAAAAAAAAACTATATTGCTAAACAAAGAAATCAATAAGCATTGAAAATCGCAGACTTAGATGATTAGGTGAATATGGTGTGCCTTGGCCTCAAGATGCCCAAACCTGACTGGTCATTTGATTCACTTGGGGTTCTTTTCATAGGCACAGATATTGGGATAATACTCCTTATTGTGGTCTATTAAGTGTGAATCTGAGCACAGATATCTGGACCTCAAAAAAAAAAAAAAAACACCTCTTTAAGGATTCTGATACTTTCTCAGTGTAGGAATGCACTGGTTTGATTTCCTAATTAAAATTTATTTCTGGTAAAGTTCTTCAGTGACAGCCTGAAGAACTTCCTAAAATACAACATATATAGGGCGTTTGGTGTTAATTCTCAGGGATGAAAAAAGTGTACTTTTACCCATATGAAGATCATTTCCAAAAGACAAATTGCTTATGAAACACTATCGACTGCCACTTGAAGAAGTGAAACGAGTAGAGTAAGTTATGATTATTTTTCTCATGACAAAGTTGTTCACTCGCCTCATATTGAAATGAGATAAAACATCAGTTGGCATGCATTTAGTCTGAAAAAAATGAAAATCAGCAAAATAAAAGATAAGAAGGTAGTAACATTTCATGAAAAGTGGAAAGGATTTTCATCTATAATGTGATTTTTATTTTCGACCTAATATGGTGTAGTGTTTGTCATTACTCTGCATAATTAAAAGTCCCAAGCAAATATTTTAAATGCATTGGCACAACACTTCTGTTCTCAACAAAGTCTAACCTAGGGATCAGTGGGTGAGATAATATCCAAACACTCCCAACACTGATATGCATGGCTGATGTGAGCATCTGTTGTGAGAAGCAAATGTAGATTGGCAGATGTACATTGTTTTATAAAGGCACGTAGGAAATTAAAATTGAACAATATAATCCTCTGACTCCTGGGAGCCCAATGATTGCATGTCATGGCCTGTAATGAATTACTTGAAAACAGAGGTAATGTTGTAGTCACATTTTATTATACAATTATGGTTTACATATATTGAGCTCTTACCTTATGACAAACACTGTGTTAAATGCTTTACATATACTCTACTCTTAATACCCACAATTACCCTGTGACATAGATGTATTATTTTCCCAATTTAATAATAAAAATGTTGCCCTTTATAGAAGCTAACAAATAGCAAGGTTCAGATTTGAACTCATGAAGTGACTTATTAACTCTTTCATCAAATCATGGGCAAAAACCAAACAACTGAGTTGAAACTTTGAACACAGCTTTGATTAGAAAATATACATGAACATGCCTAAGATATTGTAGGTGCCAGTAAAATAGTACTAAGTGCAATAACAGGAATGAGTTGAGAGACATTTGTTGTACTTTTTTAAAAGGATAATTCTGCAATATCTGTGTAATACTGAGCATTTCAGTAGTTCATGAAGCGTTCCTGCAATTTAATTGACTAAGGGTTTTTTCAAGAACTTTTGAGAAATAAACAGACTTTCTCATCCTGATAAACCTTTTGATGTCAAGTTTCTTTAAAATAAACTTAAAATTAATGGTTTGTTTTTAGCTTTTGATGTTAAATTTAAAAATAACTTGGGAATAACTTAGAGTGCACAACGCATGATCGATTGAATCTAATCTGTTTTTTAAATTGTTCTTCTAATAAAGGGAGAACTAATTTAATCATTCAAAGTGGCCCAAATTAGTGTTGAGATAACCTTTGATCTTTAATAGATTGAGATAAATGCACTGATGAGCAAATAACACAATGTATAAGTATAAAACCATTTATAAAGTAGGCATTAGACACTGCATATACAGAGAATTTATCTGATCAAGTAAATCAGCAAGTGAATGGTAATAAACAATTTAGCTTATAGCAAATGTTTAATAAATATTTGTTGAGTACTGGCTTAATTATTTTACAAACATGACTCAGATGTTGATTTCAAATTTTTCTCTACAAGAGTCATTCTGTCAACATAATACTGTTACTATTTTGAGTCCTGATAATATAATAAATATGGGAAATAATTAGAAATTGTTAGTGTAGAACAATTGGAAAAAGTAAAGGGATAGAAAATAGAGACCATTAGACTTAAAAGGAGTTAAGTATATTGGGCGTGTTTGAAGGTCAAACGTCATATGCTCTAAACATGAAGAGTTCACACCAGGAGGAAAACGTGGACAATTTATATATTGTTAAAGAGTACAGTACAGGGGTGGTTAAGTAGGGTAGGAAAGATTAAGAAGTAGCAGCTACCTCTACATCACTGCTCATAAGAGCCCTGCAAATGATGCAGTTATAGGATTCGTTATAGGATCCCCTGACTGTACTGCCTTCCTAAGTAATATGGAATCATTAGAGTCGTTCAGCAAATGATGTGTTTCAGTTGCTTCTTATTTACACCACTGTTGAAGTAAGGATTCCTGCCATAAGGTTCTGGGGATTATCCAACACATGACATCCAACACCCATCAGATGAAGCCAACAGCAGTTTATTAGTTACAGATGTTCACAGCCTGGGGAGGAGGACATGGCAAACTATACAGGCCACATTGGGGTTACATTTGGGTACAGACAGCATAACGAGGGGCTCTGGGAAGCAGACTTCGAGGTATTCAAAGAGTGGGGTGATCCCTGGTTTCCCAGGAAGATGTAATTGTCTTGTTTAAATAGTTCCACAGGCTGGCAGAGAACTGAAATCTGCTACTCTGGAATAAAGCAGGAACTGCCCTGGTGCCTTTGATAAGGAGGGTAGTTAGGGGACCCCATTCTTGGGAGCAGAGTCAGGAGGAGAACTTGTGTTTAGGCCGTTGGAGACCCTCCCAATTTCAGCACATATCAAGATAGCACATGTTCAGGGGCCTTGAATTTAGGACTCACACCACAGGATGATATAAAACATCGCCAAAAACTGAATATTTTATTTCACAAAGGCCCAGTAAAGTTAAAATACAAAGTAGCCCTCAGTTGGTTGGAAAACAGTTCTTTTCCTTGGAGTAGAGGTGAGGTGAAAGGGAATACAATTTCCTTTGGGGTAAAGAAAAGACCATTTTCTTTTGGTCCTCTATCCTCAATAAACACACAGTCAGTGCCTGGGCCTTGCAGAAGTATGTTGGTGAACAGACAGGCAAGAAATATCTTCTAATATTTTCCTTGACTGCTATGTCATCCTCTTTGTTCTCATAGAAAAGTTATCCCATTTGGAAGAATTACAGCAAGAATTCTTCATTATTTTTGTTGTGGAGTTTAGACAATAGCTGAAGGTCCAATTTCAGCAAAACACAGAAGGAAGAGGAAATAATCTCTAGTTCTCTTCCACATCCTATCTCTGGGCCCCTTTGACATGTTAGCATCTTCTTGAATTATTTTCCCCCACATTTTCTTACTTTGCCTGTCTAGAAAAACTATCTTTAATCAGATGATTATCTTTCACCCAAATAAAGATTCATTTTTCATGCTCATCAAAACTTGCAATATTCTCAGAGTCAGTATTTTCTACTTATATGCTATGATGTATGGGAATTTAGCTTTTGAAAAAATGGATACCACACTGATATCAGATCTGCTATTAACTGTGCAACCGTAAGAAACTTTCTTCATTTCTCTGGACGTGAGAGATTTCATTTGTTAAAATAATTAATCAGTTCATGATCTCTGAGGTACCTTTTAGTTCTTTCATCTTGTGCTTCTGGATCTTATTGACAGAAGCCTGAACCTCAGGCCTGGTTGGTGCCTGTTCTACAAGAGTAAGCCTCAGAGGCTTCCTTCCCAAGATGAGCCTGACTCCAGTTTTGAAGTCCCTGTGTCTAGTGGGCATGTCTGCCTCTGCTGACTACTTGACCCCCATCTCGGGTTTCATTCCTGATTTTCCTCTCTGTCTTTCACAGACATCTGGCTTTAGTTTTCTTCTGGAATCATTCCCTACCTTCCCCCAATTAAAAAAAAAATTATCTTGCCTGCTGGCTCAGGTTTTCAATCCAGGAGTTTAATTGGAGCCTGTGTCAGGAAAAGCAACTGTATTAAGTTTAAGTAGTTGCTATAAGGAACGTCTCTAATTAAGCCTTGTAGGAATTAAAAGATTGTAAACTGGATATCATTTGAACTCGCACCACAAAGGTGATTGTCTGCTTTGCTCACTAATAAATTCATTTGCTCTGGCAGTCATTGTGGGAAACCAATTTTCTCTTTCTTTTTATTTTATTTTTCACAATTACGATTCCTAAAAGATGCCACTAAAAAGTCCTTCTTGGACATAATAAGTCAATCTTTGGTGTCTTCTGTCACTGGTTGCTGAATTTAACTCTGCCTTTGCTTCAAAGAAGGTGATTTTAAAGGGGCTTGAACTTCTAAAGGAATCAGTCTTATCTGCTGTCTTTTTATTTTGTATTGATCTAGAAAGGAAGCTCAGCAAGGAAAAAAACTAGATGTGATTAAATCATGGGAAGCAATTCTTTGAACGGACTATTCTTGATAAGTTGAGATTTAATCGTACGTCTATTAAATATTAGATCATTATATTGGCATATTGCAATCATTAATTGGATGTAGCTAATTTGATTGAAGATCTAACATCATTTTTATTATTTAATAACTCAATAAAGATTTAATAAAATGAATAAACCGACAAAGTGATTGAATAATCATTTTAGTCACAAATTAAGCCCTTAGTGGAAAATTAATCTTTGGCCTCTAATTTATTGTAAGATTGCTTTTTAAAATTTAAAACTAAGGAAAAATGCTAAGTTTTCATTTTCAAGGCCAATAAAAAGTTTTGGAAATACAGATCATTCTTCTAATTAGTACAACTTACAACTTTCTGTTCTAAGAGGAACACCTAAGCAGCATTACATGAGCAGCTTGAACACTTGTTAAGCCGTTTCAGGTGAACCACAGTCAGGGTGTATTATCAGCTTTAAAATCATGGAAAGGGTTTCATATTAGATCATTTTCATTTGCCTATCAGACACTGATTGGCCGGTGAAAAAAAATACATATATGTTTATTTCAGAACTCTTCAGAATAATGCAATTCATGCCTTTCAGAACTTGACTATCCCCAAGGTAGTTTTGAAGTTCATTGCTTGTCTGCATTCCATTGTGGTAGCCTCCAGAAGTCGTAAGAGCTTCCTGTTCTCCGCTTTTCCTAGATTCCTGACTACAGAATATACACCACCACCATTACCAGACACCAGCCCAGTAATACAGAGTACAAGCTTTGCAGTTGAACAGATGGGCCATGAATTCTGCCTTCTCTATTTACCAACTCTATGCCTTTGGGAATGCCACCTGGCCTCTCTGAGTTCCAGTTATCTCATTACAAAACAGGGATAATAATACATAGCTTCATCATAAGGTTGTTGTGTATTTCAAATAAGATAAAATACAGTGTCTAGTATGTTTCCAGGCTTCCAAAAATGATAGCTAATACTATTTTATTCTTGGAAATTCTGACAATAGTACTCTACATGGAAAACTCAGTCTAATTATCCTGTATCATGAGAATGATCCTAGCCTGCTGTGAAGCAATAATCTGAGCATGAAATCCAGCAGAGTTGATCATCATTGCTAGATGATTTTCTTTCTTATTAGAAATTCTATCCCTAGATCACCTGGGAGGCCTCTACGACAAACTCTGTGAAAGTGACTCATAATTTTGTTTGATTTTGAAAATGGTCAAGTGAAATTTATAAGGAAACACAAAGAAATTTAAAAATACAGTCATGTTTACTTCCTTGATCTTTTAAATGTTTTATTATAATTTTCAAACAACGTTGTCCACAAAACGAACTATGTCTTATATAGAGTGTTCTTGTTAAACTGCTGTTTTTCTAAATAGTGCACTCATTAATACAATATTAGGAGATGAAGAAATTCATAATAATGATCATCATTCACTTCCACTCGCACACACCTTGAGAAGAGACATTTCCTTGTTAGAATACTTTTTAAATTGTGTTATGGAATAGAGTCATTTCTGAAAAGTTTGCTGTTTTTCCTTTAAAGGCTACTGTGTCAGGCCTGACGCCAGCATATAACTATTTTCTACAGTTGATTTATATGTGAGTAGGAGTTAGGAGTCTTGAGCAAAAGATACTAAATTTTCTCCTCATCTCCTTTTCAGTTTCTGATGGCCTTGATATGTGCTTCTGTATTAGCTAATCCAAATTCATTAAAAACATTCTTTCTCACACAGAAAAAAATAAATTCTGTGGGGAAAAGAATTTACAATAAACTGTCTTTAAAATGTTTATTTATAAAATTCATAAGATGATGACCTCATGCAATAAAATGCACTGACAACTCGGGTTATCCCAGATGCGTCCTTTGTTTTATCTTTTCCTCGTGGTAGAAGATTGTATTTTTAAGCTAAATATTAGAGCACATGAGCAGATATTGAATTTTTGTGGTATAATCTCAGTGTGAGAGATGTGCTGTTAAGCATAATTTGGATGCAGAAATATTGATATCTCTATTATATTTATAGACTATACGGTTATAGAATAAATGCTATATAAAATTTTTGACCAGGCACGGTGGCTCACACCTGTAATCCCAGCACTTTGGGAGGCAGAGGCGGGTGATCATGAGGTCAAGAGATCGAGACCATCCTGGCCAACATGGTGACACCCCGTCTCTACTAAAAATACAAACAATTAGCTGGGCATGGTGGCATGCGCCCGTAATCCCAGCTACTCAGGAGGCTGAAGTAGGAGAATCGTTTGAAATCAGAAGGCAGAGGTTCCAGTGACCTGAGACTGCACCACTACACTCCAGCCTGGGCAACAAGAGCAAAACTCCATCTCAAAATAAATAAATAAAATTTTTGTATGAAGATTGTCCCAGAAAATTCGGGACATATTTATTGCCATTTCTGTTGTAGGTCATACAAATTTCATGCTCATGTGTATATCTTTTGTGTATACATTCTTTGCCCTTTTGAAATGTAGGTACTTGTTTTTTACGGAAAGTCAATACAATCAGTGGCTGATAGAGTAGTACTGAAGATTATAAATTTTCAGTAGGTGCTAATATCCTTGCATAATGTATTTCAAATGAAATATCTTTTTATATAACTTCAAGTCACATATATGACTAAATTGTATATGTGTATGGTTACCATATACAAATTACATATATGATTAATATATACATATACACATTTACATATAATTTAGTTTTAAAAGTAAAACAAAGAATAAGTATTAGAAAGCTTCAGGTAGCTGATACTTTTCATACTTCTTTATTATATAATTTCATAAAATGCTCTCTATAGATTCAAAATACTAATTTGATTTGTGTTCAGTAGTCACCAAAACAGAATTACTGGAATAAATATTAGGGAATGGTATCACTCAATTATGGCCAGCACATAGGGAAATCATTGTCATCAGCTGTTGGTCAAAGTGTAGATAAAGTACAACTTTTTTTTCAAAAGCAATTTAGCAGTATGTATCAAGAGCTTTAAATGGATGCACTGCTTGTGATTACTTTTTAAAAATATATTCCAACAAAGCACATAGTTGGATTAGGCAGAGTGTTATATACAAGGTTGATGAAAACAGTATTGCACTAATGAAAATGTGAAAAAGATTAGAAAATATTCAAATGCTTAAATAAAGTATAATAGAGTAATTCAAGGAAATACTTTTGGCATTTTGAAGTATGAAGTAGATGCATATCATTGATATAAAAATGCTCTTTCTAAATTTTAAGATAAAATGGTTACAAAGAGTTGGCATAGCATGCTCCCATTTAAAAAATATTATCATAGTATTATTAATACAGGAAGTGACAATTATTTCTTTGTCATGGGGTTGGCTACAGAGGATGGTGAGAGTTAAGTGTAATGAAAAATACTCTAATTCCTATATTAGACAATGTATCTCTCCATCAATAATGATCAATCTCACTTTAAATTCACAATTCCTCCCTCAAATAGTTTCTGCAATCCTATTTGAGTTCCCCAACTCACTCTCCCACTTTTCTATACTGCCTCTCTCTCATCAAACCTTCACTAGTTCCTTTTTCTTTTCCCCATACTCTGCTGATAACCTTCTTAATTCACTAGAAAATGTAAGCAATTGGAAATGGGATTCCATCTGCTTCATCTTCCATATCCACCCTCCTTACCTGCATCTGTACCCATATGCTCTGCCCTGCCTCGTATTTCTTTTTTTCTTTTTCTTTTTCTTTTTTTTTTTTTTTTTGAGACGGAGTTTTGCTCTTGTTGCCCAGGCTGGAGTGCAATGGCACACAATCTTGGCTCACCGCAAGCTCCGCCTCCCAGGTTCAAGCGATTCACCTGCCTCAGCCTCCCGAGTAGCTGGTATTTCAGTGGATAAACTGTGTGTGCTGCTATTAAGACCAGCCTCCTCCTGGGTCTACTTTGTAGCTGTCTTCTCTTTCTCATCAATATCAATTTTTCCATCAGAGTTTCAACTTGCAGTTTATTGATTACACATCACCTCACAGCTACTGTTCCACTTCTCTGTCACTCTTGACTACAAAACATCTTCAAACTGTCATCTGGCTCATTGTCTCTTATTCTTATTTTCCTATATGCTCTGGAGTTCCCCTCAATCGGGCTTTTATCACTATAGCTATTCTTGTCAGGGTCACCAATGACAGTCCTCCTCCCTCATGGTCATTTCTCAGTCCTCCTCTTTCTCTCTTAGTCGTAGTTTATACCTAGATCATTTCTTTCTTCTTGAACCACTTTCATCGTTTGACCTCCATTGCACCATTGCCTTTGATTTCCCTCCTACTTCACTGACTTCTCCTTCTCCGGCACTGTTACTGCATCCTCCTCATCTCCCTGCCCTTTAAATTTTGTAATTCTATTAGGATCAGTCCTCGTTTTTTTCTTTCCTTCTCTGGCTATAATTACTCTTAGGTGATCTCACTCATATGATATTTAATATGTATTTCATTGTGTCTTTCACCTCAGCTTCTCACTAACCTCAGACTAACAAGTCTCACCCCCACCCTACCCTCACACCTACGCATTCCACATCTTGTCCTCATGTGATCTTTCCCACCCCAATACATGTAAACTCCAACTAATCTGTTGCTTCTGCTAAAAAAAAAAAATTGGAATCACATTTGGCCTGTTACTTTCTCTTATATCATCTCACGTCTCTCAAATTCTCTGAAATCTCACACCTTCTCTTACAGCTCAAATCCAGAAGGAAATCCTGTTGGCTCTGACCTAACAATGTTTCCATCATCTAACCTCTTCTCAACACCTTTGCCATCACCCAAGTCTGAGTGCCACCATCTCTCATGACATCTGGATTATTGTTCATCACAGAGATAATCATCACTGGTGGTTTTACTTCTACCTTTGCCAACATATAGTATTTCTGTAACATAGCGCTCAGTTGGGTCCCTTTAAAACACACAGCAGCACATCTTATTTCTCCAGTTCAATGTCTCTAATGGCTCTATCTGTCTCTCTCAAGGTGAAAGACAAAAATGCTTGAAATGGCCTATAAGTTTCTATGCAATCCAGCTTCTCTTACCTCACTGAATTCAACTCTTCCCACTCACCCCCTGGCTCCCTCAACTCCACTTACTTTGAACTTCTTGCTGTTCTTTAAATACATCAAGTAAATCCAAACCTCGGGGATTTTCCTCTTCTAGAACTCTCTCACCCAACTCATTCCATATAATTTATTTTCTCACTTCATTTTGGTCTCTGCTGTAATTCCTCTGATTAGAAAGAGCTGCCTTGACCACACTATTTGCAATAGCACTGCTCTCCTTCCATCACTGTCCTCCTTATCTCACCAAAACTTCAGAGCTTGTCATCACCTGACATAGTTTATACTATGTATTTATTGTATATTTTCCTCAACTAGAATGAAAGCTACATGAGAGCTTTGGCATGTTTTGGTCATTACTACATGTCCTATTTTGAAATTGTAAACTGCTTCTCCACAACTGGGCCAGATCACCTAGATTTTTTTTTTTTGTACTTTTATGTATTTATTTATTATTATTATTATTATACTTTAAGTTTTAGGGTACATGTGCACAATGTGCAGGTTTGTTACATATGTATCCATGTGCCATGTTGGTATGCTGCACCCATTAACTCCTCATTTAGCATTAGGTATATCTCCTAATGCTGTCCCTCCCCCCTGCCCCCACCCCACAACAGTCCCTGGAGTGTGATGTTCCCCTTCCTGTGTCCATGTGTTCTCATTGTTCAATTCCCACCTATGAGTGAGAACATGCGGTATTTGGTTTTTTGTCCTTGGTTTTTTGTCCTAGTTTACTGAGAATGATGGTTTCCAGTTGCATCCATGTCCCTACAAAGGACATGAACTCATCATTTTTTATGGCTGCATAGTATTCCATGGTGTATATGTGCCACATTTTCTTAATCCAGTCTATCATTGTTGGACATTTGGGTTGGTTCCAAGTCTTTGCTATTGTGAATAGTGCCGCAATAAACATACGTGTGCATGTGTCTTTATAGCAGCATGATTTATAGTCCTTTGGGTATATACCCAGTAATGGGATGGCTAGGTCAAATGGTATTTCTAGTTCTAGATCCCTGAGGAATCACCACACTGACTTCCACAATGGTTGAACTAGTTTACAGTCCCACCAATAGTGTAAAAGTGTTCCTATTTCTCCACATCCTCTCCAGCACCAGTTGTTTCCTGACTTTTTAATGATCACCATTCTAACTGGTGTGAGATGGTGTCTCATTGTGGTTTTGATTTGCATTTCTCTGATGTCCAGTGATGATGAGCATTTTAAAGTTCATGTGGAACCATGAGCCCGCGTCGCCAAGTCAATTCTAAGCCAAAAGAACAAAGCTGGAGGCATCACGCTACCTGACTTCAAACTATACTACGAGGCTACAGTAACCAAAACAGCATGGTACTGGTACCACAACAGAGACATAGATCAATGGAACAGAACAGAGCCCTCAGAAATAATGCTGCATATCTACAACTATCTGATCTTTGACAAACCTGACAAAAACAAGGAATGGGAAAAGGATTCCCTATTTAATAAATGGTGCTGGGAAAACTGGCTAGCCATATGTAGAAAGCTGAAACTGGATCCCTTCCTTACACCTTATACAAAAATTAATTCAAGATGGATTAAAGACTTACATGTTAGATCTAAAACCATAAAAACCCTAGAAGAAAACCTAGGCAATACCATTTAGGACATAGGCATGGGCAAGGACTTCATGTCTAAAACACCAAAAATAATGGCTACAAAAGCCAAAATTGACAAATGGGATCTAATTAAACTAAAGAGCTTCTGCATAGCCAAAGAAACTACCATCAGAGTGAACAGGCAACCTACAAAATGGGAGAAAATTTTCGCAACCTACTCATCTGACAAAGGGCTAATATCCAGAATCTACAATGAACTCAAACAAATTTACAAGAAAAAAAAACCCCATCAAAAAGTGGGTGAAGGACATGAACAGACACATCTCAGAAGAAGACATTTATGCAGCCAAAAAACACATGAAAAAACGCTCATCATCACTGGCCATCAGATCACCTGGAGTTTGGCCTATGACTCACACCAACAACTTGCAAATAAGCTCAGCCAGAACTCACCAACAGAACCCGTCAGCAAAAGGTGACCCTGGGCCTTGTCCTTAGCTGGCTGGACCATCAACCTTTCTCTTCCAAGTCTCAGGGACCCATATCCTCTCCTGCGGGATGTCCTCTTTCGAATCCTCATACTCAAACCATGGGTATTGAAGTTTTTAAGTATTTTTAAAAATTTGCCTAGAGTATTTCTAGAAATGTGGTAGGTACTTAGTAATAATTTACAAACAAATTTGACTAATATTATTAGAACATTGGGAGAATCACATGCAAACACACAAACATAACAATTGAGCTATAATAACTAAAGGTCTGGAAAATATCTAGAAGACACGCTGGGCAATAAATGTAAAGTTTTGTAGGGTATTTTGAGTAGGGGGTCATATTTAGAAGACCCTAGATGTGGCCAGGCACAATGGCCCATGCCTGTAATCCCAGCACTTTGGGAGGCTGAGGCAGGTGCGTCACCTGAGGTCAGGAGTTCAAGACCAGCCTGGCCAACATGGTGAAACCCCGTCTCTATTACAAATACAAAAATTAGCCAGCCACGGTGGCACGCACCTGTAATCCTAGCTACTCAGGAGGCTGAGGCAGGAGGATCACCTCAATCCAGGAGGTGGCTGGTGGGCCTGGGTGACAGAGTGAGACTCTATCTCAAAAAAACAAAAAAAAGAAGATCCCTAGATGTGCCACAGCTTTCCAATAACTAGAGTCTATAAATGCAAAGATACTTTTGGAAGAAAATCTAGAAACAGTCATAAATGTAACTTTAATGTGAAACAAGCAAACTTTAAAATTTTATATACAACTCACTTGTCATTTTGGTAATATTTATGGTAGTTTTTGACCACAGAATCAACCTAATACATTATGAAAAAGATTTTAATAAACATATTTTGCTTCAAGAAATCATACTTATGGATGAGTTTAGCTTTGAGCTATGATGAATGTGAAGGTCCTATGATCTGTGTTTGTTGTCAGATGACTGGTGCTTTCGTTTAGGTGAAAAGTACAAACTTTAAAAAATAAATACAAATAACTGTTGCAGCAATACATCAATTTGAAGTGCCCAAATCACTTGCAGTAATATGTAAAGAATGCCAACTTAGGCCGGGCGTGGTGGCTCACGCCTGTAATCCCAGCATTTTGGGAGGCCGAGGCGGGCAGATCAGAAGGTCAGGAGATCGAGACCATCCTGGCTAACACGGTGAAATGCTGTCTCTACTAAAAATGCCAAAAATTAGCAGGGCGTGCTGGTGGGCACCTGTAGTCCCAGCTACTCCGGAGGCTGAGGCAGGAGAATGGTGTGAACACAGGAGGCAGAGTTTGCAGTGAGCCGAGATCACGCCACTGTACTCCAGCCTGGGTGACAGAGCAAGACTCCATCTCAAAAAAAAAAAAAGAATGCCAACTTAAATATGAAACTAGAGTTGCTAAGAAGATATGATTAAGTGGAAATTTATTGTCATCATCACAAGCTAAAATATATGTGAGATGGTAAAATAGAGAAGGCTTGTGCATCATCTACGACATCTGAGTTTTAATTGTACACGTTGGCAACTAAGAAACTGTGTTCTAATTTGCATGGAAAGGCTTTATTTTTAGTTTTATTATTTTAGTTTTCTTGCTCATTAATGTTTCAGAAGAAGTAAATCTGGAAAATCTCTGGGTTGTTTTATTTGAATTAAAATCCCACATTCTTGATTATTAAGATAGACCACCTTCTTTTTTATTCTTTGAAACTTTATGCTGATGCCTTTTGTGTTAGTCTGTTGTCACACTGCTAATAAAGACATACTGAGACTGGGTAATTTATAAAGGAAAGAGATTTAACTGACCCACAGTTCCTCATGGCTGGGGATGCCTCACAATCATGGCAGAAGGTGGAACTTGTCTTGCATGGTGGCAGGCAAAGAGAGAAAGAGAGCATGTGCAGGAGAACTCCCTTTATAAAACCATGAGATGCTGTAAGACTTATTCACTATCACAAGAAAAGCACATGAAAGACCTGCCCCCATGATTCAATTACCACCCACCGGGTGCCTCCAATGACACTTGGGAATTATGGGAGTTACAATTCAGGATGAGATTTGTATCACCATATCACCTTTTTAAATAAATTCCTGGTGAAACTACTAGTGATTATTCTTGAGGGGACATCAGAACTGTGTTCAGTTAATTGCTGAGAATCAACTAGGTCTGTGATCTTCTGTAAGTTATTTATGGTTAGTGAAACTAAGTTACTATACGTGCAAAACGTGTATGATACAACTGTTGGAGGGTTGTTTTTCACATGCTAAATGAGATCATTTTAGTAACAATTAAATGAAATTATTTTGCTTGAGTTTACAGTGATACAGTACATAAATTATAGTAAGTTTTAAATAAAAGGGTTAATTCATTTTCCTCAACATCTCTTATGAAACTAAACAGTCTAAGGCTTATCTGATATTTAATTTTTGTCCTGATGAGTTTCAATGATTTTGTTCCTTCTTGTGCTTTTATTTTAAATCACGAATCTACAAATTGAGTCCCAATTTAAGATGGAACTTGTTTTGCCATTTCCAACTTACTATGAAATGTTTATAAAAATCACAAGAGTTCCAAGGAAACTTTTAGTTTTACAATGATGAAATAAGTGGTACTGGATTAGCCCTACTGCCATAATTTAAAGAAAAAAAACCAGGCAAGTTGTATGAGGTACTAGTTTACAGGCTTTGGACAATAGGCAAAGCAAGACTGTTATACGTTATTAAAGAGAAACTCACCAAGTGAATCCCAGGGTCAATGTATAGCTCTCTGTGTGGGCAATTTCTTGACTCTAGTACAAGGAGCTAGAGCTGAAACAGAATGCTCTCTCTGAGCTTCTAGAAATCAGATTGCAGGGTTTCTGAAGCAGCTGGAATCTACAAGATAGGATTCCAGAGAAGAGGAATCTGCACAGAGGAGAGGATGCAGAAGGCTTTCTGTGGATTAACCTGTCAGTCATGAGTTCTATCTGAAAGCTGGGCAGTGCATATTCAGAGACTACGAGAGGCACAGCAGAGAATGATTACTAAAGGGGTAGATGGGAGTAGAGATGCTAGAAGGTAAGTAGTGCTGAGAGATGTTAAAGTTTGAACCAGCCAGAGTGAAATGACTTTGTTAACTCCTGCAGACATCAGACTGTGACAATAGAAAGGTCACTCTTAAAATAAAAAAATCAAACTGTGAAAAAATGGAGAGAGAATTTGGAAGTTGAGTTTTAGTAAGTGAGACTGGCTGGGAAAATACTTTGGGCTTTCCACAGATTTGTCCTAATGAGACCTAAACACAAGCATACAGAAATGTAAAGTAATCACCTAGTAAATAAATGCCTGTGAGAACTAAAATCAAAACCCATCAGAGAAAGTTAACACGATTCAGACTGTAATTGATGCTTGGTACAAATGCAAATAAAAAGAAATATTTGACTTGCAGTCAAGGAAAAATGCCATTCATGGAAACTGAATCCAAGATGGCCAGTATATGTATGTTGAAAGATTTAAAGGAAAAAATATGGTTATAATGAGAGAATAAAGTAAATCTCAGCAGAGAAACAAACATCATGCAATGACAAATCTGGACTAAAAATGTATAACAAATTTAAAACTCACTGCACATAGTTATCAGTGTATTCAAGATGGCGGAAGAAAAGAACAGAGAACTTGAAAAGACATCAGTAGGAAGTGTCCTATCTGAAGAATCTAAAAAAAATGATTGAATTTAAGTGAAGAGACCCTCAAGTACCTTTGTAGAAAACTGTAGGAAAATATCACATGATCTAACATTAGTATAACTGTGGTTTCAAAAAGATAAGAGAGTTGAGAATGGCACAAAAATTAAAATGAAGGGGGATGTATGGCCAAAAATTTTACCAGTTTGATTGAATATATTAATATAGACATATAAAAGCTAAGCAAACCTCAAGAAGGAAAATATCAAACAACAGTAAATCATTCTACAAAATAGACACGGACACTTGTATATTCCTTGCAGCACTATTCACAATAGCAAAGTCATGAAATCAACCTAAATGCCCATCAATGGCAGGTTGGATAAAGAAAATGTGGTACATATACACCATGGGATCCTACACAGCCGTAAAAAAGAATAAAATCGCATCCTTTGGAGCAATGTGGATGCAAATAGAGGCCACTATCCTGAGTAAATTATATTAGTTTGCATTTCAATGACGGAATGCCTGAGGCTAGGTAATTATTAAAAAAAAGGTTTATTTGACTCACAGAGACATTTTTATGTGGTGACATGAATCAGACCATTGACTGCTGGGGCTAAGGGTGGGGTACACACAGGATTTTTCTGAGGTGATGAAAATGTTTCAGCCAGGTGCTGGTGGCTCACACCTGTAATCCCAACAATTTGTGAGGCTGAGGCAGGAGGATTGCTTGAGGCCAGGAGTTTGAGACCAGCCTAGGCAACACAGCAAGACCCTGTCTCTATAATAGAAATTAAAATATATATACATACATATTTATATATATGTATGTGTGTGTGTATTTTTTTTCTCTTTGAGACCGGGTCTTGTTAAGTTGTGAACAGAACTAGAAGATTTTTGCATGCAACATTAGTTTTACTTGAAAGAATGACTGACAAATTGTTTGAGGCCAGGAGTTTGAGACCAGCCTGGGCAACACAGCACTACCTTGTCTCTATAATAGATACTAAAAAAAAAAATATATATATATATATATATATGTATGTATGTGTGTGTGTGTGTGTGTGTGTGTGTGTGTGTGTGTGTTTCTTGGAGACTGGGTCTTACTAAGTTGTGAGAAGAGCTAGAAGATTTTTGCATGCAACTTTAGTTTTACTTGAAAGAATGACTGACAATTTAGGGTTATTTAGTTTTGAGTATTTGGCAGACATTTTATTGTAAATGAACAGTGAGTCTGCAACTGAAGGAAAATAACAGTAATCAAATTCAAGTTTTGAGCAAAGACTAAAATTTTTGTAAAGTTTTATCACCCATCTTTAGCTTGACCACTTCCTAATACTTAAAGATTTTTTTTTTTCTGATGACAACAGTGGTGATTTTAATGAAAGTGATCTTTTTATACTAGGTAATAAAGTGCATTAACATTTACAGATCTGCATAGCTCAGTAGACCAATAGTTTCCAAATGACTAATGCATGTTAAAAAGTCAAACATGCATAAGATCCATTCAAGGCACATGATAGACCAGTGGATTTTTATATACCTATGAAAAATTCTTTCATACGGTTTCAAATTAAACATTGCAAATAACCTTTAAGATAAGTTTATCATTCGTCAAGTTTTGAGCAGTATCAAAGAAAACTGTTCACAATTATCTAAATGGGGTTATTAAATACTGCTATCGGCCATCATCACCATCTGCTGGCTCATTGGCATCAAAGACTTGTATGCCAAGGTCTTTGGGTCCATCATTATGTTCAACCTCACCTGAGGCCTCTTTCGTGGGCTCTCCAGCCGGGAAATCCATCAACAGCTGGCTGATAAAATGGGCCTCCAAACTGCGGCCCTCTGCCTGTAGTGGTTGCCTACCCCCAGGGGGCCTTGGGAAAGGATCCAGAGATGGATGATTAGGTTCCAGATATCAATCTGGACTAGGAAGAAGTGAAGGCTGTGCAGGGATTGAAGTGCTCTGTATGGTCCAGTTTAAAGAGAGTTGCCAGGTAACCTCTCTGACCTTGTGCAGCCAGTGCCTGGTACTGCCCAACACCTAGGAGAGATTCAGATCCCTCACATCTTGGGGTGTTACCTTGTTTTTTGTTTGTTTGAGGAAACTTTAACCTTTAAATTGTTTAGAAATAAATAATTATAGCTTTTGTTTATTGAGCACATGGTATATGCCAATCAATGTGATAGGATCTTTACATGCATTTCTCAGTTCAAGACTACTTTAAATATTCAAACTAGCAAAAGTAAATGAATTAGTGAGACTGGGCTAATAATCTGACACAATTCATAATAATAGGCACAATAGTAATTGCTATAATTATAGCAAATATATATTAACTCAGTCTTCCAAAGTCAATACGATTAACCTCATTTTCCAGAGCAGGTAAGTAATTTGACTACCTTGAGGAACTGACAAACTGTTTTCCTCAGTGGAAGCAGAAGCTTGAAGACTACTAATGGGAATGTTAAATGGTGTCTTAATTGTACACCATGGTAATTTTGACGTGTACTTTCCCAACGGCTAATGATGTTGAGCATTTTCTCCTGTGCTTATTGGCCATTTGTATGTTTTTTGGAGAAATGTCTCTTCATTGCCTTTGTCCATTTAATAAGTTATTTTTTGTTATTGAGTTCCTTATATTGTCTTTTATATATACATATTTTTTTAAATTATACTTTAAGTTCTAGGGTACATGTGCACAATATGCAGGTTTGTTACATATGTATACATGTGCCATGTTGGTGTGCTGCACCCATTAACTCGTCATTTACATTAGGTATATCTCCTAATGCTATCACTCCCCCCTCCCCCCACCCCACAACAGGCCCCGGTGTGTGATGTCCACCTTCCTGTGTCCAAGTATTCTCATTGTTCAATTCCCACCTATGAGTGAGAACATGCGGTGTTTGGTTTTTTGTCCTTGCGATAGTTTGCTGAGAATGATGGTTTCCAGCTGCATCCATGTCCCTACAAAGGACATGAACTCATCATTTTTTATGGCTGCATAGTATTCCCTGGTGTATATGTGTCACATTTTCTTAATCCAGTCTATCATTGATGGACATTTGGGTTGGTTCCAAGTCTTTGTTATTGTGAATAGTGCCACAATAAACATACATGTGCATGTGTCTTTATAGCAGCATGAATTATAATCCTTTGGGTATATACCCAGTAATGGGATGGCTGGGTCAAATGGTATTTCTAGTTCTAGATCCCTGAGAAATGGCCACACTGACTTCCACAATGGTTGAACTAGTTTACAGTCCCACCAACAGTGTAAAAGTGTTCCTATTTCTTCACATCCTCTCCAGCAGCTGTTGTTTCCTGACTCTTTAATGATCACAATTCTAACTGGTGTGAGATGGTATCTCATTGTGGTTTTGATTTGCATTTCTCTGATGGCCAGTGATGATGAGCATTTTTTCATGTGTTTTTTGGCTGCATAAATGTCTTCTTTTGAGCAGTGTCTGTTCATATCCTTCGCCCACTTTTTGATGGGGTTGTTTGTTTTTTTTCTTGTAAATTTGTTTGAGTTCATTGTAGATTCTGGATATTAGCCCTTTGTCAGATGAGTAGGTTGCAAAAATTTTCTCCCATTCTGTAGGTTGCTTGTTCACTCTGATGGTAGTATTTTTTGCTGTGCAGAAGTTCTTTAGTTTAATTAGATCCCATTCATCAATTTTGGCTTTTGTTGCCATTGCTTTTGGTGCTTTAGACATGAAGTCCTTGCCCATGCCTATGTCCTGAATGGTATTGCCTAGGTTTCTTTCTATGGTTTTTATGGTTTTAGGTCTAACATTTAAGTCTTTAATCCATCTCGAATTAATTTTTGTATAAGGTGTAAGGAAGGGATCCAGTTTCAGCTTTCTATATATGGCTAGCCAGTTTTCCCAACACCATTTATTAAATAGGGAATCCTTTCCCCATTTCTTGTTTTTGTAGGGTTTGTCAAAGATCAGATGGTTGTAGATGTGTGGTATTATTTCTGAGGGCTCTGTTCTGTTCCATTGGTCTATATCTCTGTTTTGGTACCAGTACCATGCTGTTTTGGTTACTGTAGCCTTGTAGTATAGTTTGAAGTCAGGTAGGGTGATGCCTCCAGCTTTGTTCTTTTGGCTTAGGATTGACTTGGCAATGCGGGCTCTTTTTTGGTTCCATATGAACTTTAAAGTAGTTTTTTCCAATTATATGAAGAAAGTCATTGGTAGCTTGATGGGGATGGCATTGAATCTATAAATTACCTTGCACAGTACGGCCATTTTCACGATATTGATTCTTCCTATCCATGAGCATGGAATGTTCTTCCATTTGTTTGTGTCCTCCTTTATTTCATTGAGCAGTGGTTTGTAGTTCTCCCTGAAGAGGTCCTTCACATCCCTTGTCAGTTGGATTCCTAGGTATTTTATTCTCTTTGAAGCAATTGTGAATGGGAGTTCACTCATGATTTGGCTCTCTGTTTGTCTGTTATTGGTGTATAAGAATGTTTGTGATTTTTGCACATTGATTTTGTATCCTGAGACTTTTCTGAAGTTGCTTATCAGCTTAAGGAGATTTGGGGCTGCGACGATGGGGTTTTCTGGATATACAATCATGTCATCTGCAAACAGGGACAGTTTGACTTCCTGTTTTCCTAATCGAATGTCGTTTATTTCTTTCTCCTGCCTGATTGCCCTGGCCAGAACTTCCAACACTATGTTGAATAGGAGTGGTGAGAGATGGCATCCCTGTCTTGTGCCAGTTTTCAAAGGGAATGCTTCCAGTTTTTGCCCATTCACTATGATATTGGCTGTGGGTTTGTCATAGATAGCTCTTATTATTTTGAGATACATCCCATCAATACCTAATTTATTGAGAGTTTTTAGCATGAAGTGTTGTTGAATTTTGTCAAAGGCCTTTTCTGCATCTATTGAGGTTTGGTTCTGTTTATATCTGGATTACCTTATTGATTTTCTATGTTGACCACCTTGCACTTAGGATGAACCTACTTGATCATGGTGTCTGGATTCGGTTTGCCAGTATTTTATTGAGGATTTTTGCATCAATGTTCATCAGGGATATTGGTCTAAAATTCTCTTTTTCTGTTGTGTCTCTTGCAGGCTTTGGTGTCAGGATGATGCTGGCCTCATAAAATGAGTTAGGGAGGATTCCCTTTTTTTCTATTGATTGGAATAGTTTCAGAAGGAATGGTACCAGCTCCTCCTTGTACCTCTGGTAGAATTTGGCTGTGAATCCTTCTGGCCCTGGGCTTTTTTTGGTTGGTAGGCTATTAATTATTGCCTCAATTTCAGAGCCTATTATTGGTCTATTCAGAGATTCAACTTCCTCCTGGTTTAGTCTTCGGATGGTGTATGTGTCTAGGAATTTTTCCATTTCTTCCAGATTTTCTAGTTTATTTGCACAGAGGTGTTTATAGTATTCTCTGATGGTAGTTTGTATTTCTGTGGGATCGGTGGTGATATCCCCTTTATCATTTTTTATTGCATCTATTTGATTCTTCTCTCTTTTCTTCTTTATTAGTCTTGCTAGCGGTCTATCAATTTTGTTGATCTTTTCAAAAAACCAGCTTCTGCATTCCTTGATTTTTTGAAGGGTTTTTTGTGTCTCTATCTCCTTCAGTTCTCAGATACATGATTTATAAAATTTTTTTATTCATTCTCTGGAATATATATATATATATAATTTCTTTGAATACTTTTTTCTGCCCCATCCACATCCTCTTTGTTGGACACTAAATGAGACAAATGTTAAATCTTTTATTACAGCTCCGCGCGTACCTGAGATGGCTCTGTTTATTTTTTCCCAGTCTGTTTTCTCTCTGTTACTCAGTTTGGGTAATTTCTATTATTTTATTTTCAGGATAACCGGTGATTTCCCCTTTCCTTTCCATTCTCCTCTTGAACCATTCACACAACATTTTAATTTTGGCTATTTTGCACTTCAGTTAAAATTTCCATTTGACTGTTTTTTTTTATCTCCTGTTTCTTTACCGTGGTTTTCTATTTGCTGAGACTTTCTTTCTCTTTCTTTTTTTTTTTATGGCTTCAAGAGTGCTTATAATTGCTCACTGAAGCATTTTTATGGTAGCTGCTTTAAAATCCTTGTTGTAGGGTGGGCATGGTGGCTCATGTCTCTAATCCCAGCACTTTGCAAGGTGGAGGCAGGAGAATTGCTTGAGCCCGGGAATTTGAGACCAGCCTCAGCAACAAAGTGAGACCTCACCTCTACAAAAAATAAATTCTAAAATTGAAATAAATAAATAAATACTCCTATCTCTTCTAACTATATATTTGCATGAAACCACATTATTTTCATGTTGTAACAGATCGATTGCAAAATTAAATATAGAACCCAGATATCTTTTCCAAAGCTAGACATTAAATATGTTTGCAAAATTATGAAGCAATGACATTCTTCTCACTATTTTAAGTATTTTTTCAATAACACTGTTATTTGTATAACATGAATGTTATACAATGTAACATGGACATGTAATGAAAGTATTATTTTAAATGACAACTATTTTAAGAATTCCTCAGTATTAATTTCTGTTAAGTATACATATATATATAAAACTCACATAGATAAAATGTCTTTGGGCTCTTTAACATTTTTGAAGCTTTTAAAGTGTTATTGAGACAGAAACTTTTGTGAATTGCTAGTAAATGAATTCTTGGAATTGATACCATTTACTATGACTGAATGCTGAACTCAACATTTATATCCAAGCTCAAAACAATCTGTGGAAGTCTATGTGAATGTTTTCATGACACATAATAAAAATATCAAGTGTTCGGAGAAGATAAAAAAATATAATGACAGGGCTCAGGAATGGAATAAATGTGGCATAGATAGCAAGAAAAGTGATTTAAAAACACCACCTCTGTTTAAATCAAGTGAGTGGGTACACATTAAAATGATAATAAATGCTAAGCTTCGTCTGGTACACTGTTAAAAAAATGTTGACTGTATAGCACTGCAAACTTTAGTCAATGAGAAGAGGCAATAAAACATAAATTTTATTTCGTTTTTCTTTTACAGATGAAAAGGGGTTAAGAACTGAAGTCTTAAACTTTTCATACCTTAATATTCTTTGACAGTTACTCTTTGCACTTTAATTGGCAAATGAACAATACTAAGATTTATTAACCCCAAATTCTTAAATCAAAGAGTTTTGGTTTAGAAGGATGAAGCTAGATACATTTCTGCATTTTAAAATGCAAACCTCAATTTTTTTTTAATTAGGCTTGAACTATTTCAAAGGAAAAGATGGTAAAGAAAGATATTGAAAAATAGTTCTTGGTTTCCTCTGGTTTTTCTTTGTCTTTCTTTTTAAAAAATATGTTTCCGGTAATTCAGTTTTGCAGTGAAAATGCCGATGGCTATGGACAGCGTGGCTCAGTATTGACCTCTTCTAAGTTATTATCTATATTTCTTACAATTATCTGAACAGAAAGACTCTAACCTTCATTGAACATGCACTTCAGCCAGTACAATCCTCAGCGCAGCAGTAACACAGGCGGCCCTTTGAGTACGGAGCAGTTGACTTTGTTGCAGATCACTTATTTCCCTTCTGGATCGAGAGCACTATGGTACCTTGGACACTTCACATTATAATTCTTCACAAAGCAGGGCTGGCGTACGGACTCGTCCTTGACCATCACTTGCTGTTTCCCAGCCATAACAGAGCCACTATCAAAGCTGCAGCAGTGTTTCCCACACTAGACTTGGTTTTTGCCTGGATATACTCATCTGCATGCATGTCACCATATCACACTTTGCAGCCAGTCCTATGGGGTTTCTCATGGCCACAATATACTTTACCATACCATACATTTTCACTATTTCAGAATAAATAACAATGAAGAGTTCCTAGCAGTTGTCATAAATGAAACAAACTTGGTGCCACAATTTGTTATGCCCCGCCGCCTCAGCATGAATTACAACATGGCCTTTCTTTACACTCTCTTTTTGGCAAATTCAGGGATGCTGACTTATTCTGAGATTTGCGAATTTATCCTCCTTGTTCTCACTGCAGTTCCAGTGCTTCTCTCCTCACCAGCAAAATGAATTTTATTAGTGATCTATTCCTCCACTTCACTGGGAAATGTGATATCTCCTCTCTAAGCTTCACCTTTGCATTTTGCACACTCAGTTGTATCTACTTCACTTTGGAAGAAGATAAGCACATCATGGTGTCTTGTAGGGTCTTCATCATGAGTAGGCAGCTGTCTTCCCAGCTGCTTAATCCAAGATTGGGCCCCTCTGCAGCTACAGCAGTTTCTCTGAAGATGAAAAATAGGTCATTTAGCTGGTGAAGATGGTTGTCCTATAAGAAAATGAAGAATTTAATAACAAAACAGTAAATGAAACATAAGTAAAAAATTTTAAATATATATAAATATATGTAATCTACATGAAAGGTTCTGAAACTTATTCCAAGATATATTTATGAGAAGAGTTTTAATTTAGAGGGTAAAAATGAAACTGCTGGAAAGAAAACACAGACACACACACACATGGGCACAAATAAACACAGACTGGTTGCAGAGAAAGAGGTATCCATGTTTCTCAAATTGTGAATGAACAAAACTAATACCCAAACACAAAGATGCAAAAGGTGGAAAGCTTTTGTGAGACGTACTGTGACTCACAATGTCTGTGCTTCATCAAGTTAGGATGCAACATAAAGGATGCAATAGAAAGATATTTTCAGTTATTCAAGACTTAGTACACTCCTATTATCTTCTTAAAAACAATGACAGGAGCAGACAACACTTACAGGTATAGAGAAAATGCAAATATAGTTATTGATGTAGAGGTAGGCATAACTATAGATAAAGATATGTACAACAGCTACCTGGGAGATGAAAAGCTTAATGCTAGGCAGTAGTTTTTTGAAAAAGCTGATACAGTAAAAGACAAAGAATAGCAAATAAGAATTTCATTTTTTATCAAAATTTACCAAATTAAAAGACATTAAAACATTTTTGTTAGAAGCCAAAGGTTTTTAGCATCAAATAACAATATCCAGATATTTGTATGTTTATGAAGAAACATTCCTGAAATAAAATGCTACAGAAAGTAAACAGAAAACATATCTTAGTAACGTTAAGATGTTTCTAGAGAAAACTTGGTTTGGTGTATGTGGCAACTCTCTGAACACTCTTTGCAATTTTTCTGTATATGTAAAACTGTTCTAAAACTAAAAGTTTATTAATAAAACACAATTCTACCGGACATACTGCTTTGCAACTTGCTATTGTTTTGAATGAAAATATGCTGTGGAATGTTTTCCATGTTAACACATTGATTTATTCCATTATTTGTAATACTTACAGAGTAATTCATTTTGTGATAGAGCAAGATTATTAAACAAGACTTTTTTGAATTTTATAGAATCTGAAACAATGCTGTGATGAAATATCTTGCACAAGCACTTTTCTGCTCTGGTAGTTTGGAAGGATATTCATCAAAATGTCAACAGTCATTATGAAGGAAAGGTGAATGTATTCTTTGTTTTTATGTGTGTAATTTTATGTAGTTTCTCAGGTTTTTGCTTTTAAAATGCATTATTTCTATAATCAGAAGCACTATGATCAATGTTTTTCTTAGTCCTATATAAATATGACTTATTTTGTTTATGAAGTGAAATATATTAATAAAATAAATATTTTATTAATAAATATTATAATATAATAAATATTAATAAAATAAAATATTTTTATTAATATATTTCAGGGGAAAGGTTTTAATTTTGAGAGTAAAAATGGAACCGCCAGAAAGAAAACAGAGACACACACACACATAGGCACACATAAACACAGACTGCTTGCAAAGAAAGAGGCATCAGTCTTTCTCATCGCATTTGATGCAATGTGCAATGAATGTTATGTAGGACTAAAGTACTTAGGCCTTGCAATGTGCAATGTTTTGTAGGACATTGCGCGTTGCAAGGATAGTACAAAGGGTTCCCATATATCCCAAACCCAATTTCTTCTTCTAGTAACGTCTTACATTACTAAGATATGTTTTGTGTTTTCTTTCTGTGGCATTTTGTTTGAGGAATGTTTCTTGGTAAACATTTTATCTTAAAGGTAAAATAGGCAAGTACTTTAGTCCCGTATAAACATTGCACATTGCATCAAATGTATTTGTTACAATGATTGGAAGATGATCTAAACTTGGGAATCACTACTGGTTTTCTGATTTAGCTTTGCGTTTCCATGTAGTGCAAGCAGGCAAATAATAAACAACTGTGAGGAGGAGACAAATAACATATTTCAAAGGGTCAATTTAATACATATTTTATGGAAGTTTTCTTTCAATTGCTAAAAATCATTGATTAAATTTGATGACATCTTAAGTCACTTATATTAAACATTTATAAAATCCTTCAAGTTGATCATAAAGATCAAACTTAATCACATCAATAGCAGTAATTCAGCTATTTAAATATCCTATATGTAATGTGTAGCTTTAAATACTGTTACTAAGTTGGAATAAATGTGAAATAACTTAGTATTCAATACAAAATTCGGAGTGAGTAAAATAAATTTAACGAAATCACATGGAAATAATTAATAATACTAATAAAAATGCTGGGAAAAAAGTAAATGAAAATGCTGGTTCTTGAAAATGTCATTGCAATACACAATCCTTTGGTCAGGACAATTAAGACAAAAAGACAGTGAATACAAATTCAAGCATTAAACAAAGAATATTACCAGATTATGGAGCATCTCTCATGGTTAATGAATACTAAGGAGAATATCTTGGTAGATTTGCTAACTTTTAAAGATAGCTTAAATTACCAAAATAGGCTGAAAAACTAAAATATGATTTGAGTAGAAGTTCTATGTTTCAAATTTGAGCAGGCTGCCTGTAAAAAGCTGGGCTTAGAGAGTTTAATATGTGGCTTTACACAGACTTGTAAGGTTTCATCTGTTCTGTACTACATAGCAGGCATTTTAGATTGTAAAAGTGGAATACTTGCCTTTTTTTTTTTTTGCCATTAAAGTAACATAGCACTAATTTCCAAGATGAAAAAGACATTGTTATGCATTGAGTTGTTTCTCCAAAAAGCGATGTTGAAGTTCTAATCCCCAGTACCTCCGAATGCAATTTATTTGGATATAAAGTAATTGCAGATAAAATTAATTAAATTAAGATAATGTCACACTGCAGTAGGTTAGTGCCTTAGTCCAATGTAATGGGTGTCTTTAGAATAAAAGGAAAATGTTGGGAGGCCAAGGTGAGTGGATCACTTGAGGTCAGGAGTTCGAGACCAGCCTGGCCAACATGGTGAGACACTGTCTCTAGTAAAAATACAAAAAATTAGCTGGGCATGATGGCGGGTGCCTGTAATCCCAGCTACTCGGGAGGTTGAGGCAGGAGGATCGCTCGAACCAGGGAGGCGGAAGTTGCAGTGAGCCGAGATCGCGCCACTGCACTCCAGCCTGCACACACAGCAAGACTCCATCTCAAAAAAAAAGAAGAGGAAGAGGAAGAGGAAGAGGAGGAGGAAGAAGAAGAAGAAGAAGAAAGAAGAAGAAGAAGAAGAAGAAGAAGAAGAAGAAGAAGAAGAAGGAAATGATGTGAAGACAGATACACGGGGGAATGTCTTGTGAAGATGGTGGAAGATATTGGAGTTATGTAGCCACAAACCAAGGAACGCCAAAGATTGCTGGTGATGCTGGAGGCTAAGAGAAAGGCATCCCCCACAGCCTTGAGAGACCATGGTCCTGCAAAACCTGAGTTTCAAACTTCCAGCCTTCAGAACTGTGCGACAATGAACTTCTGTTGTTTTAAGACACTCAGTTAGTGGTACTTTGTTATGGTGTTTCAGGAAACTAATACAGATGTCATTAAGAAGAAAATTTTGAACCAATTTTGTGTATCAATATAATTCCAAAAGCAAAAGAAAACTGATAAATCTATCAGTGTATTAAAAGGATAATAACATATACAAGTATTGTGCACACAGAAATATAAATTTAATATTAGTAGAAGTATTCATATAATTTTTCACAGCTGTGGATCACAGAAAAATGTCTGCTTCATTCACTAAAGCTGAGAAGAGCTAACCCTCAGGGTCTGCTGTCAACATCCTCAGTGCCACCGTCTTACAGGGATGGGGTCAGGGAGCAATCCGACAGTTGTTCCCACCAGGACTCCTTGTAGATGTCCACCTGCAAGGCTTGGCATTCAAAGAAGACCGAAGATTCAGCAAAAGTACAAGAAATTACTACGGAGGGAAAAAGAGGGCCTAAATCTCACAGGAATCCTAAACCACAGATTAATAATACTCAGAACATCTGAAACAATAGCTGAAAAGGAAAGACTCAGGAAGCAACTTAGAAAAGTTGTCCAGCCTTTGCTAGAGAAGAATGCAGTATTACCTAAGGTTTGTCTGAAGAACACTTCACCATTGACCAGCTTCAGCCAGAAGAGCAATGTAGCAAAATGGGTAAACTCCATTACCATTCAAAAACAAAATATGAAAGAAACATCAAGTCACAAAGCACGAGCAGAATGTAAATAAGCAGAAGCTAAGCATGCTGCTAAGAAACAAGAACACGAGAGGATAAAATGAAGGAGAAAAGCTCAAAGGCTCCTAGACAAAAGAAAATGACAGTGTTCGAAATATTGTGCAAAAAGACAAGAAAGGGCCAACCAAACTTGAATTTATCCATGGAGTATCTTCTTCATAAAACACATAAAAATAAATCAGAAATTTTGCAGGATTAAAATATCTGCTCTCTATTGAATTATTTTGTATAAGTAATGTGCCTCCTAACAATTAATAAAACTTGTCAACATAAACTGTATTGCTTAGCTATGTTAAATATAAAATGTCCAAATATTTTTGCTTTTGTGAAAGAAAATTTTTTTCTTTTTATTACAGACAAGAGTCTCACGCTCTTGCACAGGCTGGACTGCAGTGGCATGGTCATAGCTCACTGCATCCTCGAACTCCGAGACTCAAGGGGGATACTCCCAGCCTAGCCTCCTGAGTACTTAGGACTACAGGCTGGTGCCACCACACCTGGCTATTTTTTAAATTTTATTTTTTGTAGAGACAGGGTCTCCCTTTGTTGCTCAGACTGGTCTCAAACTCCTGGCCTCAAGAAATTTTCCCACCTTGGCGTCCCCAAGTTTTGGGATTACAGGTGTGAGCCCAGCACCTGGCCAGAAAATTTTCTACCTATGCTTCATATAATACGATTTTTCCGTTATTTATTTGCTTAAGGAAGCCTTGCCTGAAGAACTAAAAGAACTTTCTTCTATTTGAGAGACAAGCTCAAGTACATAACATTTTTGTATTATAGAAAATTCAAATGAAATGTTTTGAAAATCAGTTTGCAGAGCTTTCAATAAAGCATTTTAATGAATTTTTTTCAGTACAGTAATCAGCTGTTGTGCTTTTAAAATTCATTTTAATGACAGGGAAGGCAAAGACTCCCTTGTTACTTTATTTATTTTGAATTAGGTGTATGTTGCAGGGAAATGGACTTTCCAGAAACCTGAGAGCAGAATACCTAGATGCTGAAACTCCCTTCGGCTCCTTATATAATGATATAGTGGTATTGATACAGCAGGGTTTGGTAGAGTCAGATTGGAAGTTCACAGCTTGTTAGCCTAAGCACATAGCTTGTTAGTGTTGAAATATATGAGTTAACAAAAATATATTGTGTAGAATTTACATAGGATGGCATGTGTCATGTGGGTATATGTGGGTTTGTATATGAACTGAGAGTTAAAAAAGTAACACTGAGAGAAATAAAACAAGTATAAAAATGAGAGACTTCTCTAAAACATTTAATTTGTAATTACCAAACCGTTTGCTGTTTTACATATGCATGCACCCTGGGTCAGTAATAGATCAGAGACAGTAAAAAGGAAAAAATATGTAATTTGCGCCTCTCCCTCCTCCCCACTTTTTTTTTTTTTCTTCAGAGAGGTCTTATTATATCTGATTCCTGATTCCACACATGCTCACATGAAAAGTGCAGTCAAGTAATGAGGCTACATGGCAATCTTGTTTAACACTCAACACTTAACGCCCAATGCTTGTTCGGGTTTAGGCTCTGCGCTACGTACCTTACAAATATCATTGGTTTAATCTTCACAATAACCCATTTTAAAGATGAAAAAGCTGAAAGAACAGCGTTGTTGTCCACAAAGTTATCCAATTAGAGAGTGTGTGTTTTTTTTTAAATACAAAGCGCTCACAAATTTTGAAAGAAATAGTAATAAAAAATTACCTTTTAAAAGTATCTGTAGGAAGATGTATCTAGCACAGAAATATTTTGGAGTGTGTGTGTGTCACTTCTCAATTTGTTGCCTTTCAGCTCCAAAAATACCTTCATACCCTTACTCTGTAATAAAGGACAGACATACTTTTAGTGTTTCTCCTTTACAGTGAGAACAATATTAAGCTTTCTTAGGAGAAGGCGCTGGAGGAAATTTGCGGGAGGAAGAAGCTTCTCTTGCTGGTACCAACAACAGTACACTTGGTCTGCAGTGTGGGTGGGAAGGTATCTGGTGTGGCTGTGCCCCAGATTGCGATCCCTTAGTGGCCTTGAAGTCCTGATCCAGACTGGTGGGCATCTTCCTGCAGCCCTCAACATAGATGCTATACCTAGCACCCCCACTTTCTCTGCACATGTGTGCACTCAGCCATGTGCTGAGGCTCACCCAAACCTTGGAAGCTTACTCTCTGCCTCACCAGCTATTGCAGACCAGCTCAGTCTTGGGCAAAGCAGTGACCCTTGGTGTCTTCCCGTGGGTTGCAACTGTACCTTCACAAGGAAGTCTGATCCTTAACAATTAGGAAGAGGGACTCTTTTCAAGATGTTTCTTCCTTGGGTATGCTTCCTTAGCCCTTGCATACTATATAGAATTCTATTGTATTTCATAATTACTGTTTTATTATAGTGTAATAATTCTTTACATTTAATGTTCCTTGTTTAAATCACTATGTGGTTTTGCTACACTGATAAAACCCAGACTGATACTTGTGGATGCCTTGTTTTTGATATAACATTCAATGGACTCTGTGATAACTACTGGGCTGCTTCACCTTAACCACAGGCTTTTAATGTTATATACAAAAGTGACCAGAAAGAACATAAATTATTCCAAGTTATGTTTTAGCTTAACTCTTGAGGTTTATTTTCTTCTCTCCCCTGAATTGTTCAATCAGCTCTAATTCCATACCTTTCCCAGATATTAGGAATCTCAATATCAGTTTCCTAATATTTCTAACCCCATATATTGTGTTCAGGATCCCTGGGGGAGACACAAAGCTGTCCAGTGAGGGCTCTTGCAGGAGTAGGGCTCCTACTATTTTCTGGCAGGGTGGCATTTCAGTATTTTCATAACCTGTTTGAATAGGTCATAACATTTTAGAATGTTGAATATAAGCCCTGATTATTATCTGTACTGTTCCTGTGGGGAGATACGTGAATTTTGAATAAGCAGCAGGAAAGAAACTGAGGTTTAAATTTGTTCAAATACACCTCCAATAAGTAGTCAAAGATATGCCAGACAGCCTAATGAGCAGTAAATTAACGAAAATAAAACAACTGTCCAGATGAACAAAATCTTTTGTTATTGCCATTTTTAATTACAAGACATTGATATTTTCTAAAATTTAATCTTTATACATTTTCTGAAAAACCAACATGTTTTCCGGTATAAGATTATAACTATCTTACGAGAACACAGCAAACCCTGACCTATACAACTATGTCCTTCATTTATTCCAGTAACCCATAAACACCAAGTGCTTAGCAAATAGAACTCAGGCATTTAAGAGAAGGGAAAACTATTTTCTTATATAAGCTATAGATGTATTTCTATTGTCTATTAGAAAAGAACCGGTTCTTAGGAAAGTCATTGATGATTTGCCACAATTAATTCCAAAATGTCTTTGTTGAAAGCAGGAAAGTAGGAAATAATTGATTGGATCAACAAGAATAATCACAATCATCCATTTTTATATCAAATCAAATTATGAAAGTCAGAAAGCTGACTCATAGGAAGAAACTCATCAATGACACACACCTCTCTAGCAAAGGAAAACATCCGTTTCATTTCTTCCAATATTCCTATATTGCCATTTGATGAAACTGAAGATTCTTGTAAGTTTAAAAAAAAAAAGCAAACATTCAATTTGTGAGGTTTTCACTACGTACTTCAGTTGAGGTGAGCTAAAGACCACTTTGTTACTAACATAAAGCTAACAATAAATCATTTACCCAGAAATAAGGTGTGCATTTCAAATAATGTTATCGTCATATACATTGTTTCACAAATCAAGGTTCTTAGTAGCAGATGGAAATGTCAGCAGGCAGCCAGCAATGGGCGTGTTTTCGAAATAGCTGATTACTTTTAATGCTCTGTGCTGTTAACTCATACACACTATTTCCTGGAATTGTGTAAATGTTATGTATTTATTTGTTGTCTTGTGAATGTGGTTTTGTGAGGGGTCATCACACGTTGTTCCCTGAAATTCTTAGAGCTATCAGTCTCACCACATTACAGTGATAAAACACTTTCTGTTACTTCTCATCCTACTGCTTTATGCAAGTGTATTACCAAAGGGTGATGTGCTCCATTTCTGACCATATCCACTTCTATCAGCCATTAACCACAGGTAAGTGGTTAGATTCTTACAGTAATCCCATTTACTCACTTTATAGATTTTTAGGTCCCTGCAAACATCAAAAAGTTTCCTGTATAACAATAATTGTAGGGTCTATAGAGGCAAAGCTTTTTAGTTATTAATGACTTCACAGAGTCATCAGTTTCCTTAACTTTTTAGGGTGCTCCTACTTCAAGGGTAAGTAGTTTTGACATTCACAGTGGCTTGATTCACAGACAGAATAAATGTCTGACTTCATATGAGTCAGAAACTCTGACCACTCATTTTTATGCATATAACTGTTTATCTACCATGACATCACTGCTGGACAAGGACATTGGAAATATGATCCCCTTTAAGAATGTGGGCATTATAGTGCTTTGTGATAAATCCAAGCTCTCCCATTTTCTACCCACGTGAGTCTCATATTCTTTGAACCTCATCTTTAAAGTGAAGAAAATGGCACCACTCTTGCAGAGCTGTTTTGAAAGTTAAATCATGTGGCATGTGAAATATATGTTCCTTGCAGCAATGACAAGAAATTAGGCCGAGTCTATGGGCATCAGGAACAATGTCTCTGTCCGATCCCTGTAGCAGCTAAAACTTAGCCTGTCACCACAAGCCATCTTCCCTATTCTACACTGGGTAATAAAAAAGTACTTAGCATTATAATAATTACTATAACATTATTGGGAAGAATAGAGATAGGATATTGAGTTCCTAATATAGGCCACACATTGCCCAAGACCTTTTCTATTAAATGTGCACTTGGAATGAACTTCCATGACTTTGCTGTAAAGCAGTAGTGTTGATAGCTGATATAATTTACTGTCAGCTGAATCTAAGCTACTTGTGAAGAATCATTTCTCATATTCTCAGGGGACTGGTTCCAGGACTTTCCACAGATACCAAGATCCGTGGATGCTAAAGTCCCTTACGTAAAATGGTCTAGTTTTTGCACATAACCTATGCACATTTTCTCCTATACTTTAATCTCTAGATTATTTATGGTACCTACTAAAATGTAAATGCTATGTAAATAGTTGTTACACTATATTTTTATTTGTAGTTTTATTATTTTGTTATTGCTTTTTATTGTTTTTCAAATATTTTCAATTTGCAGTTGGTTGCATCATGGATACAGAATCTGCAGATACAGAGGCCAACTTTCCTTTTCATTTCTCTACGTTCTTCAGCTTACCTTCACGTGGTAGATGCCCAGGAAAGACCCTGAAACTCATGAAAGGTAGCAAGATTTCAAGCTATCTTCTCCTGTCCTCTAGAACACCTTGTAAATAGAGAAGACAGGTGTGATGCAAACAGACCTGACAATGTCAGGGGTGTTGATAGCCACAGGTAAAGTGAGAGTGAACTCCAGTGACGCTACTGTCTCCTCATATTTGGGGAACTTCTTCATTTTCCACTCATCTTTTTTGCCCTTGACTATCACATTTATATCATAGGCGTATATTCAAATACAATGAGTATTATGCTCTTTCAGTTAAAGCAGAATGGTTTAATTTGGGTTGAGAATAAATCTAAATAATTATACATTTTTCATTTAGGCATAGGAAGGTATACAGATGTGCATTTTTTAAATTCTGAAATATGTCTCCTTGTTTCTAATAAAAAAGAGATAATTCTAAAAAGGTGAAACCCTTTTTATTGTATGATTTTTACTGTTATTATTTTTTTAAATCATGATTTAGTTTTTTAATAGTTTTATATGTGCCTATTAAAAGTTGAAAGAATAAATGTCGATGGCTCCAGAGAGATTTAAGAGTGAGCTGAAGGGAATCCTCTCCCATTACAAATAATAAAATGTTGAGTAAAATGTAAAAACAAATACTTAAAATATATAGCTGAGTTGTAAAGCAAAAACAAAACAAAACAAAAAAACACACAAACAAAAAAAACACACAAAACTTTGAGTACTGGAAATCTATAAGACCCTGATCCAGAACAGAAGGCTGGAGCTAATGATGTTGTAATCCCAGAAAGTGCAAATAAGAGGAAACAGGAATGGAAGCAAACTCTAAAATTTTGTAGCAAAGGTTCTGACCCCCATAGGGATCTTTGACCTAATAAGTGTAGGAACTGAATCCAAGAACTCTAAATAAAGTTGCATAGATAAGACCTTGTGGTGCCTATTCTGTGGAAATAAAACTAGAAAAATATCTTCCAGCTAGCCTGGAGAAGCTGAAAAGAGAGTTTGCATTCTGCCTGAGGTACAGGCTCACATTGAGGACAGGGGTGCCTTTAAAATAGAAAATTTCAAAAAATGGGGCACGTATAAGCGGCTTTGAAATTCGTATCATGTTTGCGGTATAGGAAATCAAACTGAAAGAAGAAACATAAAAAATTGATCCCTTCTGAAAGCTATGAGATCTGGTAGTAGAAACAAACAGAAAATTGTGCTGTAAGGCATACTCCTCAAATTCAGGACACGTGAGATTCTCATCTGGAAAAAAAATTTCACAAAAGATGAGGTCAATATGGAAAAATTATAAGAACATGACAAAATGAATCACCATGAAAGTGTGTAGAAGATGCACAAACATGAAGAATTTGCAATTCATGTACTAGAGAATAAAATTTTAAATAGACTATAATTCAGAATCTTAAGAATATTGATAGCTTAAAAATACCATAAAATAAAATACAGATCCTCTTAAGAAAGAACCTTAGTATTCCCTCAGTATTCTTAGATTGTGACAGAGAAAGTTTTGCTAAACATAGCCTCATAATTCAAAATTACAAAATAATCCATCAAGCATGAGTCAGCAGAAACTAAAAATACTGGAATTTGAACTCTTAAGAACTTGAGATAATGTAAGTTCTTATGGATTATAAAAGACATTTTATGTTTTTAAATGTAATAGAAGGTAGAATATAAAATATGAGAAGACAACAAAATGCAATTAAAATGAAGACCAATGTAATGACCAGATTAAATGTTTGATTTGAGTCACCCAAAAGATAGGAGTAAATTTGACATAGCTCAATAAATCAATAAAATGACTAGCTTTCAGCATAAAAACTTAAAATAAAAGTGAAGTGTATTGGAAGTAAAAGGAACACTGAAAACATAAGGAATGCAGAGCTAAAGTAGTGCTTATTGGTAAATTTATAGCTGTAAACATCTACATTAAAAAGAAGTTCTGGCTTAAAATCAATAACCAAATCTTTTGCCATTAGCTAGAAAAATAAGAGCAAATTAAAACTGAAGCTAAGAGAAGGAAGACAATACTATTGACTAGAAGAGAAATAAGTGAAATCAAGATTAAGACACAATAGGGAAAGTAAATCAACCAACAACTCAACAACATTGATAGATCTTAGGTAGCCTGACAAAGAAAAACAAAAAGATGCTTAAATTACTAAAATCAGGAATAAAATGAGTATCACAATAGAACTTACAGATAAAAAAAAATTTATATTAGCTGAGTGAGGTGACATACACCTCTAGTCCCATCTACTTGGCAGGCTGGGAGGCTGAGGTGGTAGGATTACTTGAGTCCAGGAGATGGAGGGTGCAGTGAGCTATAATCATGCCACTACACTCCAGCCTGGGTGAGTGAGACTGTTTCAAATTTTTAAAAAAATTGAAAAAAAAAATACCGTAAACAATTGTATACCAACAAATCTAATAAAATAGGCAAAATGAACAAATACCTAGAAGGACGTAAGCTACCAAAACTGATCTCCCCCCAGATATTAAATTTAAATAGCCCTATAGCATATATAGACATTTAATTTGTTATCAGAAATATAAAAATTCATGCTGGATTTTTTTTTTCAGAAATTGGCAAAGATTCTAAAATCCACACGGAAAAATAAAGGATCGAGAAGAACAAACAAAAAATACCGATAAAGAAGAACAAAACTGGAAGTCTTATACATCCTGCTTTTAAACTTCACTGCCAAGCTACAGTAATCAAGGCAGCCTGCTACTGGCATAAGAAGAGACAAATAGATCAATGAAATAAAATTGACAGCCCAGAAATAAACCCTTACATGTATAGTTAATTGATTTTCAACAAGAATGCTTAGACTATTAAATGAAGTAAAATGGTCTTTTCTTCAACAAATAATGCCAGGACAACTGAATATTCATGCTAAAGAATCAAGTTGGATCCTCATCTGTCACTATTACCAAAATCAACTCAAAATGAATAATAAACCCATGTGTAAGAACTGATATTCTTGGAATAAAACTTTGAAGTAATGTTTGTGATTTTGAGTTAGTTTTCTTAGATATGACACTAAAATCAGGATATAAATTGTACTTCATCAAAACTTAAAACTTTTATGCTTCAAAGAACACCAGCAAGAAAGTCAAAAGGTAACTCACAGAATGTCAGAAAATAGGTGCAAATGGCATATCTAATAAGGGACTGAAATCCAAAATGCATAAAGAACTATCACAACTCAGTTACAAAAAGACAACCCAATTTTTAAAATGAGCAAAAGATTTGAATGATGATTTCTTCAAGGAGATATACAATTCAACAATAAGTACTGAAAAGATGCTCAAGTTGATTAGTCATTAGGTAAATGCAAATCTATGCCACAAACAGATAGCACTTTCTACTTGCTAGGATGACTAAAATGAAAAGACAGTAACAAGCCTTGGCAAAGATGCGGAGAAATTGGATCAGCACATTGCTGATGGGGTTGTAAAACAGGGCCACAACTTTGGAAAACAGTTTAACAATTCCTCAAAGTGTTAAACATCTAGTTATCTTTATAACCCAGCAATTCCACTTCAATATGTATATGCCCAAGAGAAAGGAAAACATATGTCTACACAAAAGCTTGTACAAGAATGTTCATAGCAGCAGTATTCATACTAGTCAAGAAAGTATAAACAAATCAAAATGTGGTATATCCATACATGGGAAGTTATATAGCAATAAAACAGAATGAAGTATTAATATTTGTTATAACACAGATGAACTTGGAAAACATTACGCTAAATAAATGAAGCTAGTGATGAAAGGCCAGATACTGCATGATCTCATTTATATAAAATACTCAGAATAGGCAAATCCATAAAGACAGAAAGAAAGATTAGTGGTTGCCAAGGGCTGGGGGTTGGAGTAGGGAGAATGATGAGTGATTGCTAGAGTATATAGGTTTTTTTGGTGTAGGGGTAATAAAAGTGTCCACTATTAGATACTGGTGATGATTGCATAACACTGTGAATATTCTAAAAAGTACTAAATTGGTTCTCAGAGGGCATAAAGGGGAGGGAGAAGCAGAGGAAGAGAGAGACAGAGAGCGTGAAGGAGAGAGAAGGACAGAGGGGCATGGAGGAAGGGATGGACCTTAAAAAAATACAGAGAGAAATGATAGGACATCTAAAACTAATGACAACTAGAATGACAGCTGACTTCACAGCAGGAATTTAAAAAATTACCTATGAAAAATATGTATGTATATGATAGAGGTGGTATTGTAAAAAATAAAATAGGGAAAGGATGGATTGTTTTTTAAAAATTACTGCTCATTACCTAGCTATATACGTGATTTGAAACTTAAAACTAGATCCCTGCTCACAACATAGAGAATGTTTAAAGACTAAAATTTGCAAAGCAAATTTTTAAAATTTAAAATTGTAATATATATTATATATAATTAAAATGTTATTGTTCATATAAACTTTCTATACATTATATGTTGTGTGTGTGCATATAAAATCATGAAGCAAATACGCAAAAAATAAAATATAATCTGGATAATAAGTACCTGATTGCCTCATTGTTCTCTGTACTTTTACTGTGTTTGAAATCTTTTCTAATTCAGAATAAATATGTAAAACCTTTTGAACGTCAAAAAAAAAATGAAAAATATCGCATGCTTCTGGTATTATTAACAATTAATTAAGCGTAGGTTGCCTTTCAATAAGTTTGGCATACATTTAAGGAAGATTTTTTTGTTTTTGTTTTTGTTTGATTTCCCAGGTCTGAAAAGTTAGTTTACAAATTAAATGAATTGATTCAAAATAAGTTTGTTGTCCTAAGATACTCTTAAAAGACTGGAAAACAATTATTAAAATGACAACGTCTAAAATAGTATTTAGCTGTTCCTTTACACATGTATGATTTCTTTTCAAATTTACCCCTCACTAAATCTGTGGCTAAGGACTTATGAAGATCATTATGTTACATTTTATATCTACTAGAAAATTTACTTGTTTTTAGGATGAATATATGGGCATTATAAAAATGAAATTTGCAATAATAAATAGAAGTTATCACTACTATTTACCAAGTATTATTTATTAGTAATTAAATAACCAATATACTAATACTAAAAGATTTCTAAAAGTTACAATCCATAGCCACTAAAACTGTAAATAGCATGTAATAATTAGTAAGTAATTTTTTATTGGTAAATGAGTAAATGAACACATATGGGAATACTATTTCATTTCATTTTCAGGATAATCTTTAAGGAAGGTTTTAATCTCTGGGAGATTAATGAAGTTTTTCTAATTTACCCAAGTTCACACTAAGCTATTGTATCTTTTGCAGTTACCTCTTAAACCATCCTCCAATCCAAAGACAAGCGTTCCCTTCCCCAAGCAGCAAGGGTGGCTGTGGATAGGTCAGCAGTAAAATCCCTGATTGGGCTGTTTTTCTAGTGGGCAGAGATGCTGGACCTCCAAAGGTTACTGGAATCGGGTTCTCCCATTTATTTCCTGTGAATTTGTGATAGAGGAATTTGGGGATTTTCTCTCTGGAGAGAGTATACACTCATTTCTGTATTCTGTTTTCTCAATTAATGGAAAACAAAACACCAGAGTTTCTGTTTCCATTTGCTGTTGTTTCCTGGGAATATATCTCCCTCAGGGACTCATGAAGTTAAGTGCATGGAGTCAAGTGGGCCTTCTGATTTCAGACAATGACCTCTCTCAAGATTTTTATGAATCTCAAGTTAAGTGTTACTCTTGTTAAATGACATTCAGTTGAGTAATGCAACTTTCAGGCTTCTTTAATTACAGAGAATTTTATTAGATTAGGCAATTGTTCTAACTGTTCATATTTTATATCATGTGTAAAGTAAAAGTATAAGCCATCAATTTCACTTATTTTGGGTTGTGATTCATCTAATGAGGAAAGAACAAATTTGAGAAACCATTTAATCTTACTATACAAAGTTGTTTTAAATATGCAAATAGAAGATCATTTCATACAACGCCAAGGGATATAAATTGGAATTTTTGAAAAATAAAAGATCAGAATCTGTACAAGCTCAGGAAAATAATTTTGCCATATGTGTATCATTTTAACCAAGCCAAGGATGGATTGAGCCGCAATGAATGGCTTTGCATCATTCACCCTTCATAAGAAGAAATCCAAGTGATTTACAGGCATCATTATTCTTTCTCTTTGGCAAAGAGAGAAACAAATGCTCACAAAGTCTAAATAGCTTTTTCATATATCAGAGTAATTAAAAGGAAAAATCAAACTAACACAATGTACTCTTGTGTTGCAAGCTGGAATTCTCATCAAATTGATTCACTTTTAAACTCTGTTATCTCTGACTCCAAGAAGCTTGTCATAAAATGTCAATTCTATTATCTCTTTCTCCTGCTCAAAACATTCAATGACTCTCTCATTCATTTTAGCATTCAAGTCAAGGCTATCTACAGACTGACCACAACTTATATACCGAGACTAATCTCCCACTAATTGATTTCTGTTTGTTTTCTTGTATATTGTATTCAGTTTTATCTTCCTAAATGGTGTATCCTAGGATCCGTTACTTTTTTTTTTTTGCTTCTACTACATTATCAAGAATAATTTAGGACTAGAAATCTTGACTCCTTTCTATTTTAGTTTTATAATTTGCAAAATGAAATTGATATTTGCCTTTCTGACATGTTATTGAAATCTAGTGAGGCAATGTGTAGGAAAGTTCTTGAGAAAGAAGAAAGCACTTTTGAACTGTAAATTATAAGTATTGGCTGTCATTCAAATCCTAGTGTAAACCCTCCTTGTTTGAATAGTTTTTCTTGTTCATTTTAGGCCATAGTGATGACAGTAACGATTAATACTTTGAGACCAATTACTGCAGGCCAGACACATTTCAACTGCTTCACATATTTTCATGTATTTAACCTTCACAACAGTCTTTAGAAGTAGTTTATATTCTCACCCCCAATTTAAAGTTGAAACTGAGTCACAAAGAGGTCAATAACTTCCCTGAGGTCATTCACATATCTGCCAAATGATGGAAGAGTAATTCAAATCCTTGCCATCTGATATGGTTTGGCTGTGTTTCCACCCAAAGCTCATCGTGAATTTAAGCTCTTTTAATTCCCACGTGTTGTAGGAGGGACCCAGTGGGAGGTAATTGAATCATGGGGGCAGGTGTTTCCCGTGCTGTTCTCGTGATAGTGAATAAGTCTCACGAGATCTGTTGGTTTTATAAGGGGGAGTTTGCCAAGCTCCTTCTGCCTGCTGCTATCCACATAAGGTGTGACTTCTTCTTCCTTGCCTTCCCCCATGATTGTGAGGCCGCCCCAGCCATGAGGAACTGTGAGTCCATTAAATCTCTTTCCTGTATAAATTACCCAGTCTAGGGTATGTCTTTATTAGCAGTGTGAAAACGGACTAATACACCATCTAACTTGAATGCCTTATTCAGAATTGTAATGTCAGTGTAATCTGTGTTACTCTTGTTTGCACTTAAACACATGACATAACTAAGAATGCTGCAACTATTATTGTTTATCTCCATAAGTTTATAAATTCTTTGAGAAGAAAACCACATTTCTGTTTATTTTATATAACCTATATGACAGAGTATATAGTATATGTTCATTGATTACTCTATAAATGTAACCAAATCAGGGAAAGATCCTATCTGAGGTTGGGTTTCCTGGGAAATGGGTTACAAAACAGAAATGTCAGTGTGGGAAGGTAATGGGAGATCACTTTGGGGAACAAAGTCTGTGAAGGAGTGAAGGAAGGAGAATTCGGTGGAGGGAGAATATTAACTGCAATGTGGTCACAACAAAAGCCTCAGCAAATGCCAAGGAGGAATCAGGGTTGTCTCAGCTGAGGCAACAGGATAGTACTTTGTATCCTTGCTTCTATCAGTCATTATATATGGGTTTTCTTTCACCCCTAATCTCAGGAAGTGGGTGACCTTAAGGCAGTTCTGGCTGGCCAAAATGACTCAGCTGTAAGCCATTAGCTGCAAACACTCCTAGCAGCTGGGAGGTGGCATGCCACACTGTTCTCTCCAGTTGATATCTTGTACCACTCAAATCCACTTGCGTTGTATGATAAGGTTACACCATCTAGAAATAGTTTGTCTAGAACTATTTTATATGTATGTATGTGTGTGTATATATATATAGTTTATTGGTCTCATTTCCTGGGAAACTTACAAGAGTTACACTGGTATGTTCTGCAACTCCAAGTACTGAAGCAGATCTCATCAACTCCTTCCATTCTAGATTCCATTCACGCACAGCAGGCATGTCTCTTTACCTGGTGCAGCAGCCTAGATCGTCATTAAGTCTCTGAAACCCTGTTCACAGAGCCCTTATCACACTGTGGCTGCTGCACTTGTCCATTTACCATCATAATCCACCAAGGGAGTAGAAAGAGATAACCCACTGGATCACCTAGATGCTAAGTGTATTCTTCCCTTCTCCCATTTTACCTCCTCCTGATGATCAATTGCTAGGATGGTGAATCCTTTCTTTGCTTCTGGGTTTTCTGGCATAAGAAGCCTGAAGTAATCAGAAAGCAGCTGCGGTTTAATGGGTATCGTGCTGTGTGCCTTGATTAAAGCAGTTTCTCTTTGGGAACTAGGAAATTTGAGCCTACACAGACCAAGCTGTGAGGTGGGAAGCAGAAAATCCCTAGTGGTTCTGAGAGTGATAGTAACTGGGCCGCTTATATCCCATGCTTCCTGAACCCATGTATTCTATGTATTGGTGACATGGTACCATAGGACGGTTGCTGGATTTTGCTGGACACTTTCTCCTGAAGGATGGTGATCTGTCCTCACGGGGTATAACTCCTAGCTGCCCCTCGGCGGACCTCCACAAGATTTTTCCATTGCTTCATTAGGCTGGGAGCTGATTAGTTATGCAAGTAGGCAATGAGAACTTAGATCCAATGGTTGCATGCTACTGCGCCTCCTTTGCTAGATAAAGTGAGTTACTCAGCCTCAGACAATGTTATGTGGAATCCTGTGTTAACAACAACAAAATCATCTCTGAGAGTGGTGCTGATGAAGGCACTGTCATCAGAAAAGGAAAGCCATACCTGGCATATCTATCTCTCCTGGTGTATATGTCTCTCCCTGCTCCTTTGAGGGTTGTAGCGACCCAGACTAATCTATTTGACACTGAGGTATTTTAAAAAATATCTCTCTTATAATTCTAGCAATATAATAAGGGAAATAGTCATTAAAATTAAAAATTACAAGACATTGGGATTGATAAACTAAGTCCGCTTAAAAAAGAATTGATCTCTTGTGTTTGAGGATTTAGAAAAGTGGAGGTACATGAGATGGGCATTTTAATTGGTCAGTATGTTCCTGATGAAGTGAACATTGGTGTTAGGAAAATGAAGTGTCATTACTGAAGGTCCTGAAATGTAAACATGCTGAATACAGTGCATGAATTCACTGAATTGATGTGTGTGTGTGTGTCTGTGTGTGTGTGTGTGTCTGTGTGTGTGTGTGTGTGTGTACGCCCAATCCAAATTAGTCCTCAATAGTCCCCAATCTCATTTTCACTGTGAAACATTCTGGTTAAAAAATCCTTAGTACTGCTTAGAACTGAGTAGGTCATTAAGAAAAGTATGTCTAATCATTGTTCTGCCAGTTGAAAATACTGCATTCTTAAGGTGGAAAATATGGTTTGTGGGAATTTTGGTAACAAGAGGTTGCCAGAAAAGTGAAGCTCACTGAAATATAATTTTCTTATTTGATTCATGAAGGTTTATATTCTATGATTATGAAATCATTTCATGCTAAATTTAGTTTTGAGCCTAACTTTTGTTTTCTAATATTTTGTCTGAACTTGGATTTTGAAGGTACCATAATGATTGTAAATGCTGAATACAATAGTTTATCATGACTGTCCACCTCAGGAAAATATAATTATGTCTCTGGAAACTAATTAGTATGTAAAATAGATTTAACAAAAAAGAAAAAGAAGAGCAAAGAATAGAAATCGCCTCTTTTGTGTAGTTTCTTATTTTGAATGAGACATGCAATTTTTTTGTCTTATGCCAAAAAATGGATTTATAGTTTTCATTAGAATCATAAAGTGTATCAAATTAATGGAAATATGTGATACAAAATATCCGGAAAAAAACTGTGGAATTTCAAATAATACAAATACATCGTTTAAGGTTAAATATATAATAATGTTTAGAATACATAAATTTAAATGGCAACATTTCAGTAGACAAAAGAGAAGGTAGGTAGCCATTTTTTTTCATTTATTTTACAGTTCAACATACATGCACTTAAGTAAAAATATTTAAAAATATAAAAATCAGATAATGCTTGGTTTATAACATTTTGTATCAAAATTAAATTTTATAAATAAAATGTTATAATTTTCACATGTGGACTTTTCCTTAATTTCTAAAATTATACAAGTAGGTTATGCTTATTTTTGTAGTTTAACCAATACTGAAATCTATAAAAATAGTAATCTCTCTATAATTTCACCTCCTTGGAATTTGCCGTTTGATTTCTAAATAAACAATTTCCTCTATTTTCATTAAAATGCACTCATTTTCAGCCGGGCGTGGGGGCTCACACCTGTAATCCCAGCACTTTCGGAGGCCAAGGAGGGTGGATCACCTGAGTTGAGGAGTTAGAGACTAGCCTGGCCAGCATGGTGAAACCCCATCTTTACTAAAATACAAAAATTACCTGGGCTTGGTAGTGGGCGCCTGTAACCCTAGCTACTCGGGAGGCTGAGGTATGAGAATCGCTTGACCCCAGGAGGCGGAGGTTGCAGTGAGGCGAGATCATGCCACTGCACTCCAGCCTGTACCACAGAGCCAGACTTTGTCTCAGAAAGGAAAAAAAAAAAAAGAAAAAGGACTTATTTTCTTTTGTATTTCCTTTCTGTTTTCAAAGATATCTCTTACTGGAAATGCTTAAACTACCACTTTTTTTTTGTCTTTCATATCGCTAATATTAACCAGAGTGATGTACATGATGTATTTTTAAATGATTCCTTTTAAAAAATTATGTAATATTAAATGGTATTGAGCTACCACTAATTATTTAACCAATTTCACTTGAGGGACGAGAAGTTGTTTCTCATTTCTTGCCACTAGAAACATTTGTAACAGATGCCTTATAGATTTTGCGCATTATGTCTGTAGATATTTTTAACTGCAAATATACTTTAGAGTACAAAGATGGAGAAAGAACGCATAAGCCCAGTTTGAACTATAAAAGCCAGACAGATAGGAGCAACAACAATCTCTCATGGAATCTAAGAATAAAAAATCTGTAGAATAGAAATAACCATAGTAATTGTATACATCTTGAGTGCTGATAGATACTATGCTATTTCCCAAAAACTGTAAAAATGAACAACAAGGTGTAAGTAAAATCTATTTACTTGGGAACAGAAAATGTGGCAGGAAAAAGAGTAACAGGAAATGGCACTAAGTTTTATCACACGTATACTATGTACCAGTTGCTTTCACTTATATGAACAAGTTTACTCTTCACAATGACCTCAGAGTTTGTTCTCAGGAGGATGACATAGTCCACATTTTGGAGATAACTGCTCTGGGAAAGTTTTAAACTATTTCGCAGGCCATGAGTGGTAGAAATGACTTAGAACTCGTTTCTGTCTGATACTTAAGGCTTCCTCTTCCAAGGATTGATTCTGAGATACTATTTGTAAAGTCTAATAAGGCTATATTTAAGATTTATAGTTTTACATTAAATGGGATGACCACACATCTTGCATGTCCAGGACAGTTCTGGTTTATGCCTGTCATAGTTTTTAAGAGTGTCCCTTTCATTTTCAAAGTGTTTAAATGAAAGGTGATATATTTATCTTACTTAAATAGGACCTTCCCAGGTAAATTTCCAGGGTACTAGGCCACTCACCTGATGAGAGAAGAAAGAGACATCACCAGGTGTGATCACAGAGGAAGAGTAAGGGGTGTCAAAAACAGAAATGTACCAGTTCTGTTCCTGTTACACTTTACTAAGTGTGTCTGTTGCCTCCTGGGCCTGTGCCTTTGATTGGGAAGGGATTTTTTTTTTTTTTTTTTTCATTTTTTAGACGGAGTCTCGCTCTGTCACCAGGCTGGAGTGCAGTGGTGTGATGGCACGATCTCGGCTCACTGCACCCTCCGACTCCCTGGTTCAAGCGATTCTCCTGCCTCAGCCTCCTGAGTAGCTGGGACTACAGGCAAGTGCCACCACGCCCAGCTAATTTTTGTATTTTCAGTAGAGACGGGGTTTCACCATGTTGGCCAGGATGGTCTTGATCTCCTGACCTCATGATCCGCCTGCGTCGGTCTCGCAAGAGAAGGGATTTTACCTAAGCCTGAGATGAAGGAAAGCTGTCTAGTCTGAGTTCTGGGGCTTTTGGACTTAGCTTACGTGAGTGTAGCTCTCAGGCAAGAGGGTGACACATCCTCACAAATAACTGTAGAGGATAACAGAACATGCTCTGTGGGAGAAATAAAAGCGAAACGATTGGTTTCAGTGGAGCAAGAGAGAAGCTGTAGTTTATAGGTACCAAATGACTTGGGAGCGATTGGGAATTTGTGCTGAATATTAATAGTTTGGTAGAATTTTGACTTGAGAAGGAATAGAGTTAAGAACACTCATCTCATTCAAAGGAGGACACTAGATTTCAAATACCTGCATCAAAAAATGAGTATTATGAACAAATTGAGGCCAATACGTGCCATCCCCAGAATGGAAAAATGTATATCACCGAACTCATTATAAATCTCGTCTACTGATTGCATTAATAATTTGTGTTTTTTATACAGTTTTTATTATTTTCTAGTTGACAAATAAAAATTATACATATTATTTACAACATGTTTAAAAATATATATACATTGTGAAATGGCTAAATCAAGCTAATTAACATATGTATTACTGCACATGCCTATCATTTTTCACCTTAAAAAGGCATAGAAGCAGATAATGGAATGGTGGTTAACAGTGGCTTCAAAAAGAGAAGGGAGTGCCGGGCGCGGTGCCTCACGCCTGTAATCCGAGTACTTCGGGAGGCTGAGGCAGGCGGATCAAGAGGTCAAGAGATCAAGACTATCCTGGCCAACATGGTGAAACCCATCTCTACTAAAAATACAAATATTAGCTGGGCATGGAGGCATGCTCCTGTAATCCCAGCTACTCGGGAGGCTGAGGCAGGAGAATTGCTTGAACCTGGGAGGCGGAGGTTGCAGTGAGCCGAGATCGCGCCACTGCACTTCACCCTGGGAGACACAGTGAGACTCTGTCTCAAAAAAAAAAAAGAGGGGAGATTTGAATGTGTTGATCAAAGGGTACAAAATTTCAGACAGGAGGAATAAATTCAAAAGTCCTGTTGTACAACATGGTGGCTCTAGTAATAATAATGTATTTCATTCTTAAAAATTTCTAAGGAAGTGGATTAAGTTTTCTCATGACAAAATAATTTTATTATTTCACTATCCTGTTAAAAAAAATCCCTTTAAAAGTGATAATCTGATTTTCCTAAAACACATTGTAAGAGGAAAAAACAGTGTTTTGAATATCAAATTGTCAAAAAACACTTGATTTTTCTAGTCTAGTAAACAAAGTGAAAGCAACTGATTCCACTGAGTTAATTTCTTGAATTTCATCAGCTGTAAGCTTCTTACATCAGATTGTAAATACAATAGTGCCCTCTATGGCTCATTCTCTGTGCAGAATTCCAGCATTTGAAACGAAGAAGGCAAAATTGTTCTTAGATTTATGACTGATGGTCTCAAAATAAAATAACAAAAAAGTAGTTATATAATCTTTTAATCTAAATTATGTAAATATGAATATGTAATACGTTTAGAATAAATATATTTTGTGGTCTCCTAAGAAAATGGATGTCATAAATAGGGTCCTGGAAAAATTTTAAGGTGTATACATTATATTTAAATATTATTTAGATATTTCCAAAACTGCATTTGAATTACAAAAAAAATTGGAGTTCTCTTCTTTAAAAATGTAATCTCTAAAGTTTGTCATGTGGTTAGAACTAATGGAACTAGATTTTCAGAAAGGTTCCTCTGATATTAAAATCTTTCTCTCTGAAACCAAGTCACTCTCCAGTTACCAGCTGCTATTAGTACTCATTACTTAATATCTTAATCTATTTAGAAATAACATTATTTTCTGGATGATTTCTCCTAGTAAAAGTGCATAGCCATTTCATTTGACAGACTCCATTTTTTAACAACAAATGTACTTCAAATATTTTGATTTTAAAGGATTTTGATGAGTGATTAAGAGACATGTTAAGCAAAATCAATTCAGTTAGTTCTGAACTTGGTGAATTTTCGTTGTGGCCGAATTTGTATGTATCAACAGTTACCATTAGATGTGAGACTTTTTTCTCAGCTTTAGAGACACTGTTTTCATAGAGAAACCTTCAATTCCTACAGAAGCAGTTCAGAGATCTAAATGAATTTAGGAAAACAGAAAGAGATAATGGATTCACTCCAGATTATTAAGTGTTTAATATATATCACCACTTCTCTGGGAACTGGAACTACAGAAGTGAATAAGCTTGAGAACATCATAGCTCTCACGGGGAGGTGAGAGGGGGGTGTCCAGACAATCAACAGATCAAGAGTGAAATTGATTTTGTACTTACCAATACTTTTGAGTGTCCTGAGGAGTTCAAACATAGTGGCATGACAGAGAATGATGGGGTTAGGATAGTTAGGAGTAGGCACTTTAGATTGGATGCTGTTAGAAGACAATTCTGAGATGAGGAGATATAAATACTCAGTGTTACATCAGGACTATTAGTGTGATAATTATTTCAGGACAATTTTTGTTATTCTCTGCTCCACAGGATGAAAGCCAGGAAGCAGTGGACACTTACATGAGGAAAATTTAAGATTATAAATGGTTGTCATTTTTAATATTTTACCATTGGATTTAACATTTAATAATTCTTTGGAGACATACAGATTTTAAAAAGGAAAGGGAAAAAACAAATGCCATTTACTGCCCTTTTTTTTTTTTTTTTTTGAGATGGAGTCTCACTCTGTCACCCAGGCTGGAATGCAGTGGCGCAATTTCTGTTTACTGTAACCTCCGACTCCCAGGTTCAAGTGGTTCTCCTGTCTCAACCTCCAGAGTAGCTAGGACTACAGGTGCGTGCCACCACACCCGGCTAATTTTTGTATTTTTAGTAGACGCAGGGTTTCACCATACGGGCCAAGCTGGTCTCGAACTCCTGACCTTGTGATCTGCCCACATCGGTCCCCCAAAGTGCTGGGATTACAGGCATGAGCCACCGCACCTCGTCTCATTTACTGCTTTTTGAAGAGCTGAACTAATTAAATTCTCTGAAAGTGAAAGCATCAGATTTCTCCCATTGGAATCTAATATAACATGACTCAAAATTTTTTAAAGTATAAATCTAACCCTGAATACTTCTTCTTTTGGCCGTGAAAGATTATCAAATATTTTATTTATTTTGTACATATAAATTAATAAAAGTAAAGATACAATATGTGAAACCACATACATGTTTAACAAAAGGAAGTACAGACTATTACTGTGGAGAAAATAGTAGCAATGTGAGCCTATGGTTTGCTTCGTTTCCTGCTTAGAGGTGATCTGAATTGCAGACATAGGAAGAAAGCACTTAAACGTTGCTCAGAAACTTCACTAAATAAAAGAGAAGGAAATCAGTGTTTGGGGACGCTGAGGTAGCTAGAAATCTTGACAGGGAGTCTCACAATAGAGTGAGGTGTTCAGCAGAAAAAAAAAATAAATCTGCATAAATTCTCTGGGAGTAGTAGGCCATACATACCTAACTTGAAACTGCACCAGGATAGACAAAGAACTCACACAGAGTAGAGAAATATTTGAGGTCTCACCAGCTGAAGTGGAGAATACCTAGTGATCATTTAGTATTTAGTTATAGTGTTGATTATACTTAGAATGATGGCTACTCGAGACCTGCCCTACCAAAGCTTTAAAAACAGATCCCAAAGGCATCAAACTAATACACAAGTAGATTAATGATGCAAAAAAACAAAACCAGACACTCTGTAAAGAAAACAAAAATGTAATATTCAGAACATCTTGGATCCAGTTATTACTGGACATCCTAGGAAACAAAAATATAACCCGGGCCGGGTGTGGTGGTTCATGCCTGTAATACCAGCACTTTGGGAGGCCGAGGTGGGTGGATGACAAGGTCAGGAGTTCGAGACCAGCCTGACCAACATGGTGACACCCCATCTCTACTAAAAATACAAAAATTAGCTG